>NW_021703777.1:77519261-77904703 GCF_005190385.1 Monodon monoceros
TAATCCCCTCTCCTCTTAATCCCCTCTCCTCTTAATCCCCTCTCCTCGTGCAGCCGGAAACAAAGAGGGAAGAAAAAGTCTCTTGCCTCTTCAGCAGCTCCAGACTTTTCCCCGGACTCCCTCCCGGCTAGCCAAGACGCACTAACCCCTTCAGGCTATGTTCATGCCGCCAACCCCAGTCCTCTCCCGGCGCTCTGACGGAAGCCCGAGCCTCAACTCCCAGCCCCTCCCGCCCCAGCAGGTGAGCAGACAAGCCTCTCGGGCTGGTGAGTGCTGGCTGGCCCTGATCCTCTGTGCGGGAATCTCTCCGCTTTGCCCTCCGCACCCCTGTTGCTGCGCTCTCCTCTGTGGCTCCGAAGCTTCCCCCCTCCGCCACCCACAGTCTCCGCCCGCGAAGGGGCTTCCTAGTGTGTGGAAACCTTTTCTCCTTCACAGCTCCCTCCCACTGGTGCAGGTCCCGTCCCTATCCTTTTGTCTCTGTTTTTTCTTTTGCCCTACCCAGGTATGTGGGGGGTTTCTTGCCTTTTGGGAGGTCTGAGGTCTTCTGCCAGCGTTCAGTAGGTGTTCTGTAGGAGTTGTCCCACGTGTAGATGTATTTCTGGTGTATCTGTGGGGAGGAAGGTGATCTCCGCGTCTTACTCTTCCGCCATCTTCCCGGAACCAACTTACTCTGTATTCTTTGCAGATATTGGCCTGTAATTATCTTTACTTGTGGTGTCTTTGTCTAGCGCTGGTGTCAGAATAATGATGGCCTCATAAAATGACTTTGAAACTCTTACCTCCTCCTCTATTCTTGGAGGAACTTGAGAAGGATTGGTGTTAATTCTTTCTTAAATGTCTCATAGAATTTACCAATGAAGCCACTTGTTCTTGAGGTTTTCTTTGTTGGTAGTTTTTGATTGCCAGTTATATTTGTTACATCTTCCTGATGGATTTATCCTTTATCATTACATAATGTTTTTCTTTGTCTCGTGTGAGAGTATTTTATTTAAAATCTCTTTTTTTCTAATACAACTATAGCCATCCCTGCTCTTTATTAGTTACCATTTTCATGGAGTATCTTTTCGATCTTTCACTTTCAGCCAGTGTGTGTTCTTAAATCTAAATTGAGTTTTTTATAGGCAGCATATAGTTGAATCTTACTGTTTTGATCCACTCAGCCACCTTATGCCATGATAGGGGAGTTTAGTCCATTTACATTTAAAGTAATTATTGATCATGAAGGACTTATTATTGCCATTTTATTAGTTGTTTTATTTTTAGTATTGTAGTTCCTTTGTCTCTCTTTCCTTCTCTTGTCATCTACCTTTGTGTTTTGTTGATTATTTTGTATTGAAGTGCTTTGATTCATTTTTATTTTCTATAACTTTACAGTTATATTTTTCCTAGGGGCTTACATGAAATATCTTACAGTCTCTTGAGTGGCAGTCATTAATAAAATAAGCGAATTGACATATGTGATAAAGGGGATGAAGAAAATAAAAAACTAATGCCTCATTTGAGTTGAGTTGGGATGGGAATTGGACAGTGTACAGAGTAACAGCATATACAGAGGCTCTGAAACAAGTAGTGTGCAGTGTCTGAGGAACTGAAAATACTTCAGTGAATCTGGAATGTAGAGGAACAATTATGCACAAATGACTCTGTAGAGTTAGGCAGTGGGTATGTCATGTAGGGCCATATAGGATTTTGGATGGGGTTTTCAAAACCATGGAAAGCTACTGACAGGAACCAAGCACGTTGGAAGGTGGGGGATGACATGATCAGATGTACATTTCTCAGATACTAGTTTAGAGGGGGATGCAGAGACATTAGTCCATAGACATTAATGCTGTCTAGGTGAGAGATGACATTAGTTTGGCATATGTTGGTGGGTGAAAAAAATGCTGAACAGTGGGTAAAATGCAGAGATATTAAATAATTAAAAGGTAAAACTTACATGAATTTTCATGAGCTAAGTATGAAAAGTTGGGAAGTAAGAAATAACAAGAAGGGTTTTTTGATTTCTATGATAAGCAGTTGAATGAATTGTGAAGAGTAGTACTATATCCCTGGCCTCTCAAAATATATAGACTACATCCTAAAAATGTGAGGCACATTTTGCTAACCAGAGGGTGAAATATCAGCCCCTTGATTTGTTAAGAATCAGCAACTTCCCAAACATGTTTGTTTATATATTTTTAAGCACATAACATACTTGTTGACACTTATTCTGAATTTCCCAAAATAAGTGTTGAGTTTAAGAGCAGTGAGGAGTCTGGGTTGTGGTTAAAAACCTATGTATGGTTTTTCAAGTCCAACTGTAGACAATTACAAAGGTTTTATCTGGTAGGTCTCAGGAGGAAAGCTGCCCTCCCACTGGACTTGGTGCACAGCGATTGCATTGTGGTCTCGGAAGAGAGCTGCAGTCAAGGAATCAGGCCCTTCCGGAAGGTCATGCTCTTTATGCATTTTTGTATTCCTAGACTAGACACCTTTATTCCTAGATTTCTTTATCAGGAGCCTTTGGTAGAGATCTTTCTCGGATGTTTCTGCTGAGGCCTCCTCATGAGGAGAGAAGGGATAAAACTTGAAGACACTTTCCACCCTAAGATTCAGTGCCCAGTACTTTTCTGCTCCTAACCTTTCTAGTCCATAGCCCTACCCCTACCCCCGGGTCCAGAAAACCACCAGGTCTTTTTGGGGGTCTCTCTCAACAAAATAAGACACAAATGAGAAGACCCCACATCCGTGCTGATCCGTCAGACCCTTGAGTGGTGTGCCCTTCAATAGGGGAAATGAAACAGTGGGGAGTTGGTGCCTCTTCCCTTTTTAGCATCTTGCTTTACTTTTGCTGTGATTAGAGGCTTCCAGATGACTTTCATTTTCGCTCATGATTGCTTTAATTGGCTACTCTAGCAGCTCAGCTCTCTCTCCAGCTCAGCTGAGCTCCTTACAAATACCAATATTTCTTTGTAACAGTTTACACTTTGTAACCAGATTAAGTTAAATATGAATCTGAATTTAATAAAAACATTTGTACCTCCAGAGTATATGGAACTATGAAAGGGAGAAGAAAACACCCCAATATACAACCTATATTGAATTTTCAAAGCAACTGTTGTTTTTTGGAAGGCAACTGCATATTAGGGCAACATGTATCATTTATCATATGATAAATTCATGTCTTACTTATACATTAAAATGAAACTTTAAAGAAAAGTATTTATGAATTATTTTTTGTAAAATTCCTTAGGGCCATTTAATTGCCTTGCAGTTAGAGGGTCATATGTTTCAGTGACTGCTCTACAGTATATATATATATATATATATATATATATATATATATATATATGTATATGCATGTGTATGTATAATATATATGTGTGTGTATGTATTTTTGTGTGTATACGTGTATACATACATACATACATATATATATATATACACATATAAGATTTATTTTAATGATCAGAGGGAGGCCTGCTGCTTAAAATGGATGATTGATCCTTGCCCATCATTTTCTTCATCTACATTTGGCTTTTCCTCCGTGGCTTCTTGGGAAATCTAATTTGTGCGCTGCATGGGATTGATTCTATTACAGTATTTTTACTGAGTTTCTGTTTTTCAGTGCCATCTTTCTCATAGTTGTTATGATTGCAGTTTTCAGTGATTTTTCCTTCTTCTTTGTATTCTACTTTGTATTTCCCCAAGGCAGTGAGTCATTCTGGAAGTATTGTGTAATTTGTTTTGTTCAACAGATTTCTTGCCATGCATGTACTGTGTATTTAGCTTCTTTTAACTCTCCTTCCACATGTTGTTTTCATCTAGTAATCACTTTCACCTTTTTCAGTACACTGCTTGATGGCTGAGGCTGGGATCTTTTTCTTTCTTATTCACTGCTATGTTCCAAATAGAAGGGTACCTGACACAAACTATATGTTCAGTAAATACACATCGAGGCAATGAATTAAAGTGAGCCTCCCCTTCCTATTTCAATTTTCCACGTTGTCTTATTTGTGATGACTTACGAAGATACTTACTATTACTTTGGTAAAAACTTTTGAATTTCTCTATTTGTGCTACTGCCGTTTGTAGTTTTCCAAAGGCACTACAGCTTTCTGTGCCTTTGTTCTTAAATCAATGAAGAAAACTTCAATTCTGATTTTAATTTTGAATTAAAGAATTAAAGTTAAAAATTTAGTAGAATAAATATAGTTTTTATTATGTAATATCATAAATTACTTTATAGTCTCTAACATGGTGTACTGTTCCATAATTTTGTTTCTTATCACTCTCCTGACACCATTATAATTCAATAATGTTTTGCTTTCACCCATTCTTACCTCTCTAAAGACCCGATTATCCCCACAGAATTAAAAATCCCAGAAAATAATTGAGATAGCAGAAACACACATTCATTTAAAAAATACAAACAAAATAATTTTTCCCCTGTAACTAAGACATATATATGAATGCATATATGCATGCATGTAAACACTATATATATCTAATATATTTTGTAGTTTAGATAATTAGAATGTATTTATATCTTCTCAATAACGAATTTCTCTTCTTTTAATATCTGTTGCTAAATACCAGGAGGGACACAGTTCTTTTCAGTTCCTTCATAACCTGAGATGGAGGAACCAGGTATACTCTCCACCTGAATTGCTCTAATATCAGTCTGGCCTTATGTCTCATTGTTACATAGCTGAACCCAGTGAGTAAGTAGACATAAAGTTTTTTCTTGGGGTTTTGCCCTTCACAGTTGATGGTGCTTTTACAAATTAAACACAAAGAGACTTTAAGTACCAAACTGCCCTATAAAAACAAGTATTGACTGAAACAAATAGACTACCAGATATTTCCCCAGCAAAGATGGGTTTATTCAGGATCCACAGAGAACTGCAATTTGGGCTCTGCAAGCATGGTGAAACACATACAAGTCCTCATCCCCAAGGAAAGGGGAACATTTTTATAGAGAGGGAAAGGAAGTTGGGAGGGCTGTAGTAAACAGAGTCCCTGGCTTTTCATTGGTTGAGGCGTTGCCAGGAAAGAAGTGAAGTCTTTCTTCTTCCTGTTGGGCTCTGTTATTGTCACAGGGAGTGAGAGCTCCCCCTTCTGGTCTCCCAACTTTATTTAATTGAAGTTTCTGTTAATTAATTTTCTTACATTTCCCTGTTTTGATCAAGATCTTTCTCTGAAAGTATTGCTGATCTAGAGTCAAATTTTCTAGTTTCACCAGCTTTTTGTCCCTCAATGTCAGTAAAGATCTATTCTGGGTGTAGTGTATCATTTCAGTGGGAAAATGCACATATTGGAAATCTATTAAAGCCACATCGAGTAACAAAGAGGGGTAGGGGGAGAACTCTCAGGCATTTTTTAATCTAAAGTCCATATGTTATCAAGATTAGAGAAACTGGAGATCATCTGAAGTGTTATGTCATCATCAAAGGTTTGGCAACAAACTTCTAACAGGCCTGGTCTGGAAATATTGGGAGAATTGTTTCATTAGATGTCATCTGCTTTGATTCCAGGAAATCTTTACTTTCAGGTCACCAGATGATGTGCAGGTCCAGTCAAGGTTTGGTGCTTTGTTTCGGTGTGTTGCAGAATCCAAGATTCATTTCCTTGGAGTTTGGCGGCACAAGGGTTGGTTAGCAGTTCTTGAAAGGGGCCTTTGCAGTGAGGTTGAAGAGAGTTCGTCTGGAGGTATATTTTCCAATAGACAAAATCTTCAGGTTGCAAAACGTGATGTTCAACGTCTTCATCTCCCAAGGGTTCACTGTGAAAAGATTGCTCTACCAAAACATGGCTATTTTTAATAGATGCAATTAGACCTTTGCAATATTGGAGTATCTCTCCTTTTATCAGTTGTGGGTCAAAAGAAGCAGGAACCAAGTACATTGAGCATCCTATTACTATCTCAAAGGATGAGAGTTCATGAGTTCCAAAACAGGTGGGATTTAGAAGGACCGACACAAATGCTTTTGTCCACGATGTTTGGAGGGCCTCCACACATTTTGCCAGTTGAGTCTTAATAATGCCATTAATGTGTTCAACTAAATCAAAGGATTGAAAGTGGTAAGCCCAGTGAAAGTGCTATAAAACCAGCCAAATAGCACAGACTCATCGAATCATGTGGCTAGTAAAATGGGCTCCTCGATCACTATAAAGTTTGAGAAGAGTTTTCCAGGTAGGGATAATCTTTTCCTATAGGACTTTAGCCACAGAAGAAGTAGCCTATCTGCAAGGGAAGACTCTACACCAGAGTGAAAACATACAGACTGTGACTAAAACATATTTATATCCCATTAGATAGAGGGAGTCATATGAAATCCATTTGATCCATTTGCCAGAACTTAAATGGTTCATTAGGCAGTTTAAAATATCCAGGATCAGTATGAACAGGCTTCCCTGTTTGTACTTTGGACAAGTGGCACAAGTGAAGTAGGTACTTTGGGGGGCTTTGTTAATGTTTCCCCACCAATATTGATTCATGAAGGCTATCATTTTGTGAGGAGACCAATGGTTTAATGCATGTGTAGTGGTGAAGAGTGGGAATTTTAGAATTTCTGGTAGGAATGGGTTGTTAGTTGGTCAAAACCAGAGCTTTCTCTTTTTATCAAACAAATGACTGTTGAATTTCTAACCTTGTTTTCCTTTTCTGAGGTCAATATTTGGGCCTCTCTAGCCAGTTTTTCTCAGTTATCATTTGAGGAAATATCAGAGACAATGGACAATGACAGAGGTTTGGCTACTATTGTCCCCTTAAGGGAAGCATTTCTTACAGAAATATCAACAAGGTGATTTCCCTTAGCTTCCAGAGAGTCAAATTTAGAATACCCTGAGATCATAATAAGAGCTAAAACAACAGGTAAAAATATTGCATTCAATAATTCCTAAACATAGGGGCCATTTTAAATTTTGTTTCCACTGGAAGTAAGGGAACCACATTGCTCCCACAACATTTCAAAATCATGAGCTACTCTGAAAGCATATCTACTATCAGTATAAGTATTGGGAGTATTGCTCTTGGCTAAAGTAAAAGCCTGTGTAAGAGTGTATATTTCAGCCTTTTGGGCCAAAGTAGCCATAGGTAAAGATGCTGGCTCAACAACATCAAAAGAAGTTGTAATAGCATATTGAGCACAATATTTCTCATTGTCACCTTTTAAATAAGAATCATCAGTGAACCTTGAGAAATCAGTGTTACCCAGTAGAATTTCCTGTAGGTCATCATGAGGACTCAGGAGGTGTTTTGTCAGTGTTAAGCAGTGTGAAAGACTTTGTTGGTGACAGAGAGGAGAAGAGTGGCTAGGTTAATGTTATTACAATGTAAAAGAATTATGTGAGGAGCAGTTAACAAAAGGACTTCATAGGAGGTGAAGCAGCTGGCTGAGAAATGTTGAAAATGATGAGAATTTAGGAGAGCTTCTACTGCATGAGGTACAAAATGGTTAAATGGAATGCCACAATGATTTTCTCTATGGCCTTAACCAAAAGGGCAGTGGCCTTAATGGCTCTAAGACATGAGGGTATCTCCATGCCACAGGGTCCAGTTGCTGGCTGTAATATTTTATGTGTTGATGGTGTTCCCTGTGTTTTGGGTGAGAACGACAAGGGCATTCCCTTCCTTTTCATACACAAAAAGGAAAAAGGGAATCTGATAATTGAGAAGTCCAAAGGCAGGTGGGTTCATCAAACTCTTTTAAGGCCTTAAAGACTATATCGTTTCTTTCTTCTGGGTTGGGCTTGTTACTGTTGAGTAAAACAAATAGAGGTTTGGCTATAAGAGAAAATTTGGAATCCAATTTTGGCAATAACCAACTAACCTGAGAAAACCTTGCAGTTGGCATATAGTTTTGGATTGGGGGAAACTTAAGACACCATGAAGTATATCTGAATACAGGTGTAGTCCTTGTTCTGGGCTACCCTAAATATCTAACCTAGGTTTGGGCAAACTACAATTTTTCTTTGGTGACCTTACGCCCCTTTAAGGCTGAAAGGTTTAGCAAGCAGATGTTGTCAATACTTTGAGGAAGCCTGAGAAGAAGAACAAAAAAACAAATCATTTCCATATTGCAACAGAGTAGAACCTCTAGGGAACTTTATGTCATCCAGATCAGCCTTCAGGATCTAGGAGAAATAAGGACTCTCAGTATAACCCTGAGGCATCACTGTCCAGGTGAATTGTTTTCCTTCCAAAATAAAGGCAAAAGATATTGGCATGATTCATCAACTGGAATACTGAAGAATGCACTGCACAAATTACAGTAATGAATTTACTTCTGGCTGGTGGCAATGGATTTTAGTAATGTACAGGGGTTAAGAACTATAGGGTGTTGACAGTAAAAAATGATGTTTATTGCTCTGAGGTCCTGGACAACATCCACCCTCATCCCTTTTCTCACACGTAAAATGGGAGTGTTATAGGGGCTAGTACAATAAAGCCTTTAGTCTTGTAATTTTCTATTATGGGTGCTATGCCTTGAAGAGCTTCTTTACTTACAGGATATTGATTAATTCTCAGAATTGATTCTCAGATTAATTGATTAATTCTCAGAATTAGCTGTAGTATCATCAGAGATGAAAAAAATTAAAGATATCAAAGAGTCATTTAATTCACCTGGTGGGTTACTTTGGCGTACTCTCAATTTCTAGAATTATTTCCCCCTTTGGGGAAAAAGAAATTCCAGCATGATAATTCTCTAAGAAGTCTCAGCCTAATAAATAAATAGGGTCAGAGGAAATAAGGAGAAAAGCATGTGTATTTCTGAAAGGGCCTAAACAAAAGGGAATAGGTTCAGAAACAGGAACCTCTTGAGTTTCATTAGAGATCCCCATAATTTATGCTATGTTAGTACTCTGAAGCTGGGTCTATTTTATAGTAGTGGGGTTGAGCACAGAGAATGTGGCTCCAGTGTCAATTAGGACTGGAAGGGATTCATCCCCATCTGGAGAAATGTTTCTCCAATCTGATTAAGATGAAGGGATTGGGGAATTCCCTGGTGGTCCAGTGGTTAGACTCCATGCTTTCACTGCTGAGGGCCCAGGTTCAATCCCTGGCCAGGGAACTAAGATCCCACAAGCCATGTGGCACAGGGGGAAAAAAAAAAAGAGGGAGTACTGGAAAGAGCTTCTGTAAGTGCTTGGAGCCCCATCATTGAAAATTAGGAGGATGTTGGAAAGGCTGGTTAAAGGGCTGAAGGTGCCTAAAGCACTTACATTTGTAACAATCTCTTTTCCAATGTTCCACCTTTTTTTGTTTGCAATAATAGCAGAAACTAGGAGGGTTTTGGTTTCGTTTAGGAACCTTCATTTGGTGGAGTTAAAGGTTAAGAATTTTAACAGTCTTCCTCTGAGATGACTGAGAAAACTGATCTGCAGATTAACTAAATCTGGAGTGGACATAGTTTCTTACTCCATCCTGGTCCCTTTTACTGAAAAGGAAAGGTCCTGATTCAGCACCTTATTAAACAGAATTAAAAGCTACCCAGGTGAAATCAGCTTCTGAAGGAAGACCAGAATTTTCTTTAAAAACAATCTGAAGTGGATTGTAATTTTCATGAATGAGTTTGTCACATTTTTGTGTGTAAGCCTGAATTTTGTTCTAATCAACAGGCTTTGGAAAAGCCCTGGAAATTGCTCTAGAAATTGCTCGATGAAGTTGCCTAAGACCGATCATAGAAGTTTGCAGGCTAGAGCTTCCCTGGTGGCGCAGTGGTTGAGAGTCCGCCTGCCGATGCAGGAGTTCGTGCTCCGGTCCGGGGAGATCCCACATGCCGCGGAGCGGCTGGGCCCGTGAGCCATGGCTGCTGAGCCTGTGCGCCCGGAGCCTGTGCTCCGCAACGCGAGAGGCCACAACAGTGAGAGGCCCGTGTACTACAAAAAAAAAAAAAAAAGTTTGCAGGCTGTTGACCTCGTTGTAATTCTAGAGATGTTTCAGGATTGTCTTAATTAGCAGTTTTTATTCAATGCTGGTCCAAAACCTTTTTTTTTTACCCTCTTTTTTAGCCAGTCTCCAGAAGACAGACCTTCCAATAGGCTGAAGTCTGAAAAACCATTTCAGAGAAACAACCCCTGTTCCCGATGGAATGGGTTGAAGGTTAGCCAGCTTCAGGAGAAGCAGCCCTTCTTCTGAAGGGAACAGACCAAAGCCAGTCAATTTCAATGAAACAGTTAGATCTCAAAATCAGACCTAAATGCCAAATGAGTACTTGCATACAGAACAAAGCCTTAACAAAAGAGACAAAACTTTTGAATAGATCCTGAATAAAGTTGAGAGCTTCAAATACAATGAGGGCATAAACTCAGATCCAGGAGAAAGATGCACCTTCAAACCCCAGAGTCATTGAGAAAGCAGTGAGCCACAATGGGTTCATTTGTGAATAGAGCACCTGTTTGCTCACCAGCCCTGGAGCCATCGAGAGTCTTCTGTGGTCCCCATACGGGCCACCAAAATGTTCTCTTAAAACAAATAGACTGGGCTTCCCTGGTGGCGCAGTGGTTGAGGGGGGACGCAGGGGACACGGGTTCGTGCCCGGGTCCGGGAGGATCCCACATGCCGCGGAGCGGCTGGGCCCGTGAGACATGGCCGCTGAGCCTGCGCGTCCGGAGCCTGTGCTCCGCAACGGGAGAGGCCACAACAGTGAGAGGCCCGCGTACCGCAAAAAACAAAACAAAAAAACCCCAAATAGACGGCTAGTTATTTGTCCAGCAAAGATGGGCTTATTTGTGATAAGCAGAGAATTGCAATTCAGCATGCAGCCATGGTGAGCAAGCCCTGTGTAGGTCCCCAAACTGAAGAGGAAAATTTTCAACAAAGGAAAAGGAAGTTGGGAGTGCAGTCAACAAAAAGTCCATGGCTTTTCATTAGCTGAGTCCTTGCCAGGGAAAAGAGGAGTTTTCTTCCTGCTGGGCTGCTATTGTTGCAGGGCATGACAGCTCCCCCTTCTGGTTTCTCAACTCGATTTAGTAGTGATTTCTCTATTTTTTAACACTTGACAGCCAAATTCTATTAACATGTGATTATTTTCAAACTAATAGGACTGACTAAACCCTTAATTCACAGGGCTCATATTAATGAAGGGAAACACATAAACAAAAATAAATAGATAAATAAACTATACAGTGTGCTAGTTAAGAACAAATGCCCTTGAGAAAAATTAAAGGAATGGATGACTTTCTGGGGAGGAAAGTGTGTGTCTGGAAGGGGTTTTGATTCTCAAACGGGTGATCATTCAAAGCCTTAATGTGAAGGTCTTTTTGAGCAAAAATTGAAGAAGGTGAGCGAGTTACCTACATGGATTTCTGGGGATACAATGTCATAAGTAGAGCTGGCTACATAATTTGTGAGGAGAAGTATAAAATAAAAAGTGAGGGCCTTCTGTTTAAAAAGCAGCGAGAAGCTTTTCTTTTTCTCCCATGATGTGTCTCAACTTGCCGTGGGTTTTATTTGCTATTTAATGTCACAGTGCTTTGGGCATGGGATACTTGCTGTGAAAGTGCAGACCCTCACAAGCCCAGCCTCTTGCCTTTGTGTCCTGATTTACCTCATATCCACATCTAAGCCCCCATTGGGGGAAGAAGTGGCAGTGGTTACTGGGTGGGGAGAGAGGAGTGGGTGCTTGAGAATCTATTCCCAGCCAAGAGAGAGGAGGCAGGAGAGAGGACCTCACATGAGCCAAGACTCCAAGTCTATGACCTATGCATCATATCCCCATTGGGCTTTATTTATAAAACACATATGCAATGATAAAATAATTAATAATTTCACAAGTGTGACTGTAAAGCATTAAACCTCAACATAGGGGCCCTCTTCTGAATGTGGGGTTTTGTGGAACTGCACTGGATGCACACCATAAGGCCATCCTTGGTTACAGGCAGAGGAAACATCAAGTATAAAAGCCATGAAATGGGACTATGCCAGAGTGAGCAAAGGGGAGAATAATAAGAAACAAAACTAGAAATATAAGAGGGCTTCAGATTGTGTAAGGCCTTGTTTTCATTGTTAAAACTTTGAACTTCATTCTCAGTAAAATAGATAGTGAGAAGTGATGGCATTTTGGACCAAGATTATAGTGGTGAAAGTGATTTGTTTCTAGTTAGATTTTGAAGGTAGAGACCACAGGGCTGCTGACTACTTGCCTGTTGAGTATAAAAGAAAGAGGGGAGCCAAGGATAATTCCAAGATTTTGTCTTGAGGTCTACTGGAGTGGCCACTGAGTTCAGGCAGGTGATGGGAGGGGCTTGTTTTGGAGGGGAAGGGAGTGGAATCTGATATTTGATTTGATACATATTAATTTGGGAAGCTTGTTAGTGATTCAATTAAAGAAAAATATTATTGATAGTTCAATAAATCAATCATTAATCATCTGTTGAACATCTGAGTCTAGAAATGAAGGGAGAAGTCTGTGTGGGAGATATAAATATGGGAACCATCAGCCTTAGTGTATAGATAGTATTTAAAGCTATGTAACTGAATGAATTCAGGAAGCAAGTAAGTGAAATTACAGAAGAGATACTAGGACTGAGTCCTGGGATACTCCAATAATAAGCAATCAGGAAGATAAGGAGGAACAAGGAAGGGTACTGAGAAGGGCCAAAGATGGAAGGGAAAGCAAGGAAAGTATAGTTTCCTGGAAGCCAGTGGAAGAAAGTGTTTCCAGGGTAAAGGAGCAATCAATCAGCTAAGTCAAACACTACTGACAAAGACTTGAAAGACTTAGACTTAACCTTTGAACTCAGCAACATTGGTGACATTAACAAACTTGGCAAGAGCAATGTCTGTGGAATGGTTGGGAGAAAATACCAATAAGAGTTTCAGGAAAGAATAGGAGAATGAAAATTGGAGACAACTGAGTTTTTGACTACAGAGGTTTTTGTTTGTTTTGTTTTGTTTTTTAATGGAAATGGAGAACTGGGTAGTAGCTAGCATAGACTGGTGGTAAGATTATTTGTTATTTAGCAAGTACTCATTTTGATACCTGATAGGACTATAAGCACCTTGTGGGCCAAGGCTGCACCTTACAGTTCTTACATATCACCTGGTGCTAATTCCAAATAGCAACTTATGTGAGGTGTAGAGTACTGTGCCTATAGAGAGGAAGATAGGAAAGTGTGCTGAGGCAGGAAGTGCTAGGTACCAACTGTTTGACTAGTTTGGTGGTTTTAATTTTATATTTTTGTACTTAGAAAAGCTGTTTTCTAAGTAGAATTGTATTTAAGAATATAATTCTATGTGTCCAGTAAACATTATTTGTATATAACAACGGGAACACTGATGATATTGGCCATGCTGTTATCAGCCTATTTATAATATGGAATATTATAGATATGATACATAAAGCCATGTAGGTGACACAATTCAGATAAGTCAGTTAACCAGTGGTCAGTAGTGTTTTTAGAAGCCACCCATCCCTCGTTTCTCCAGGAAGATAACAATAACAATGGAGGAAAAATGGCCAGAGCTTTGTAGAGATTAAGGCTTCATGGCGAGTGAACATGTAGTTCAATACAAGGCTTTAATTGGGGAATACAGTGCTGCAAAAGAAAGTCCCTGGAGAATCTCATTTAATTTGTACCAAAAAGACGTGGGATTTAGAGCAACGCAACTGGGTCACAATGGCTGGTAGAACCAAGAATCTTCATATTGGAACTGTGGTTTGGGGGCCCACATAAAGAGAAGTATTTGGATACAAGCATTAAAAACTAAATTTTAGCAGACCTGAAAATGGTCTGAATTGATATTTAAGCAGTAGGGAAATTCAGAGTTCATTTTAATCTGTGAAGAGTTTCTTATAGGAAGTAGCATTTAAGATGATATAGGAAAGGTTGTATTTTAGTAATGATGCATGTTTAGAATACATCTACAATTACAAAAAAAAGAAATGTCATACTAGCATATTCTAGTTAGTTGAATAGTCTAGCAACACCTAACTAAATACCCAAGTTGCTTCAAACAAGCCATTTCATCCTCTGTGCCTCAATTTCATATTTGTAAAATAATGAATCAGACTAGACAATCTCTAAAACACTTTTTACCTATCATATTTTATAATTTACAAGATTACTTTGAAGCTGATGGCTTTGGGAAATACAAGATGCACTCTGAGGGGTGGAGGAGATTAGAGTTGGTGTGCAATTCAATATATAGCTATTTTAAAAGGAAGTTTTGTAAAAAGTTTTTTTTATTTAAATATTGATAAAAGTGTGAGAGAAAAGAAGGAAGGGAGGGAGGGAGGGGGGAGGGACTAGTTAACTTAGCATCATGGAGCCTGAGGCTGGAAGATAAACAACAGTTAAAAGAAGCAGTACAAAAGAACTAAACCTAGAGTCTGAATTTGGTCAAATAGTTCATGGGGAGTGAAAGGCAGTAAGGAATGTACTGGCAGTATATAGTTATTTCCACAAATGACCTTTATGCTGAGGAAAAACAAGGATTTCAAGTGGGAATGAGTAGTTCTAACTCAGCATATTGCATTTTAAATACTAATGTAAAGGTGTTCATTTCAAGTAAATGTACAGAAAGTTCTTTAAACCCTACCTAATTAACCATTAACTAATAGAACCAAAAGGGAATTCAGATGAGACAAAGCTGTGATTTAACACCTGTTCTGCTTATTGAACTACCAGGTAAGGATATTTCTATTGTGATTTGAGACTCGATTCCTTCATGTTTCCATGAAGAAGTGATCCCTACAGTTAACATCTTGTTTCCTTACTCAGTTCCACGCTGGGAAGGGATCCAACTAAAAGTTCAGACAAGAACTAGGCATGTGTAACTCAAAACTCCTAGATTTCTTTGGGGGTAAGTCTTCCTAGAAGAAGCATGCATTCCCAATAGTTCTTGACTCTTGTTAAGCTGAGCCAGTAAAAGCCCTGTTCCTGTGATTAGCCTTAAATTTGACCATTTGCCTTTGTATGGGTGACTAAATTTGCCATATTCTTTGCTGAAGTATTAGCAAGTACCCTTGGCTCAGCGCCAAATCTGCATTCATCAAAAAACTTCATTAATAAAGAAAATTATATTTTACCTCCATTTGTGTAACTTGAACAACTATCTCCCAACTGCTCCAACATCAGGCAGGGAAATGGAATGTTGCTTACACAAACCTCAAAGGTGCCTCACCTTTCTGTATTTTTTATGTAGTGTGCAGTGAGCTCTGTGGCATAGCCACAGTTTAAATGGGTCCACTGGGGTCTTGAGTACCAATGAAGGATGCTGTAGGCTCTCCTTCATAAAAGAAAACATATACTCAATCATCTTTTCATCTGAAGCAGTTTGCTCAGTTCTAAACCTCTTTCTGCCTCAGCTCACAAACATGAAACAAAAACATAAACAGTAGAGAAAGGACATCTGAAAGAGATAGCATTTTTACTTTTTTGGTCTTTGTGATAGCTCTGTTAACTATATCTCTCTACCTCTATGGAACTTAATTTCTGCTTCAGTCACAGTGACCTAAAGTCTTATCATGCACCCATACTGAGTATGTGTGTTTTCAAAGCAACAGTTCAGAGCATTTCAGAGGGGTGTCAAACCTAGTTTGGGGAGGGTCAAAAGAAGATTCCTTAAGAATAATGGTATTTAAAACAAGACCTAATTTATAAAATAGAATTTGAGAGTTGGCTTTTCAGGAAGAAAAGATGATACAGAGGCAAGGCATGATATGATCCAGGAATATAAAGAAGTCTACAATGGCTAGAGTCAAGAGAAATACAGTAAGTAGCACAAGACGAGGCTTCAGAGGTGAGAAGCAAAGTCTGGCTGAGCATGTTGAGGATGACAGGTGGAATTGCTAGTGAAAGCTGCAAATGTTTTGAAATCACTACTTGTGGAAGAAATAAGCTTAATAGGTAATCCATCATAATAAACACATTCTGAAGGACAGATACAATTTCTAAAAGCACCAATGCTCCTTCCTTCTTGGTTTGCAGTGATCTATAATTTTAGATAAGTTTCTTTGTCTAGATTGATAGCATATCCTCATTTATAAAATGCTGATCTATGACAGAGACTTCTAATCTTTAAATAATGAATTTTAGTAACCTGTGAATCTAATTTGATAGGTGCTATAACATTGCAACACAGTATAGTATTATGATCTAGTTTAAAATATTCAGTATCATTATGCCTTTAAAATGTTCTTAGGAATTAGGTTGATTATACATGAGCATTCGCTGAGTGAGTCCGAGAATGTAAATGATTGCTTGGATGGCTAACTCTGGCTTAAATTATTTCAGAAGGGATAGACCAGAGGAGAGTGATGAAAAGTTTAAAATTTTCCAGCCTCTATAAGAAGCTGTCATTTCAGGTTATATTCTTTGTATAATGGGCCTTTGAAGTGAATTCTGTTGCTTTAATATTCCAAGGTGATATGGAATATTTTCGGAGCCTCCCCATCATTCTAAACATACAGTACGACCCTCTCTAGGATTCAAGAGTTGCCACTTGGCACCTTTATATCCCCAATCAGAAAGGAACTGCAGAGAAGCATAGTACTTCATCATGGAAATATTTGAATTACATTTCCCTTAAGGACAAATATTTTATCGACTTAGTAAGGTAAAGAACCAGATTTTGTTTTTTAACATACATATACATGTAATTTCTACTGAATCATGAGTATCTTTCACATCAAATCAGATCCTTATTGCTAACAAGGTTGCATACTTTCATTTCATGAATACAATGATAGATGTACAGCTAAACCCATCACCAATCTTGTTTCCTCATTATTCGGTACTTTCTATGTATGGAGACAAAGTTTTACAGTATGCTGTGCATTGAAGTGAATTATTGTACATCCTTCTGCATTAGCATATAGTCTTAATTTTAGGTCTTAGTATCAAAATGTAAATGCCTGAGACTTTTCTTGAACCAGTAACTTCTATCTGCCATTTTTATTCTCTTGTACTCATAAAAAAATCCTTGGGTAAAATAGCATTGTCACAAACTAAGAAATAATTATTTTATACCTAACTTCAACAGAGACATATCATTGCCAATTACTTATGCACTTTTAATACAAAGATGCTAAAGTAGCATCTTTGGCAAGAACTTGCAACTTGCATATTCTGGTGGTCATAAATGAGTATTAATATGAATATTAATTGATGAGTCAAATAACATCTTCAAATAATTGTTCCATGGCTTGGTTTACTAAGATTGGTTCTGGCTTGGCCCTGTGATAACATAAGGTCTTTAGGACTCTACATGTTAACAGGGATTAGTTATTCTTAATATGTGAGCCTATTGTAACACTTTTGGCCATTATCTGTGGTCCATTAGCCCCCATAGCTCACTTTCAGATGCCAATGAATATAGCTCTAGCTCTAAGAATCAATATTCAACTTCTGCCACGCATCTGTGACCAGTGCTCTCTTAAGTGCTTCTCCCAATGCTACTCAGTGCAATGTAAGTGCCTTTGCAGCACATACCTACAGAAATGCTTTGGTGACATAATGCTTTCAACCAGGTTTTCACCTTACTGAAAACACTCAAGGTCTTTTAAATATGAAGAATGAGTCACTTCTCTTTCTTTTTTTTTTTAATCAATATCACTTCATTGATAAAATGACAAAGCCATATGAGCTCATTTGTTGTTCTGCTGAAATTAACTTTGTGCTATATTTAGGCAGTTCTCAGATTTCCCAAATACTCTTTATGTGCTCCCACCTATAGGACTTAGCTTTAACTGTGCCCCGTTCCTAAAAAGGTTGAATGAGAAGTTTTGTAGTATCTCCCAATTAACTCTTTATTCAAGATATAATTTAGAAATCAGTATTTTAGGGAAATTCTCCTTAACTTCTCTAACTCACATAATTTGGTTTTACTGACATTTACAAGTCCTTTGAGTAATATAAATAATAGTATGTTGTTCATTTTGGGGTACTTACTACTTGTTTAGAGTTTGTAGGTTGGTTTGCATAATTAGTATATGGGTATTGTGAGAAAGAAAACAAAGTTTATAACTTTTATGTATCCCTTTATTTCAGTTATTGTTGGTTTACTTAGGTATTCAGAATTTAATCAGGTTTTTATACTATACTAATAGAGGAAACACATGACTTGTGAGGGTTAGTGTTTTGAGAAGTATTCAGCTGCTCTTCTAGCCTCAGATAGAGTTTACCTAAGCAATGTTAAAATGGGCCACTGTGGTTTCTTTCTACATTTAGAGAAATGTGCAAATGGTGATTAACACTACTCTCAGTGTTCAGCCCATTTTTGAAGAGTGACTGGACAGAAGCCTTTCCAGAGAGATTTGTTAATTTTAAAGACATGTTAAGCCTTTTAAAAGTGATCTTTTTCCCCTTGTTGACTTGTCTGAAAATTGTTTTTCTTAGAGATATGTAACACACGCACACACACACAAGCACACACACACACAGGAGTGTGTACTATAGACAATGATTATTGCACAGTTTCTCCAACAGTAATGGAAATTCAGGTAGTTTGCACACAAAAATATTTAACAGTATAATATTTGGAGGAAAATAGTGTTTTGTTGTAAATATTTTAATATGTGAGGAACTATGATTTTGTCAGTTTCTGTACTGTAGGATTTTAAGGAACTCTTTCTTTTTAATGCTATCTATCAAAATAAAATCAGAAATCAGGACAGGATTCTAGTTTTAAAAGAAATCTCTAGAGTTTGCCTGGTCCATATTCAGTCTATTATTTGGGACATTAGTGCATGCAGTGTAAGAAAGTAACAGAAGATATAAAAGAGAGAGTATTGGCCTTCAAATAACTAAGGAGCAATAAGAAAACAAGCAACAAATAAAAGACAAAAAGTCTTTCATGATACACAAAATGTAAAATGAATGAAAGGTTAGAAATTAAGAAAAATTCAGCATAGCATGAAGTTATTTAGAGAAAAAAAATTTTTTACCAGATTTTCAGTAGAAATCATAGAAATATATAATTGTAGATCATATAAGTATCAAAAATTATATGATAAATAAAAGTGAAAATGAGATGTGTGATGGAGAAAGCACAATATCCATAATTTTGTAGCATTTCATGAAAATCTGCATCTGACATTTGCAATTCAGATAGTCTCATGCTCATACACATATACACACAATGTCAAATTTTGCAGAAAAAATTTGGGACCACTACTATTAATTTTGTATTGGCAAATTAGCACAGCAGTAATGACAATTTAAATGAAAGTGTGAAGAAAGCTTCGTAATGTACCAATAAGAAATTTGTTATTTTGCTTTTATATATATACAGTTTTTTTAAATGCATAAGTATACACATCCTAATAATTCCAATTTAATATCCCTAGAGAAAGATGATAAAGCAAAAGTGAACATAAATATATATGTCATAATCAGATTGGTTAAGTGGTTTTCATCTTTTAAGACTTTTTTTTTTTAACATTTTTATTGGGGTATAATTGCTTTACAGTGGTGTGTTAGTTTCTGCTTTATAACAAAGTGAATCAGTTATACATATACATATGTTCCCATATCTCTTCCCTCTTGCGTCTCCCTCCCTCCCACCCTCCCTATCCCACCCCTCCAGGCGGTCACAAAGCACCCAGCCGATATCCCTGTGCCATGTGGCTGCTTCCCACTAGCTATCTACCTTACGTTTGGTAGTGTATATATGTCCATGCCACTCTCTCGCTTTGTCACAGCTCATCCTTACCCCTCCCCATATCCTCAAGTCCGTTCTCCAGTAGGTCTGTGTCTTTATTCCTGTCTTTTTAAGACTTACTTTTTATAGCCGTCTGAGCTTTCTGCTTAGAGGAATATTCCAGTAGATGCTGCTTGAAGGAAGCTGTTCCCTTAATTCACACCAGATGGCACTATGGAACTTTTCCATATCCTTAAGAGGCCAAGCAGAGATAAAAGAGATGAAGTACAGTGAAAACCTATTGTTGAGTAAATTTGTCTCTCATGTCTGTTTCCTAAGATCAGCTGGCGCTATTGTTTAATATATAACACAAGAATATGCTGGTCTAACATGCTCTTCCCTCTGTAACTCTGTAAGTACAAATAAATATGTAATAGGACTTTGTTTTAAGTATTCCAGAAAGCCTTGAGTTAAACTCATTTTTTGGGAAATAATTTATTATCTTATGCATTTTGTACCCATTTTCTGGACCTGCTAGAAATCCATCAAGGTATAATCACTAATTATTTCTCAGTGTTCACATTCCTAGTATGGTACTTGCAAAACTCAATTGGCCCGAACTGTACCTCTTATTAATTTTCAAGTTGCATCGATATAGTTCACTTAGTCCTTTTTTCCTGCCTAAAAAGGGTATACAGACAAATTGAGACTTTTAGTACATTATGACTATTCTATTTCTTAATCTCATATATTTTCATAATTTCTATATCTTTTATTTTTTTCTTTTTTGTACAGTGAAGATGATATGAATATATAGTATTTGGTTTTCAGTCATGTTGGAGAAAGCACTCCAAGTTGTGATATTTTATGAATGATGAAACAAGATTCATGTAAAAGGACATTTTCTTCTATTATAATTCCTTTTTTTTAAAAATTTCACAGCTTCTCTTTGGTGCCTTTTATCATAAAAAAATGACTATGGACACAATGGTATAAAAAATACATTTAGAATGCTATGCCATGCATTTAAATATTAATATTTAATTAGAAACATACCTGTGCTGTGCATAAACCAAATTATATGCAACATTTCCACTTTTCTATAATTCAGTTCTGTCCTTATATTTATATAGAAGTCTATCGACTTTGGGTTTTCAAGAAACTACCAAAATGACTGCATTAAAAAAAAAACTTAGCCAAGTTTAAAGCTCAAATATTATTTTTAACATAGATAATTTTCCTATACTTTGTATAGAAATAACGTTATGTATTGCTTTAGACACTGCGATGAATTACATGAAAATATGCTATGCCACTATTTAAAGTAGATATATTAAAACAATTTATTACCACTTATCAAATCCATAATTATAAATTAATAAAGTAATAGAAGATGTCAAATATATATCCATTCACATCTAATAGAACCTAAGCAACACAAAAATATCTTTGACTTTTACTTATGTGCCTTAAAAATTTAGAGCTGTAAACATCTGTAAACCATAAAGAGACATGATAAGATGGTTCTCCTTTCATTTGACATTCTATAAATAGGGCTCTATAACGAGAGTTTTTTAACATAAAGGGAAAAGGCATATGCTTATGTTTTGGTAGAATTGTCTAAAGGTTACATGAGAAATAAGTTAATGGACTGAAGTTTATAGCTGTGTATATAACTGTCAAATCTTTCTGTAAATTACCTTTCTCCTGCTGGCTGGAATGCAAAAATCCAATAAACTGTTAATAAAAATGGAAAGGTCATATGTAAATATCAAAGATCTTGAAAATGAACCAGAAAAGATGATAGTTTGCAGAAAAATATCATTTTATATTCTGTTTCATTGTATTCTAAGTGTGATTTGGGTTGTATAGTGTGTTTCCAAGAAAAAAAAATGAGTAGAAAAGTTTCTATTAAAAAGAGATTCGTTTCCCATCTGAAAAGAGGAGTTTGAGTACTAATTGGCTGTTGGTTTCTGCAACTTCAGAATTGCAAACAATTAAATGCTTTGATATTTTCTCTGCTTAAGCAAACTCTTAATAGGGCCTCATGGAATTATTCCAGAAACACTGAGAGAGCACAATCTGTGTAGGGTGTATGTATGTGATGGAAGGTTCATTGCTCAGGACCTAGGAGGCTCCTCTTCTTTCTGCAGCCAGACACCTCACAATCCAACATTTGCTGGCCTGGTCTTGAGCTTGTAAAGAATTCGGGCCTGAAAGAACTGGAGCAACAGAAACTACTCTTCTCTGCCCAACTCCATTTATCCAAAGACAGAATAGTCTTGTAAAGCCGATTTGAAAGTTGTAGCCTCATAAAGGAAATGCATTTAGGCCTGGGGAGAAGCTGAGTTTGAACACATGCTGCTTTTGATGAAGCCATGCATGGTACCTCTTGATCTTCTCTGTCTGTATTTTAAAAGCTGTTCTGGTTTCTGAAAATAATGGTTGGCAGAAGGGCAAAGTGTGGGTTTGGTCCCCTGAATAGGTCCTTGAAAGAGCAATTTCTTTCCCCCTTTTTTTCCCTATTTTATTTTTAGCAGTGCCTAAACTCTAACATTTTTGTATAGGATCAACATAAGAATCAAGTTTCATCAAGACTATGAAGTCACAAGTAGCATTGATTGCTAATGATGTCTTTTAGCTGAGGGGACGATTAGTCCCGTATGGCAGGCAGATACTCAGTTTTTTTTTAATGTGCTAAATTATTCACCAAAAGCGATGAACGAATAGATGAATTTGTTTAGGCCAATGCTTCACGTTTTCCTTAAATGATCTAAATTATTCAGCAAAAGCAGTGAATGAATGGATGAATTTATTTCACTGGAAACATATAGTGATTAAGATAAGATCTCCAAATAAATTTGTGATGTTCACATTTGATGTAAATAAGTATGCTCCTTTCATTAACTGAAGGCTGGAAAATAGCAGTGAAAGAAACCCAGAAATGATCCAAATACATACTCAAGTGGGATTTTGAATTTCTAGAAAAGTTTCTTCCAGAATACATTATTTACCATATTTAAATAACATTGGCTTAAGGTCGGATTTAAATTAAAAAGCCGTTTCAATTAAACCTGATTCCTGTGATCACTTTTCAATTAGACAATGAAAAACAATTTAGTGGATACTTAGCTTAATTGGTTTGCTTCTACTTTTTGACCTCCAGGCAGGGCTCCACTTATGTATTCCATGCAATATGCTTGTACGATTATCTGCCTCTTTAGAATGCACATTTCCTATGATTTTGTACAAACTGTCTGATTCAATCACTGTTAAGTACTCTTTACTCCTTTTTCCTTTTAGGAGAGTAGGGTTCAATTCAAGACTTGCTCCTAAATTCTGGGATTAAAAAGAAACAGTATCTTCTTATTAATAGGAAAGAACAAGTCTGAATCAGTAAATGATGCTGTAGTTTATAGACACAGTTATGGTACAGAATGTTAAATAGAATGTCATTAAAACTCTGAATAGAATGATAGAACAAATAGTTGTTAAATAATTAGTTAATTAAATACACTAATATTGGCTCCAAACTTGATGAATCAAATATTTTGTAGTGATGGAATGTATTTCTGTTTATGTCTGCGTTTGTATCTGAGTGTGTATATCTCTCTAGGGGCCAGGTTCTTTTGACTAAAGTTCACGGCATTTCTTTCAATAAACTTCAATACATTTTAAGTTTGATAGGTTACCAATTTATACCTAGTTGTATGCAACTTGTTATATGAAAAATATCTCAAATATAGTATAGGCTTAAAAGCAAAATCAGTTTCATATGAATCCTGGTCCTAATTTCCTAAAAGCTGTCATCATGAAAAAAATAGATTTAGTATTACTAAAAAAAAAAGTTTTCTAAGGATCAAATTTTCTCACTATATTTAGGTAGAGGATGACAAATGGCATCTCATGTTGAAAAACATAATTTTCAAAAACCTGATATATATTAAACTTTACTATTTAAGGTAATTTTACCTCATTTATATCAACCTCATTCATTCATTCATATGTTTAAGGACTTTTTAACTAAAAGGGAAAGAGACTGTCTTTCTCCTTAAGAAATATACTGTACTGTAAAGGAGATAGCAAGTTCTCCCCTACAGAAGAAACAATAATTATGCAGTATGACAACTCTACTCTTTAAGACCCATAATCTATTTTTAAAAAAGGTTAAGGTGGGCTTCCCAGGTGGCGCAGTGGTTGAGAGTCCGCCTGCCGATGCAGGGGACACGGGTTCGTGCCCCGGTCCAGGAAGATCCCACATGCCGCGGAGCGGCTAGCCCTGTGAGACATGGCCGCTGAGCCTGCGCGTCAGGAGCCTGTGCTCCGCAACGGGAGAGACCACAGCAGTGAGAGACCCGCGTACTGCAAAAATAAATTAATTAAAAAAAAATAAATTAAAAGGGTTAAGGCTTAGCATGAAAACTAGGTAGGATTAGCACTTTCTCCCCATTTTATAGATATGTAAACTGAGCCCAGTAGCTCTGTACATAGTTAGTGAGGATTTCGGGAAATAGAGAAGTCATTAACTCTTATGGTCCTCAGTTTTTCCTCCAGTAAAAGGCTTGGGTTAAATTCTGAAGTTTCTTTAAATTAACCCTTTTACCATTTTATTACTTGTTCGAGATCATATAGCTGACGAAACTTAGAAATCAGGACTTCTGTTTCTTAGGACACTGTGCTCATCAGTATCCTCAATTTATCTTCCCAGATGCATCCAATCCCTTCCTAAGACCTAAATTTCTTCCTGTGATTAGATTTATCAAACCACCCATTCTTTGTATCTCATCGACTCAGATTAATTTCCTCCAGCTTTATGATTATTTGGCATGTATATAATATTTAATGTCTCTGTAGCAATTATTTATATGTCATTTTTTATATCTATGTTATGGTTTTACATGTTTAACTGTTCTTTCTTGTTATAGTGATATATCTACATAGTATACTTATGATTCTTTTACTTGTGTGCACTGTACTTTTGTTCATGCATGAGGCTGTTTAATGTCAGACTATATTACAACTGAGATTCTTCAGTTTCTAGAATCAAACTAGATCTGGATGTAAATCTTAATGTAGCTCCTTACAAGTGGTATGAGCTTGGGGAGAGTTGCTTAACTTCTACAATAGTTGCTTGATTTTTTTGTTTAAAAAGCTTTTCACATAAAATTAGAATTACCGAAGTGAATATTCATAAAGAATTAACCTTGTTGATTGAGGAATGCCTTTTTTATGGTGTTGTAATTGTATTTGTTTTCCTCTTGAAATTATGTTTCTAGCACCAATGTTCCAAATAGACTCTTTTTCTCTAGCTCTTCTTCTAATTGCATATCTTCAATGTTTCTTCCTAAAAAAAAGTATAGTTTGAACTCCATGAACTAATATGTTTTGGGGGAAAGATACCATTTTGTAATATGCAAATACTATCAGTATTTCTAAGAGATTTTAGTTCTATCTCAAACCACTTTCTCGTCTTTCCTCAGCTCACACTAGCACTCCTAGTCATTAGCTGTTTTGATATTGGGAGAATTATCAGCAATTTGGGAAAATATGCATGGTTTGTAGCTGAAAAATAAACTAATGTTGCAAGGCCCGTCCATCTTATTCTTCCTCTTAGATTCCTTTGCAACCCATGTCAATACTTATATCTTCATACTTAGAGAGTTAATTTGTGTAATGGAACTGGTGGAATCATTGTTACTAAAACATTTAGGTCAGATGATGATGGAAAATTGATTGCTAGTATTTCTGGAGGTTTGGTTTAGGGTAAATGTGCCTGGATAATCTAAAATGAATTGCTGACAATATAACAGGGGAGAAGAATGTAACTTTAAATTTTTCTTTTTGTTATTGTTTCATCATAGGACAGTAGCATATGAGCTCTTTTGTGTGGAAGTGGAAATATTAGAATCGTAACACCAATAGCAGGAATGTACTTTTCCTTTAAATTTAGATAATTGGCATTACATGCTTTGAAAACTAGAGGTGAGACAAAAATAAACCTGTTGATCTTTTTTCTTTAACATATATTCTAGGGACAATAAGAAGAAGAAAAGGTAAAATTGCAGTGATATGCCAAAGTCAAACTACAATCCTACCTACTTACGGCTATGCCGTGTCTGAACTATACTTAACAGCACTCCTGAGGCAGAGTAATTATAACAAGGCAAAGAGATAGGTGGGGAAAATATAATGTCTTTGTGTTTTTCCCCCTAGATATTAGGGGAATTATTATTTTAAATTTATATATGTATCCTCTTTTACATTCTAGAAGCAGAATCTTCTAACACCAGAAATTACCTTGGATCTCCTTTTAAAGATGAAGTCTATGCATAGCTAGATAGTCGTAGTAATGAGAATAATATCAGTGTTTTCTTTATTGTCTATTCTGTCTTATACCAGCCACTAAAGATATTGATTTACCTCTTGTTTTTTGGCTCAGCTGCACACTAGAATTTCTAGTCATGGAGCCCACAGGTGAGAATCCATTAAGAAATTCTCCTCTCACTTTCATGGCATCAAGTTGGTGGAAGATAGACCACTCCTATTGTTATTACTTGCGTGGACAAGGGCCTTGGAATGGCAAAGAAAAGTAGATATTCTCAATAGCTAACAGAAAATAAACTACCCTTTCTGTGTTTCACTGAATTCAATAGGATGAGTAAAAACATTTATCTAATTTTTTCACTGTTACTGAGAACTTACCATCCACTTATATTGACCTAGATAAATTGGAAGATGCAAGCTAGAACTTTGGTTACTTGTGCTTACTTGCTCACATGTATGAGGCTTGAGGTGAGCACTTGGGAGTAAAAGAAGGTTGATGTCAACAGAAAAATTAACCAGTCGATCTAAGAAAGAAATGGAAAATTGTATTCACACCAAATTGAGGATTATAAAAATGGAACAGCCTCTCAGAAAGCTCTAAGAACTGTTCCACCAGTTAGAGGTCAAAGCACAGTTACATAAGTTTTTGAGACAGAGAGCTGTACATTAAATGACCTATTATTGATGGTTTATACAATCTAGTGGGTAGTAGGTCATGGTCATTGTGGCCCCTTACAAGATTAAGAAGGAACTTTACCTTTTAAGGAGTTGTCTTGTTGGTGGTAGGGGAATGTTGCTTTTTATGGTTAAGTAGGTATTTCTTCAGATGGGGGAGGTTTGGTGGATGCATAATGAAGATACACAATGCATAGTATATGGGAGAGAGGAGGCCAAATGGCAGAGAAAAAAAATTGTATGTTTAATTTTTCTGGTCTTGCCATAAAATATGAATTTTATTTCACAATGTGAAGTAGCACTTAGAAGTGACAGAGCAAAACAGTAATTATTATACTATAGTATGCAGCTTTTGGTAACTTCCAATTCATCCAGTACCCTAGAAGCATGGACCTACATAGCAACAGGAAAGACTACCTTAAGAGCATCCTTGGAGGACTCTAGGTGAAGAACAATGAGATTCTAATACTCTCCTCTTCGCTAATATGTCCCCAGAGGAGCCTTCCAGACTATTATTATGGCACTTATAATACAGTATTCTATCAATCTATGTATTTCCTTGTTTCTCCTAATTGACAACCTAATTAGGTCAGATATTGTTTCTTCTAATTAGGTCAGATATTGTGGTATTAATTTTTGCATTATGTTTAATCTTTAATACAGAGAATGTAGTCAAAATGTTCATTACAAATGAAGAATACTACCATTTTAACTCTGATATTTTCTATATAATGAATGTTTTAACTACATGTTTATGAAAACAAATATTTTAATAAGAATTATATCAACATAGTTGAATTTTCTTTCAGAAATAATTTTTGAAGCACTCAAACATATGTTGATGTTTATCAATTTTCTATGCAATGCAGTTATACTTTTCTACCTTGCCCTTATTAAAAAAATATATGGGAACAATGGCTTTAATTGAACATTCAGAAAAAAAACCTAATATTGTTATTGTCTATTTGATTATTTACTAATTATACTCCTTGGCCATTCTTAGGTTTCCTTTTGGGATATAACTCTGTGCCATTTTTTCCCAGTCCAAATTTGTCAAGAATATTTTATTACATTTTCAATGATAGCAACTATTACCATTGAAAATAATCAATGTCCACTGACATTTTAACAAAGATCCATTTCATTTGGGAACAGACTAAATTATCCATTAAAATAGAATAAAGTTATTTTTCTGGTACTTCCATTTAAAGTTGTCTTAATAATGTGATATAACATTTACATTAATGAAAATATTTCCCATCTCTTTTTCAGACTATGGTACTGCCATGCATCCAGCCACATAAACAAGAAAAATAGGCATCATGCTTTTTCTGCTTTCTTCTAACTCAAACTCTCATACCTAATCCATCACTCAGTCTCTTAGAATTTACCTCAAATATATTGTAAGTGATCCCACCCTTTATAACTATCTATACTTTTGCCACATAAGCACCCATAATGTTTTGGCTAAATTACTATAATAGCCCACTTTTTGGTCTCCCTCCTCTCATCCATTCCACTTTACATTGAACTCAAAGTCATTTCCCCGACCCCAAAATTCAAACTGATTATCCTACAATGTAAAATACTTCAAAGGTTCTGAGATGTCACTTGGTATCTATCATATCTGAACTGCCATACATTGTGGAATATGAAGAAAAAGGCCTAAATAAAATACATTGCTGAGCTTTCATGTAAGAACACTGTTAAGGATAAATCTCACTATTTTCCATAAGGTATTTTTCTATGACTCAAGAGTTAATTTTGGGGCTTCCCTGGTGGCGCAGTGGTTGAGAGTCCGCCTGTCGATGCAGGGGACACGGGTTCGTGTCCCGGTCCAGGAAGAGTTAATTTTGTTTTCAGCTTCAGTGTCAATAATAGTTGTGCATATATATTTGCGTATTGGTTGTCCTAACTAAACTTTGAGTTCAGGCATGACAATTATCATTGTTAATGTAAGAATGAAACATAAATAGCATTTAATACATCCCTGTTGTCAGGCATTTCTTCTGTCAGCTACACCAATGCCAAAAAAATTTTTTTAATTCTTATAGATTCTTTCTCTCTGACTACTGACATCTTCTTTCTATGCCTTTTGTTATTGCCTTAATATTCCCTTAATATTCTTTTAATATCTTTAAAAACTGTAGTTATGTCACTTCTCATTCTTAACATTAGTATCTTTTCTTCATGGTCACTGTGGCTATAGGCTTATCACACTGATATAACTCCAAAAAGAACCAGTTTTTGTTTTATTGATATTTTTTCTATTGGTTTTCTATTTTCTATATCACTGATATTAATTGAAATTTATGTTGATTTAATTATAGATTCCCACGCAATTCTAACAAATAATATAGTGATCCCATGTATAGTTTGTTCATTTCCCCCCAGTGATGATAGTTGCTTGTTGTGGTTGAAATTCTCCACTACCTGTGGAGAACCAAGAATATTTCTTCCCTAGGTACTTGCTGTGGTAGCATCACCTACTATGGGTGCTCCCCAGCAACCCTTTAGTCTCTGGCAGTAAAAGGTGTGTATCAGGCTTATGAGGACAAAGAGGCTTACAGGACCAGGATGTTTTTCTCAAGATCCCTGCCTGCCTCTGGGTGATGGAGAACACTTCACAGGTTGGGCAACTTGTTATGAGGGAATAACTATTGGGGCCTATAGCTATAGCACTGTTTGTGGTCAGGGGAAGAATGAGTCTACCTGAGTGGCCTTCTGTTGATAGTTTGAGAGTTGGGAAACATTGGATCAGGATTCCTTTCTTCTGTTGGGTGGGGAGACTTAAGATTCCTTAGCGTTGTGTTATTTTTCTGGTCATGTGGTCCCAAACCAGTATTCCTCCTTCTTTTTACCCTTCAGAGTTCTACTTTGGATGCCTGTTTTATTATTTCCAAGGTGTATAATTTTACTTAGTAGAGAGGAGTGGTGAGAAATGTACCTATGCCATCTATCTGGACTGGAAGTTTCTGTTTGTTGATTTTTGTCCTGAACTTTATTATTTTCTTTCTTCTGTTTTCCTTAGGAATAATCTGACTGCCTTCTTTAGCTTCTTAAGAAGGAAGCTTAGGTCATTAATTTGAGAGCTTTCACATAAAATCCTAAGTTAAACGTAAATTCAGTTAAAGCTGTGAAATTTAAAATTCAAAATTCACTTCTGGAAGGTGAATTTTGAAAGTTTACATGATACTTAAGAAATATAGGCAGCTATTCTTTCGAATTCATGGTCATATTTAAAGAAAAGAACCCCCCAAATTGTGTTCTCATTATAGGAGCCAGAATAACCCTTTTAAGGCATAGGTTAGATCACATCATCCCTCTGCTCAAATTACTGCAGTGGTATCTCACTCAGTGTAAAACTTAAATCCCATACAATGGCCTAAAATTCTTTTAAAAATATGCACATTTCCTCACTCTTTTGTCTGAGCTCATCTAAATCATTTTCCTTTCACAAGGTCTGCTCTGATAAAACTAATATTCTTGATATTCCTCAAATACACCAAAAGCATACATCTGCTTTTGATGCAAAACTGCAAAGAAGATCTTTGCATTTCAGATTTCTATACTTGGAATGCTTTTCCTCCAGATTACTGCATGGCTCTCATCTTTGTCTCCTTCAGGCTTCTGTGCAAATCTTTTATTTTTATCAATTTGGCTTTCCTTAATGACTCTATTTAAAATAGTAATTCCAACCTAGTAATATTTATATCTCTTATATGCTTTATTTTTTCTTCAGACAACTTATCAAAATTAAAAATATTATCTATATTACTTATCTGATGATTGTTTCTTCATAATAGAATGTAAGCTCATTTAAGGCAGGGTGTGTTTTTTTTCTGTCTGCATCAATCCTCTCTCTTCCACATCAGGAATAGTGATATATATCCAATAAATGTGTGGCTTTTTGACAAAAGAAAGGAAGAAAAGAAGACAGGAAACAATAAATTAAGAAAAGAAAAAGACAGGAAATGGGGAGAAGAGGAAAAAATAGAAAGAAGAAAGAAAGGATCGAAGGAAGGAAGAAATAAGGAAGGAAAAAATGAGGGATAAACATTGGGATCACAAGTATGGAGATAGAAAAATAAATACTTTACGATTTGAAGCTTACTATCCTTGGGTCTAAATTTTCCAACATGTTGATATGTTGCTTGTAAATATATTTAAAACTTTCACAGGCTTCTAGTCTTTCATTTCAACTAGAAGAGAAATATGGGGTCAAGTGAGCACTGCTCTTGTTGCTATTTGATTGAGTTCTCTGGAAACAAACTCTGAAATGAAAACTTTCACACAGATGGTTTGCTGAGGAGAGACACAGGAGATACACTTGTAAGAAATTGAGGAAGGAAACATCGATCAATGCACTTGCAACTGAAACCTCAGCCAATTCCAAAACAAGGTTCTGGAGCAGTGATATTCCTTCCAAGTCCATAGGGCTGATACTATGAATTCCCTATCCAAATATTAACTCTGGGAGAGGAAATAACCCTGGACTAGGCAGCTCCCTGAGGATAAGGGCAACTCTGAGTGACTAAGTTATAATTTACCAGCAGCTGATAGCTCCTTTGTCTAGGAGATAGATGTTTCAACCCTTCCATGGATCGTTGGGCAGAGTAACACAATACCCTTTCTATCGTGGTTTTTTTCCCCAGCTTTATTGGAATATAATTGACACATAAAATTGTTTAAGGTTTACAGTGTGATTATTTCATGCACATATACATTGCAAACTGATTACCAGAATAAGTTCAGTTAAACATCCTTCAACTAGCAAAATTAATGTTTTGTTGTTGTGTTGGTGGTGGTAAGAACCTTCAATATTTACTCTCGTAGCAGCTTTCAAGAATGCAGTACAGTATTGTTAACTATAGCCACATGCTCTACATTAGATTCCCAGAATTCACTCATCTTAAGCTGGAAGTCTGTGCTCTTTGATTGGGTTCTTTCCACCTCCCTGCTCCCCACCACAACAACCGCTGGTAACCACCATTCTACTCTATTTCCTTTCTTTATTTTTCAGCTAGTTCATTGTTAGTGTATGGAAACACAACTCATTTTTGCATGTTGATTTTGTATCTTGAAACTTCACTGAATTTGTTGATTAGTTCTAACATTATTTGGTGGGTTCTTTAGGATTTTCTGTGCACAAGATCGTATCATCTGTAAACAGAGACAGTTTTACTTCCTACTTTCTAATTTGTAGCCTTTTATTTCTTCTTGCCTGATTACTCTGGCCAGGACTTCCAACACTATGTTGAACAGGAGTGGTGAGAATAGGTACACTTGCTTTCGTCCTGATCTTAGAGGAAAAGCTTTCAATCTTTCACTGTTGAGCATAACGTTAGCTGTGCATTTGTCATATAAGGTCTTTATTATGTTATGGTATATTTCTTTCATACCCAATTATTTGAGAGTTTTTACCATACATGAATGTCAAATTTTGTCAAAACCCTTTTGTGTCTATTAAGAGGTTTATATAATGTTTATCTTTCAGTCTCTTACTGTGGTATATCACATTAACTGATTTGCGTATCTTGAACAACTTCTACATCCCAAGGATAAATCCCACCTGATCATGCTGATAATCCTTTTAAGGATCTCAGTTTGCTAGTATTGTTGATTTCAGTCTGCTAGTATTTTCTTGAGAATTTTTGCATCTGTATTTATCATGTATGTCGGCCAGTAGCTTTCTTTTCTTATGTCATCTGGCTTTGGTACTAGGGTCATAATAACCTCATAAAAGAGTTTGGTTGTGTTTTCTCCTCTTCAAATTTTTAAATAACTTAAGAAGAATTGACTCTAATTCTTCTTTAAATGTTTGATAGAATGAGTTTCTTTTTTGGACATCTTTCTCTTTTTGTTGATATATGTGTTTATCACTATAAAGTTCCCCCCTAGAACTGCTATTACTGCATCACATAAGTTTTGGTATGTTGTGCTTCCATTTTTTGGTTTGTTTGTTTCACGATTTTTAAAAATTTCCCTTTTGATTTCTTCTTTGACACAGTGGTTGTTTGGGAGCATATTGTTAAATTGCATATATTTGTGAATTTTCTGATTTTCCTACTGTTATTGATTCTAGTTTCATACCATGGTGGAAAAAAAATACTTGGCATGATTTCAGGCTCCTTGAATTTATTTAAAAATTTTTTTATTTTAATATTTTTTATTTTTTATACAGCAGGTTCTTATACATATTAGTGTGTATATGTCAATCCAAATCTCCCAGTTCATCCAACCCCCCCACCCCCCACTTTCCCCCTTTGGTGTCCATACGTTTGTTCTCTATATCTGTGTCTCTATTTCTGCCTTGCAAACCGGCTCATCTGTACCTTTTTTCTAGATTCCACATGTATGTGTTAATATACGATATTTCTTTTTCTCTTTCTGACTTACTTCACTCTGTATGACAGTCTCTAGATCCATCCACATCTCTAAAAAAGACCCAATTTCATTCCTTTTTATGGCTGAGTAATATTCCATTGTATATATGTACCACATCTTCATCCATTCATCTGTCGATGGGCATTTAGGTTGCTTTCATGACCTGGCTATTGTAAATAGTGCTGCAATGAACATTGGGGTGCATGTGTCTTTTTCAATTACGGTTTCCTCTGGGTATATGCCCAGTAGTGGGATTGCTGGATCATATGGTAATTTTATTTTTAGTTTTTTAAGGAACCTCCATACTGTTCTCCATAGTGGCTGTATCAATTTACGTTCCCAGCAACAATTCAAGAGGGTTCCCTTTCATCCACGCCATCTCCAGCATTTGTTGTTTATAGATTTTCTGATGATGCCCATTCTAACCGGTGTGAAGTGATACCTCATTGTAGTTTTGATTTGCATTTCTCTAACAATTAATGATGTTGAACAGCTTTTCATGTGCCTCTTGGCCATCTGTATGTCTTCTTTGGAGAGATGTCTATTTAGGTCTTCTGCCCATTGTTTGATTGGGTTGTTTGTTTTTTTAATATTGAGCTCTATAAGCTGTTTATATATTTTGGAGATTAATCCTTTGCCCATTGATTTGTTTGCAAATATTGTCTCCCATTTTGAGGGTTGTCTTTTTGTTTTGTTTATAGTTTCCTTTGCTGTGCAAAAGCTTTTAATTTTCATTAGGTCCCATTTGTATATTTTTGTTTTTATTTCCATTACTCTAGGAAGTGGGTCAAAAAAGATATCGCTGTGATTTATGTTAAAGAGTGTTTTTCCTACATTTTACTCTAAGAGTTTTATAGTGTTTGGTCTTACATTTAGGTATTTAATCCATTTTGAGCTTATTTTTGTGTATGGTGTTAGGGAGTGTTCTAATTTCATTCTTTTACATGTAGCTGTCCAGTTTCCCCAGCACCCCTTATTGAAGAGACTGTCTTTTCTCCATTGTATATTCTTGCCTCCTTTATCAAAGATAAGGTGACCATATGTGCATGGGTTTATCTCTGGGCTTTCTATCCTGTTCCATTGACTTATATTTCTGTTTTTGTGCCAGTACCATATTGTCTTCATTATTGTAGCTTTGTAGTATAATCTGAAGTCAGGAAGTCTGATTCCTCCAGCTCTGTTTTTTTTTCCTCAAGACTGGTTTGGCTATTCAGGGTGTTTTGTGTCTCCATACAAATTTTAAGATTTTTTGTTCTAGTTCTGTAAAAAATGCCACTGGTAATTTGATAGGAATTTCATTGAATCTGTAGATTGCTTAGGGTAGTATAGTCATTTTCACAATGTTGATTCTTCCAATACAAGAACAGTGGTGTATATATATATATGTATATATATATACACATACATACATATATATTTCCATCTGTTTGAATCGTCTTTGATTTCTTCACTGCCTTACAGTTTTCTGCATACAGGTCTTTTACCTCCTTAGGTAGGTTTATTCCTAGGTATTTTATTCTTTTTGCTGCAGTGGTGAATGGGATTGTTTCCTTAATTTCTCTTTCTGATCTTTCGTTGTTAGTATATATGAATGCAAGAGATTTCTGTGCATTAGTTTTGTATCCTGCAACTTTACCAAATTCATTGATTAGCTCCAGTAGTTTTCTGGTGACATCTTTAGGATTTCTATCTATAGTATCATGTCATCTGCAAACAGTGACTGTCTTCCTTCTTTTTCTCCAATTTGTATTCCTTTTATTTCTTTTTCTTCTCTGATTGCCATGGCTAGGACTTCCAAAACTCTTTTGAATAATAGTGGCAAGAGTGGACATCCTTGTCTTGTTCCTGATCTTAGGGGAAATGGTTTCAGTTTTCACTATTGAGAATGATGTTTGCTGTTGGTTTGTTGTATATGGCCTTTATTATGTTGAGGTAGGTTCCCTCTATGCCCACTTTCTGGAGAGTTTTTATCATAAATGGGTTTTGAATTTTGTCAGAAGCGTTTTCTGCATCTATTGAGATGATCATATGGTTTTTATTCTTCAGTTTGTTAATATGGTGTGTCACATTGATTGATTTGTGTATATTGAAGAAACATTGCATCCCTGGGATAAATCCCACCTGATTATGGTGTATGATCCTTTTAATGTTTTGTTGGATTCTGTTTGCTAGTATTCTGTTGAGGATTTTTGCATCTATATTTATCAGTGATATTGGTCTGTAATTTTCTTTTTATGTAGTATCTCTGTCTGGTTTTGGTTTCAGGGTGATGGTGGTGTCACAGAGGGGTTTGGGAGTGTTTCTTCTTTTTCAATTTTTTGGAAGAGTTTAAGAAGGATGGGTGTTATCTCTTCTATAAATGTTTGATAGAATTCACCTGTGAAGCCATCTGGTCCTGGACTTTTGTTTGTTGGAAGATTTTAAATCACAGTTTCAATTTCATTACTTGTAATTGCTCTGTTCATATTTTCCATTTCTTCCTAGTTGTCTTAGAAGGTTATACCTTTCTAAAAATTCATCTATTTCTTCCAGGTTGTCCATTTTATTGGCACAGAGTTGTTTGTAGTAGTCTCTTAGGATGCTTTGTATTTCTGTGGTGTCCATTGTAACTTGTTTTTCATTTCTAATTTTATTGATTTGAGTCCTCTCCCTCTTTTTCTGGATAAGTCTGTCTAAAGGTTTATCAATTTTGTTTGTCTCCTCAAAGAACCAGCTTTGGGCTTCCCTGGTGGCACAGTGGTTGAGAGTCCGCCTGCCGATGCAGGGGACACGGGTTCGTGCCCCAGTCCGGAAGGATCCCACATGCCGTGAAGCAGCTAGGCCCGTGAGCCATGGCCACTGAGCCTGCGCATCCAGAGCCTGTGCTCTGCAACAGGAGAGGCCACGATAGTGAGAGGCCTGCGTACCGCAAAAAAAAAAAAGAACCAGCTCTTTTACTTGTATTGATCTTTGGTATTGTTTTCTTTGTTACTATTTCATTTATTTCTGATCTGATCTTTATGATTTCTTTCCTCCTACTAATTTTGGGTTTTGTTTGTTCTTCTTTCTCTAGTTCCTTTAGGTGTAAAGTTAGATTGTTTATTTGAGATTTTCTTTTTTCTCAAGGTACGATTGTATTGCTATAAACTTTCCTCTTAGAACTGCTTTTGCTGCCTCCCATAGGTTTTGGATCATTGTGTTTTTGTTGTCATTTGTCTCTAGGTATTTTTTTGTTTCCTCTTTGATTTCTTCAGTGATCTCTTGGTTATTTAGTAACGTATTGTTTAGCCTCCATGTGTTTGTGTTTTTTACATTTTTTCCCTGTAATTGATTTCTAATCTCATAGTGTTGTGGTCAGAAAAGATGCTTGATATGATCTCAGTTTTCTTAAATTTACCGAGGCTTTGTTTGTGATCCTAAATGAGATCTATCCTGGAGAATGTTCCCTGTGCCCATGAGAAGAAAGTGTAATCTGCTGTTTTTGGATGGAATGTACTTTAAATCTCTCTGGTCTATTGTGTCATTTAAAGCTTGTGTTTCCTTATTAATTTTCTGTCTGGATGATCTGTCCATTGGTGTAAATGAGGTGTTAAAGTCCCCCACTATTATTGTGTTACTGTTGATTTCCTCTTTTTTGGCTGTTAGCAGTTGCCTTATGTATTGAGGTGCTCCTATGTTGGGTGCATATATATTTATAATTGTTATATCTTCTTCTTGGATTGATCCCTTGATCATTATGTAGTGTCCTTCCTTGTAACTTGTAACATTCTTTATTTTAAAGTGTATTTTACCTCATATGAGTATTCCTACTCCATCTTTCTTTTGATTTCGATTTGCATGGAATATCTTTTTCCATCCCCTCACTTTCAGTCTGTATGTGTCCCTAGGTCTGAAGTGGGTCTCTTGTAGACAGCATATATATGGGTTATGTTTTTGTATCCATTCAGTGAGCCTGTGTCTTTTGTTTGGAGCATTTAATCCATTCATGTTTAAGGTAATTATCAATATGTATGTTCCTGTTACCATTTTCTTAATTGTTATGGGTTTGTTTTTGTACGTTCTTTTTTTCTCTTGTGTTTCCCATTTAGAGTAGTTCCTTTATCATTTGTTGTAGAGCTGGTTTGGTGGTGCTGAATTCTCCTAATTTTGCTTGTCTGTGAAGCTTTTGATTTCTCCATCAAATCTGAATGAGATCCTTGCTGGATAGAGTAATCTTGCTTTTAGGTTCTTCCCTTTCATCACTTTAAATATGTCATACCACTCCCTTTTGGCTTGTAGAGTTTCTGCTGAGAAATCAGCTGTTAACCTTAAGGGAGTTCCCTTGTATGTTGTTTGCCATTTTTCCCTTGTTGCTTTCAATAATTTTTCTTTGTCTTTAATTTTTGTCAGTTTGATTACTATGTGTTTCAGTGTGTTTCTCCTTGGGTTTATCTTCTCTAGGACTCTCTGCATTTCCTGGACTTGGGTGGCTACTTCCTTTCCCATGTTAGGGAATTTTTCTACTATAATCTCTTCAAATATTTTCTCAGGTCCTTGCTCTCTCTCTTATCATTCTGGGACCTGTATAATGTGAATGTTGTTGCATTTAATGTTGTCCTAGAGGTCTCTTAGGCTGTCTTCATTTCTTTTCATTTTTTCTTTAGTCTGTTCTGTGGCAATGAATTCCACCATTCTGTCTTCCAGGTCACTTATCCATTCTTTTGCCTCAGTTATTCTGCTACTGATTCTAGTGTAGTTTTCATTTCAGTTATTGTATTGTTCATTTCTGTTTGTTTGTTCTTTAATTCTTCTAGGTCTTTGTTAAACATTTCTTGCATCTTCTTGATCTTTGCCTCCATTCTTTTTCCGAGGTCCTTGATCATCTTCACTATCATTATTCTGAATTCTTTTTCTGGAAGGTTGCCTATCTCCACTTCATTTAGTTGTTTTTCTGGGGTTTTATTTTGTTCCTTCATCTGGTACATAGTTGTCTGCCCTTTCATTTTGTCTATGTTTCTGTGCATGTGGTTTTCATTCCACAGGCTGCAGAATTGTAGTTCCTTCTTAAATTTCTTAAGATTTGTTTTGTGACCTAACATGCAATCTGTCCTAGAGAATGTTCTGTTTGCATTTGAGAAGAGTGTGTTCTTCTGCAGTTGGATAGAATTATCTTTATTTATACTTTAGTTTCATTTGTTCTACAGTATAGTTTAATTCTAGTGTTTCCTTATTGATTTTCTGTCTGAATGATCTATCCATTGTTTAATGTGCATTATTGATGCCCCTAATATTATTCTTCTGTTGTCAATCTCTACTTTCAGGTCTATTAGTAATTACTAAATATATTTAGGTCATCTGATGTTGGGTGCATGTATACTTACAATTGTTATATCCTCTTGATGAATTGACCCCTTTTTCATTATGTAATGTCTTCTTTGTCTCTTGTTACAACTTTTGATTCATCTTTTTTGTCTGATATAAATATAGCTATCCCTGCTGTCTTTTGGTTCCATTTGTGTGTAATATCTATTTTCATCCCTTCACCTTGCACCTTTGTGTTTCATTAAAGCTAAAGTGAGTTCCTTATAGACAGCATATATTTGGGCCTTGTTTTTTATTCATTCAGCCATTCTATGTCTTTTGACAGAAGAATTTAATCTATTTGCATTTAATGTAATTATTGATATGTAAGGAGTTACTATTGCCCTCTTATTAACTGTCTGGCTATTTTGTAGCTGCCTTGTTGTTGTCTTCCTCTTTCACCGATTTCTTTTATAAATTGATTATTTTCCACAGTGATGTTCTTTGATTCCCTTCCCTTTATCTTTTGTGAATTTTATGTAGGTTTTGCCTTGAGATTACCATAAAGCTTACATTAAACGTCATATAAGCATCTATTTTAAGCTGATAACAACTTAACAGCAACTGCATACCAAAAACCTACCTTTTTACCTCCCCCCTTTTATGTTTTTGATCTCACAATGTATATTTTTATATTGCATATTTATTAACAAAGTATTATAGCTATAGTTATTTTTAGTACTTTTGTTCTTTATCATTTATACTAGAGTTAAGCGCTTAACCTACTACCATATAACAGTATTGGATTATTCTGGATTTTACTATATACTTACCTTTGCCATTGTGTTTTATATAGTCATATGTTTTCATGTTACTTGTTGGCATCCTTTCATTTCAGCTTAAGGAACATATTTTACCTTTTTTTTTTTGTAAAGCAGGGCTAGTGGTGATGATCTATCTTGGTTTCTGTTTATCTGGGAAAGTCTTTATCTTTCCTTCATTTCTGAAAGACAACTTTACCAGGTAAAATATTCTTAGTAAACTTTCTTTTTCTTTCAATACCTTAAATGTATGATTCCACTCTGACCTTGCCTGCAAGGTTTTTGCTGAGAAACCTTACAGCCTTATGGGGGTTCCCCTGTATGTGAGGATTTTTTTTTTCTCTTGCAGCTTTTAAAATTCTCTCTTTGTCACTGATTTCAGACAGTTTATTATAATGTATCTTGGAGAAGACTATTTTGGTTTGAAACTTTTTGGGTACCATGAGTATTATGAACTTGGATACCCAAATGTCACACTAAATTTGGGAAGTTCTCACCATTATTTTTTTAAATAAGCATTCTGCCCTTCTTCCTTCTCTTCTCCTTCTAAAACTACAATAATGAGTAAATTATTTTTTTTTATGGTGTCCCACAATTCATATAGGCTTTTTTCTCACTCTTATTCATTCTTTTTCCTGTTCTGACTGGAGAATTTCAAATGATCTATTTTCATGTTTGCTCACTGATATTTTTCTTCTGCCTGGTCAAGTGTGCTATTAAAGATTTCTATTGAATTCTTCACTGTGACTGTATTCTTCAGCTCTAGATTTTTTTTTTTTTTTGCGGTATGCCGGCCTCTCACTGCTGTGGCCTCTCCCATTGCAGAGCACGGGCTCCAGACACGCAGGCTCAGCAGCCATGGCCCACGGGCCCAGCCGCTCCACAGCACGTGGGATCCTCCCAGACCGGGGCACGAACCCGTGTCCCCTGCATCGGCAGGTGGACTCCCAACCACTGTGCCACCAGGGAAGCCCCTAGATTTTTTTTTAATGGCTTCTGTTTCTGTTCAACTTCTCATTCTATTCATGTACTGTTTCCCTGATTTCATTGAATTGTTTTTCCATGTCTTATTGTAGCTCACTGAGCTTCCATAAAACAGCTTATTTTGAATTTTTATTGGATTCTTACAGCTATAGTGATTTCTTACTCATCTTATTGGATGAATCCATGTCTTTTGGGTTGGTTACTGGAAAATTATTATGTTTCTTTGATGGTATTGTGTTTTCTTGAGTTTTTATATTCCTTGAAATCTTGAACTGCTGTCTTTGATTTTGAAGTGAATCACCTTCTCCAGCCTTTACTGACTGGCTTTGGGAGTGAAATATTTTCTATCAGTCCCTCTGGGGATTCTGAGGCATAGATCTTCTCTATGGGCATGGCTACTCCACCCATCTTGCTTCCTCTTGTGGCAGAATTCTTAAGCTTGTATGCCTTCTCTCGATTCTGCCAAGCAAGACTGGATACTGGCAGCCTCCCCTTTGCTTTCCCTAGATTGGTGCTGGATGTACAAGTTTGTGGTTTCTCCCAGGCCCTTAGAATTGGTGTGTACTCACTAGCCGTCTGCAATGGCTCACTCTTACCACCAACAGTAATATGCACAAGGATCCAGGTACAGGGTGGGGTGTGTGTGTGGGTGAGGCGACTGGAACACCAGTGGTGCCCAGGGGCCTGTTGTGGGTATCCACAAATGAGTCATTCCCAACACTCATGGGCAGGCTTCTTGATAGAGTCTGTGGTGCAGTTAGTTGGATTCACATTCCTGTAATGCCCTACAAGAGTCCTATCTGCTGCTCTCCAAGATAGCCCCTGCCCCCTAGTCGTGTAGCACACCTCAGTATTCTGGGTGGGGCAGGATAAAAGTGAGCCTCCAGCAACTTCCAACAAAGCTCAGCAAGACAGATGCTAACTTACATGCTCTTACTTTCCCCCATGAGAGAAATCACAAGTCAAGAAGGTGTTTCTTGGCATTGAACCATCACACCTTAGGTAGGGATTGATGTGAACCTTCTCATATTACCTGATTCAATGCATATAATCTTGGATTTTTTGCTCCAAAAGTGAGCTGCAACTTCTCCACTGGATTCCTGGACTTCCACAAAGGCTGTCTTGTCCATAGGTTATTGAAAATATCAGTGTTATTCAGGGACTCTTGAATTGTGTTAAGAGGGGCTGAAGCTGGTTCATGGGCTGTAGACTTCAGTCTCTATAGGCAAGACTGAGGTCTGTATACCTATTCTCTGTTGCATGGGTGGGCCTGATTACTCATGGGTACTTTGGTGTATGTTGCTGGTGACAGAACCAGGCATCGGTGGGCCTGATTACTCCTGGGTACCTTGGTGTATGTTGCTGGTGACAGAACCAGAGCCAAACTGGGCTGTAGCTGACTTCTCAGGTATATTGAGCTATGTCTGGGTCTGTAGCCGGGGCCATGGTTACAAGTCAGCCACCTAGCTGTGGGCTTACTTTCTCAAAACATCTCTCCTCAGTCTTGGACTTCACCAGGGTTTCACAATCCCAGTGTGCCCACAAAGGCATTTCTGTCTGTATAAACACCAAGTTGTTGTTGTAGAGGGGAGATACATGTGAAAGATACCGTATTTCACTATCTTGCTGCTATCAATCCCCATTTCATTGTGTTTTATTGTTTGTACCTCTCTAGGGTCTCATTCTTTGGAACAGTAGTGGTTCTCAAATATCTGAGTCATCTGAGATGCTTATTAAATTATACATATTTTAGAGACTCAGAGAAATTTATTACGTCAGAAATTCATGGAATCAAGATAAAGAACCACATTTTTATCTGCATCAAATAATACTGACCTAGGTGTCAAGTAGTTTCCATGGTAAAAAAAATTCCACTCACATCTCCACTCTAAACTCAAAGAAGGGAAATTTTATCTTGTTAATCTTATTTCTCCATTTTCTGATACATAATGACTTATTAATAAACATTTATTTTTAATGAAAAATTGTGTATCAGTGGTAATATATCCATCAATTCTAATTGGCAAAAGCATTTTATTATCGGTACAGACATTATTTTACTGTAAAGCTAATTTCTTTCTTTCAGAAAGAGAATTACAGCCTTTTTAAAGTCAAATACATTATTAGGAGATTACTAAAAATGTGTTTGTGCTAATGTAATGGAATAACATTACCCTTTTATTCATACTTGCCAAAACTTGGAAGTAACCAAGATGTCCTTCAATAAGTGAATGGATAAATAAATTGTGGTACATCCAGATAATGGGATATTATTCAGTGCTAAAAAGAAATGAGCTGTCAAGCCATAAAAAAGACATGAAGAAAACTTAAATGCACATTACTAAGTGAAAGAAGCCAGTCTGAAAATGCTATGTACTATATGAGTTCAACTATGTGACAATTCAGAAAAGGCAAACCTATGGACAATAGATAACAAAAAGATCAGTGATTACTGGTGGTTGGAGGGAGAGGGATGACTAGGTAGAGTACAGAGGATTTTTAGGGCAGCAAAATACTCTATATGACACTGTAATGATGAATACATGTCATTATACATTTGTCTAAATCCATAGAATGTATAACACCAAGAGTGAACTAAAATGTAAACTATGGACTTTGGGTGATTATGATGTGTCAGTATAGGTTCATCAATTGTAATAAATGTGCCCCTCTGGAGGGGGATACTGATAATTGTGGAGGCTGTGCCTGTGTGGGGGAAGGGAGATGGATAAGCTATACTTTCCTATTTTTTGGTGAACCTAAAACTGTTCCAAAAATTAAAGTTGATTAAAATAAAGTGTAGGGGTTCCCTGGTGGCACAGTTGTTGAGAATCTGCCTGCCAATGCAGGGGACACACGTTCGAGCCCTGGTCTGGGAAGAACCCACATGCCACGGAACAACTAGGCCTGTGAGCCACAACTACTGAGCCTGTGCGTCTGGAGCCTGTGCTCCGCAACAAGAAAGGCCGCAATAGGGAGAGGCCCGCGCACCGTGATGAAGAGTGGCCCCCGCTTGCCACAAATAGAGAAAGACCTCGCACAGAAACAAAGACCCAACACAGCCATAAATAAATAAATAAATAAATAAAATAAATAAAAAATAAAAAAAATAAAGTGTAGATAGCAATGGGGACAAGAAGAAATTTTTTTGCACACAGATGCCTGACCTGAGGAGAAATATTTTATCTTACATGTAGATGTGATTTTTTATACAGACTTGTACTTGAAATGTATTTACTAAATGGTGACTATATTCGTTCTTTTTTTTTTTTAACATCTTTATTGGAGTATAATTGCTTTACAATGGTGTGTTAGTTTCTGCTTTATAACAAAGTGAATCAGTTACACATATACACATGTTCCCATATCTCTTCCCTCTTGTGTCTCCCTCCCTCCCACTCTCCCTATCCCACCCCTCTAGGTGGTCACAAAGCACCTAGCTGATCTCCCTGTGCTATGCGGATGCTTCCCACTCACTATCTATTTTAAGTTTGGTAGTGTATATATGTCCATGCCACTCTCTCACTTTGTCACAGCTTACCCTTCCCCCTCCCCATATCCTCAAGTCCATTCTCTAGTAGGTCTATGTCTTTATTCCCGTCTTACCCCTAGGTTCTTCATGACATTTTTTTTTCCTTAAATTCCATATATATGTGTTAGCATACGGTATTTGTCTTTCTCTTTCTGACTTACTTCACTCTGTATGACAGACTTTAGGTCCATCCACCTCACTACAAATAACTCAATTTTGTTTCTTTTTATGGTTGAGTAATATTCCATTGTATATATGTGCCACATCTTCTTTATCCATTCATCCAATGATGGACACCTAGATTGCTTCCATGTCCTGGCTATTGTAAATAGAGCTGCAATGAACATTTTGGTACATGACTCTTTTTGAATTTTGGTTTTCTCAGGGTATATGCCCAGTAGTGGGATTGCTGGCTCATATCGTAGTTCTATTTGTAGTTTTTTAAGGAACCTCCATACTGTTCTCCATAGTGGCTGAACCAATTCACATTCCCACCAGCAGTGCAAGAGTGTTCCCTTTTCTCCACACCCTCTCCAGCATTTATTGTTTCTAGATTTTTTGATGATGGCCATTCTGACTGGTGTGAGGTGATATCTCATTGTAGTTTTGATTTGCATTTCTCTAATGATTAATGATGTTGAGCATTCTTTCATGTGTTTGTTGGCAGTCTGTATATCTTCTTTGGAGAAATGTCTATTTAGGTCTTCTGCCCATTTTTGGATTGGGTTGTTTGTTTTTTTGTTATTGAGCAGCATGGGCTGCTTATAAATTTTGGAGATTAATCCTTTGTCAGTTGCTTCATTTGTAAATATTTTCTCCCATTCTGAGGGTTGTCTTTTGGTCTTGTTTATGGTTTCCTTTGCTGTGCAAAAGATTTGAAATTTCATTAGGTCCCATTTGTTAATTTTTGTTTTTATTTCCATTTCTCTAGGAGGTGGGTCAGAAAGGATCTTGCTGGGATTTATATCATAGTGTGTTCTGCCTATGTTTTCCTCTAAGAGTTTGATAGTTTCTGGCTTTACATTTAGGTCTTTAATCCATTTTGAGCTTATTTTTGAGTATAGTGTTAAGGAGTGTTCTAATCTCATATTTTTACATGTAGCTGTCCAGTTTTCCAAGCATCACTTATTGAAGAGGGTGTCCTTTCTCCACTGTACATTCCTGCCTCCTTTATCAAAGATAAGGTGAACATATGTGCGTGGGTTTATCTCTGGGATCCTGTTCCATTGATCTGTATTTCTATTTTTGTGCCAGTACCATACTGTCTTGATTACTGTAGCTTTGTAGTATAATCTGAAGTCAGGGAGCCTAATTCCTCCAGCTCCATTGTTCGTTCACAAGTTTCCTTTGGCTATTCAGGGTCTTTTGTGTTTCCATACAAATTGTGAAAATTTTTGTTCTAGTTCTGTGAAAAATGCCACTGGTAGTTTGACAGGGATTGCATTGAATCTGTAGATTGCTTTGAGTAGTAGAGTCATTTTCACAATGTTGATTCTTCCAATCCAAGAATATTGTATATATCTTCATCTATTTGTATCATCTTTAATTTCTCTCATCAGTGTCTTATAATTTTCTGCATACAGGTCTTTTGCCTCCTTACGTAGGTATATTCCTAGATATTTTATTCTTTTTGTTGCAGTGGTAAATGGGAGTGTTTTCTTCATTTCATTTTCAGATTTTGCATCATTAGTGTATAGGAATGCAAGAGATTTCTGTGCATTAACTTTTTATCGTGCTACTTTACCAAATTCATTGATTAGCTCTAGTAGTTTTCTGGTAGCATTTTTAGGATTCTCTATGTATAATATCATGTCATCTGCAAACAGTGACGGCTTTACTCCTTCTTTTCTGATTTGGATTCCTTTTATTTCCTTTTCTTCTCTGATTGCTGTGGCTAAAACTTCCAAAACTATGTTGAATAAGAGTGGTGACAGTGGGCAACCTTGTCTTGTTCCTGATCTTAGTGGAAATGGTTTCAGTTTTTCACCATTGAGGACGATGTTGGCTATGGCCTTTATTATGTTGAGGAAAGTTCCCTCTTTGCCTACTTTCTGCAGGGTTTTTATCATAAATGGGTGTTGAATTTTGTCGAAAGCATTCTCTGCCTCTATTGAGATGATCATCTGGTTTTCTCCTTCAATTTGTTAATATCATGTATCACGTTGATTGATTTGTGCATGTTGAAGAATGCTTGCATTCCTGGAATAAACCCCACTTGATCATGGTGTATGCTCCTTTTAATGTGCTGTTGGATTCTGTTTGCTAGTATTTTGTTGAGGATTTTTGCATCTATGTTCACCAGTGATATTGGCCTGTAGTTTTCTTTCTTTGTGACATGTTTGTCTGGCTTTGGTATCAGGGTGCTGGTGTCCTCGTAGAATGAGTTTGGGAGTGTTCCTCCCTCTGCTACATTTTGGAAGAATTTGAGAAGGATATGTGTTAGCTCTTCTCTAAATGTTTGATAGAATTTGCCTGTGAAGCCATCTGGGCCTGGGTTTTTGTTTGTTGGAAGATTTTTAATCCCAGTTTCAACTTCAGTGCTTGTGATTGATCTGTTCATATTTTCTATTTTTCCTGATTCAGTCTTGGCAGGTTGTGCATTTCTAAGAATTTGTCCATTGCTTCTAGGTTGTCCATTTTATTGGCATAGAGTTGCTTGTAGTTATCTCTCATGATCTTTTGTATTTCTGCAGTGTCAGTTGTTACTTCTCCTTTTTCATTTCTAATTCTATTGATTTGAGTCTTCTCCCTTTTTTTCTTGATGAATCTGGCTAATGGTTTATCAATTTTGTTTATCTTCTCAAATAACCAGCTTTTAGCTTTATTGATCTTTGCTATCATTTCCTTCATTTCTTTTCCATTTATTTCTGATCTGATATTTATGATTTCTTTCCTTCTGCTAACTTTGTGGTTTTTTGTTCTTCTTTCTCTAATTGCTTTAGCTGCAAGTTTAGGTTGTTTATTCGAGATGTTTCCTGTTTCTTAAGGTAGAATTGTATTTCTATAAACTTCCTTCTTAGAACTGTTTTTGCTGCATCCCACAGGTTTTGGGTCGTCATGTCTCCATTGTCATTTGTTTTTAGGTATTTTTTGATTTCCTCTTTGATTTCTTCAGTGATCACTTCGTTATTAAGTAGTGTATTGTTTAGCCTCCATGTGTTTGTATTTTTTACAGATCTTTTCCTGTAGTTGATATCTAGTTTCATAGTGTTGTGGTCAGAAAAGATACTTGATATGATTTCAATTTTTTAAAATTTACCAAGGCTAGATTTGTGACCCAAGATATGATCTATCCTGCAGAATGTTCCATGAGCACTTGAGAAAAATGTGTATTCTGTTGTTTTTGGTTGGAATTTCCTATAAATATCAATTAAGTCCATCTTGTTTAATGTATCATTCAAAGCTTGTGTTTCCTTATTTATTTTCATTTTGGATGATCTGTCCATTGGTGATAGTGGGGTGTTAAAGTCCCCTACTATGAAAGTGTTACTGTCAATTTCCCCTTTTATGGCTTTTAGTATTTGCCTTATGTATTGAGGTGCTCCTATGTTGGGTCCATAAATATTTACAATTGTTATAACTTCTTCTTGGATTGATCCTTGATCATTATGTAGTGTCCTTCTCTATCTCTTGTAATAGTCTTTGTTTTAAAGTCTATTTTGTGTGATATGAGAATTGCTACTCCAGCTTTCTTTTGGTTTCCATTTGCGTGGAATATCTTTTTCCATCCCCTCACTTTCAGTATGTATGTGTCCTTAGGTCTGAATTGGGTCTCTTGTAGACAGCATACATATGGGTCTTGGTTTTGTACCCATTCAGCCACTCTGTGTCTTTTGCTGGGAGCATTTAGTCCATTTACATTTAAGGTAATTATCGATATGTATGTTCCTATTCCCATTTACTTAATTGTTTTGGGCTTGTTATTGTAGGTCATTTCCTTTTCTTGTGTTTCTTGCCTAGAGGAGTTCCTTTAGCATTTTTTGTAAAGCTGGTTTGGTGTTGCTGAACTCTCTCAGCTTTTGCTTGTCTGTAAAGATTTTCATTTCTCCATCAAATCTGAATGAGATCCTTGCTGGGTAGAGTAATCTTGGTTGTAGGTTTTTCTCCTTCATCACTCTAAATATGTTCTGCCAGTCCCTTATGGCTTGCAGAGTTTCTGCTGAAAAATCAGCTGTTTACCTTATGGGGATTCCCTTGTGTGTTATTTGTTGTTTCTCCCTTGCTGGTTTTAATATGTTTTCTTTGTATTTAATGTTTGAAAGTTTGATTAATATGTATCTTGGCATGTTTCTCCTTGGATTTATCCTGTATGGGACTCTCTGTGCTTCCTGGACTTGATTAACTATTTCCTTTCCCATATTATGGAAGTTTTCAACTATAATCTCATCAAATATTTTCTCAGTCCCTTTCTTTTTCTCTTCTTCTTCTGGAACCCCTATAATTCAAATGTTGGTGTGTTTAATGTTGTACCAGAAGTCTCTGAGACTGTCCTCAGTTCTTTTCATTCTTTTTTCCTTGTTCTGCTCTGCAGTACTTATTTCCACTATTTTATCTTCCAGGTTCTTCTGCCTCATTTATTTTGCTATTTTTCCCTTCTAGAGTACTTTTAATTTCATTTATTGTGTTCATTGTTGCTTGTTTCCTCTTTATTTCTTCTAGGTCCTTGTTAAATGTTTCTTGCATTTTGTCTGTTCTATTTCCAAGGTTTTGGATCATCTTTACTATCATTATTCTGAATGCTTTTTCAGGTAGAGTGCCTATTTTATCTTCATTTGTTAGGTCTGGTGGGTTTTTATCTTGCTCCTTCATCTGCTGTGTGTTTTTCTGTCTTCTCATTTTGCATATCTTACTGTGTTTGGGGTCTCCTTTTTGCAGGCTGCAGGTTTGTAGTTCTCGTTGTTTTTGGTGTCTTTCCCTAGTGGCTAAAGTTGGTTCAGTGGGTTGTGTAGGCTTCCTGGTGGAGGGGACTAGTGCCTGTGTTCTGGTGGATGAGGCTGGATCTTGTCTTTCTGGTGGGAAGGTCCACACCTGGTGGTGTGTTTTGGGGTGTCTGTGGACTTATTATGATTTTAGGCAGCCTCTCTGCTAATGGGTATGGTTGTGTTCCTGTCTTGCTAGTTGTTTGGCATAGGGTGTCCAGCACTGTAGCTTGCTGGTCATTGAGTGAAGCTGGGTGCTGGTGTTGAGATGGAGATCTCTGGTTGATTTTCACCATTTGATATTACGTGGAGCTGGGAGGTCTCTTGTAGACCAGTGTCTTGAAGTTGGCTCTCCCACATCAGAGGCACAGCACTGACTTCTGGCTGCAGCAGCAAGAGCCTGTCATCCACATGGCTCAGAATAAAAGGGAGAAAAAGTAGAAAGAAAGAGAATAAAATAAGATAAAATAAAATAAAGTTATTTAAATAAAAAATAATTATTAAGAAAAAAATAAAACAAAGAAACAAAAAACGGACGGACAGAACCCTTGGACAAATGTGAAAGCAAAGCTATACAGACAAAATCTCACACAGACGCATACACATAACACACTCACAAAAAGAGGAAAAGGGGAAAAAGTAATATATCTTGCTCTCAAAGTCCACCTCCTCAATTTGGGTTGATTCATTGTCTATTCAGGTATTCCACCGATGCAGAGTACCTCAAGTTGATTGTGGAGATTTAATCCGCTGCTCCTGAGGCAGCTGGGAGAAATTTCCCTTTCTCTTCTTTGTTCACACAGCTCCCAGGGCTCAGCTTTGGATTTGGCCCCGCCTCTGCGTGTAGGCTGCCGGAAGGTTTCTGTTCTTAGCTCAGACAGGATGGGGTTAAAGGAGCAGCTGATTTGGGGGCTCTGGCTCACTCAGGCCGAGGGTAGGGAGGGGTACGGATGTGGGGCGAGCCTGCGGTGGCAGAGGCCGGCATGACGTTGCACCAGCCTGAAGTGCGCTGTGCGTTTTCCCGGGGAAGTTGTCCCTGGATCACGGGACCCTGGCAGTGGCGGGCTGCACGGGCTCCTGGTAGGGGAGGTGTGGAGAGTGACCTGTGCTTGCACACAGGGTTCTTGGTGGCGGCAGCAGCAGCCTTAGCGTATTATGCCCGGCTGTGGGGTCCGCGCTGATAGCCGCAGCTCGTGCCCACGTCTGGAGCTCCTTTAAGCAGCGCTCTTAATCCCCTGTCCTCATGCACCAGGAAACAAAGAGGCAAGGAAAAGTCTCTTGTCTCTTCAGTGGGTCCAGACTTTTCCCTGACTCCCTCCTGGCTATCTGTGGTGCACTAGTCCCTTCAGGCTGTGTTCACATCGCCAGTCCTCTCCCTGGGATCCGACCGAAGCCCGAGCCTCAGCTCCCAGCCCCCGCCCGCCCCGGCGGGTGAGCAGACAAGCCTCTCAGGCTGGTGAGTGCCGGCCGGCACCAATCCTCTGTGCGGGAATCTCTCCGCTTTGCCCTCCGCACCCCTGTTGCTGCACTCTCCTCCGTGGCTCCGATGCTTACCCCCTAGGCCACCCACAGCCTCTACACCCGCAAAGGGGCTTCTATTGTGTGGAAACCTTTCCTCCACAGCTCCCTCCCACTGGTGCAGGTCCCGTCCCTATTCTTTTGTCTCTGTTTTTTCTTTTGCCCTACCCAGGTACGTGGGGGAGTTTTTTGCCTTTTGGGAGGTCTGAGGTCTTCTGCCAGTGTTCAGTAGGTGTTCTGTAGGAGTTGTTTCACGTGTCGATGTATTTCTGGTGTATCAGCCAGTGTTGGAGGGTCTCCTGCATAGGTGGGGGGTGGCAGTGGCTCACTGTGGGGACAAGGACACTGGCAGCAGAATTTCTGGGAAGCACTCCTTGGTGTGAGCCCTCCCAGAGTCTGCCATTAGCCCCCCTATATTGGTTCTTAAAATGCCTGCAAGAATGTATACTATCTAAGAATAAGCTAAAAAATGCATAGGGCCTATCATGTTTTCATGGAGAGGCAGGGGAAGATAACCCCCACTGAGTAAATTTTATGGAATGATTCTGAGACAAGAATAAAGCAAAATTCCTCATTTAAAAAAGTCACCTAATATTCACCCCCACCCCAGACCTTCTGCAAATCAGTAAACTCACAGTTTCTTATTGGTTATTAGATGCAATCACGGTAAGTGAGGAAGTAAAACTTAGCAGTAAGTTTTGTGGATGTCACTTCTTCTGACTGCTTGCTCAATATCTTACTGACAGATGTTTATAAAATATAGATAGCTAACATAAAATACTTTTGAAAAAAAAAGATGTATTTTCATGTGTGTGTTTTTCCTTGCTAAAGCAGTTTACAGCTACAGCTGGTAGCATTAGAGATGAGTAGGTCCTTTGAAAGGCCAAGAAAGGCCCTTAGGGCATATTTCTATTCTAGGTCTCAGATTCCAAAAGCAACTAATAGACAACATTGGGGACAAACTCAAAAGTTGCACTCCCAACCTGAGTTGAAAATAGTGTATATTATTTATATTTTGTCATGGAAAACTTATTAAAATGCCTGAAATCTAAGCCTGAAATCAGAATCTCACTGACAATACTGAACTTGTTGTGCCTTCCATTTTACTGTCTCTCGCTCTCTCTGCATCACATCTTAAAATGATATTAAGCATCATCCTTTAATTTATACCAGACCATTTGAAATAAATTAGAACAATACTAAGAACATCAAAAAGTCTTGGATTTTCTTCCTATTCAGTAAGTAAAATTATTAGTCCTTAATTATTGACTCAATAGGACAAAAGGCTTAAAAAGTAGAAAAATAAAAATAAGATAGTCTGTGACTTTTTGTAACCAAAACCAAGTCCACCATATCATTATGTCTTCAAACTCATGGTTAGTTTTTTGAGAACCACCACTGCAAAGTCTTTCTCCATATTTTCCTTTTCTTTTCTCTTTTTTTAAGTATCTTCTTGGCAACATATATATTACATATATATATATATATATAACAATATATATTACAATAGCATCAAAGCATTCAATCTGTATTTCAGGACCGAAACTTTCAGTTGCTCATTGAGTTATTCATTCACTCAACAAACATTTATTCAGCACCAAATATATAAGTATATGAGAGAGAAATGTTGTTTGCTCTCATGTATCTTATAAAGGGAAATATAAAAAATAACAATGTAGGTGTATGTATGTTCATTAAATGTTTATATAACATCTTGTATAAGATGTTGTTGCCTGAATATCTGTGTCCCCCTCAAAATTCATATGTTGAATTCCTAACCCCCAGTGTGATTGCTTTTGCAGATGTAGCCTTTGGCAGGTAATTAAGGTTAGATGAGATCATGAGGGTAGAGATTTTATGATGAGATTAGTGCTCACATAAGAAGAAACACCAGAGAGCTAAGCAGCTCTCTGGGGCTCTAACTCCTTCTCTCTTTCCTTCTCCCTCTCTCTCTCAATTTCCCACATACACACACAAAGAAGAGGTCATATAAGCACACAGAGATAAGCAAGCAGTCTGCATGTCAGGAAGAGAGTTCTCACTAGGGACTGAATAGTTTGACCCCTTGATCTTGGGCCTCCCAGCCTTTAGAACTGTGAGAAATAAATTTTCATTGATTAAGACACCAGTCTGTGGTTATTTTGTTATGGCAGCCTGAGATGATTAATACATATATGTTCATAATAATAACTGTGATGAAAGTTATGATGAGAAATGAAGAATGCTGGCAGCACTTACCAGTAAGACCTAATCTAATTTAGGGAGTTTAACAAAGTTTCCCTAGCACTTCCCTGAAGAAGTAGTATGTATTGCTGGCCTATAATATGAGGAAAAGTAATCCAGATAAAGAAATTATAACTAAGTAATTAGGTATGTGTGGTTTAATTATTAAAGTACTATGATCATAATTGTAAAAGATCATTTTAGCTTCATTTTGAAGAATGAATTATAAAAGATCAAAGCTAGAAGCATGAAGCATATAGGTCAAGTAAGAGTTGATTATAGCTTGTGTGACAGTGGTCACAGAGGTAATAGATTTTATTAGATGAATTCTAGATGCATTTCGAGTTAGAGACAAAATTAATTGCTAATAGATTTATATGAGGGTAAAAGAAAGAATTATCAAAAACTAGATATACATTTCTAACTTGAAAAATTGTACTGCTCATGGTGGAGTTTTCTAAGGGGAAGAACCTTCTCAGACTGGCAGAGGTACAGATTTGGGGAAATAATCAGTAAGCCTTTTGGGCCCATGTTAAGTTTGAGTTGCCTACTAAACATCTAAGATAAGGTATCAAGTGAGCATTGAATATGCATATCTGAAATTTTGTAGAAAAGGCAATCAGTGTTGAAGATTCAGAATAGAATTATAGATTATAATTGTTTTAAATCCAAAAGCCTGAATGTATGCTCACTGGAGAGCATAGATACAATCATAAGAGAAAACCCAAGATGCATCCAAAGCTTTAAGTAGGAGAGAGGGAGGAGCTAACAAAACAGAAAGGAAAGGAGTTGTCAGTGAGATAGAAAAACCCATAAAATGTAAGCTAAAAGAAAGCAAACAAAAAGGTAAAAAGTTATTACTTTTTCCAAATACATCTGAGTTTAAAAATATGAAAAGATAAATTGATCATTGGATTTAGAAAGCTGGAAATAAGGGACAACATTAAAAAAAAAAAAGCCTCAATGAAGCTATAGAGAGAAATAGTAGAAAACTGCCATAAAGACAAAAAAGAAAATTGTTATTGAGATAAGAGAAGAAATTATTTAGAAAAACAAAGAGATACAAGAAAATAAAGTACCCAATCCCATGGCCCCAAGCACAGGAGTAAATGGGGAGAAAATACAGATTTCCCTTGAAAAGGCTTTAAGGAAATCAGTTATTAGAAGGAAACCAACAGTGAATTTACAATACGAAGTAAAGACGAAGGGAACATTTTTTAAAAATTGAATATATGGACAAATTTGTTAGTAAGAAAGGAATTTTAGAAGAGGGAAGTATGAGAATCTGTATCAGATTATTGGATGTGCAGGGTAGTGTGCCAGTGAGGGTCTGGGCTAGATCTCTTCTTCCTAAGGTAAACAGATACAAATCATTATAGGTTTTCTGGAGATATGTCATATATAAGGAATGAATTCTAGGGAATTCACAAATAGAGATATTTATGTTATAGATATTGATTACAGACTTACATTTAAAATTATACTGAACTCTTTTATGAGGCCTTCCACAAGCCTCTTCTGGCTGAGTTTTATTCTTGTCTTATATGTTCATATATTGCTACATACATATCTCCATTCTTTCCATTATTTTGTTTCTCTCATTTTCTGTCCATGAGTTTTTCTCTCCCACTACATCTTTTGAGAGGAGAGATTGTGTATTATATTTCTTTGGATTCTGGGTACATAGAATAGTGCTTATGAAGTGCATACAAAGCACTAGAAATGTATCAGTTGATAGCATTAATTGACTTCAAGCATCAGGAAGGGGGAAAATACTCATGTGTCATCCAGGGGACATTGTAATGAGATTTTCTTCATAGGCTTCTTAATATGTAATATGAAATATAAAGTTTTAATTCCCAAGAACATGGGTCTTTTTTTTTTTTTCTTGGAGGGTTGTGTTGGAAGTAAAATTTTATCAAAGAGATTCAGTCTCGTAAGAAGAAAGAATCATGTTAGCGTTTCTTAGTCTTTATCTTTTTATACCTGACAAATAAACAACAACCTGTTTGTAGGCAGAGAAACTTAAAATTGTCTAATTGTTTCAATCAGAGAAAATTTAACACAGGGAATTGGTTACAGTTTACTGAAAAACAAAGGAACATAGTTTATGAGAAAGTAAGTAGAGATTAGAAACAGCAGAAAGTACAACCACTACTGAGACTGGAAAACTCATAAAAGAAGAGATGATATGAGAGCCCCGAAGCTGGTACTCTATAGCAAGGGCTAAACCTCAGCAGGAACTGAGACCCAGAGGGAAGGGCTGTTTTGTAGGAAAGAGAATAATGGAAAGTAACAGCTGATGCCTGTGAGTCTACTGGAAGCAGAGAAGAGAGCTTAGAAATAATCTCACTTCTTTCCTACAGTTGACCTATATTCTTCTGATTCCAGAGGGCAGACACTTAGACAATTTTGTTCTACAGTACTAAGGAAAGCAAGAAGAGGAAGTGTTAGGAATGCATCTAAGAGGAAATAGACCAGTTACTGGCACACATTCTTAGATAATAGGTATTCAAAGATAAATCTCTCAAACATATCTTACTAAATAATATGATGACAAAACACAGTTGTATTATTACTATAGAACAACTTGGCTGAAACTGTGAATGCTTGGATGCATTTAGAAGTATTGTCCATTTATTCATAAATTGGTATCAGTATAGAAAAATCTATGACTAGATCTTTATTCCCTCATTTGGTTCACACATCAGAAAAAAAAAATCCATTCTTTTCTGATTTAGAAAGAATAGTATTAAGATGGTAGAGTTCACTGACTTTTGAAAGCATAGGAAGAAACTGATTGAGCAATATTTCTCGCCTCGGATCAGTGTTGTATGCCATTTTTAGTTTGAAATTACCCATTTGACTCTGCTGCAGGAAAATTATGTTGGACAATTTAAGTAATAGCAATCAAAATTAACGATTATGTTCATTAAATTCAAATGCACTAGAAGAATTGGCATTGAAATCATGTCCCACCATCCAAAAGGAACACTTTATTTTCAATGTTTTTTCTTAATACTTTTCATATGTAATGACATAGAATAAGTCAAAATCACTCCCGTATATTCAACCAATAATTTATTAGTTGGGGATTCAGTTTCAGCTCATTTTTGTTCCTTAATAGGATGTATTTATTTAAAAAATAGAAGGGGGGGAATATCTTCAACTAAACATTATTATAGATACTTCTGATTAATATTGTTGATATTAGTGGATATTTTCCCCCTAAATTCAGTGGGACTTTTGGCAAATCAATTGCTATTTTTCTGTTACTGAACAAATAATAAATCAGCCTGGTTGAGGGCAATGACAAAAATCATATCAACTAGTAAATTAAAATACACCCTAGCTTTTAGCACCTTCTCAGGCTTACCTGATCAGAGTTTTCCAGGCAAAGACAAAGTGGACCAGGGAGTGGGGAGCTATAGATAGGTAGTCTGGACTGTAGAAATAAATACCCTGTGCAAGAGCCTAGAGGGAAGAGAAAGCGTGTCATATCAGGGACCAGCAAATAATTCTATCTAGGTAAAATGTTGAGTACTAATGCAAATGTGACAGAATATAGAGCCAGAGTGTTAATAAGGAAAAACCCACGTCATGAAAGCACTGGAATTTGGAAAATTATCCAGAGTGATGGAATTTCATTGACTTTTTGAAAGGGAGAAACATGATCACATTTTCATTTTATAACATCCTTTCCTTAGTATTGAGAAAATATTGATAGCGATATTGCATTAAATTGAAAGGAGAGAGAGCAATTCAAATGTTGTTACAATTATCCTTGAAAATGATATTAGTTCCTGAGCTACTTAGAGGTGAGAGGGATAAGAGAGAATTAGGATTATTTAAAAGCCATAAAGAAGAAAGCAATGAATAGTCTTTCATTAGATGAGACATATGAGTTAGAAGGAAGCTAATCCAAAACCATGGTTAAACCCTGAACTCTTTCTATTCTGTGTTTGCTCTTGTGTAGCTTCACATGGCTGGAGGGAAAACACAACCACATGGACTGGGTCTCAGTTAACATGTGCATGGTTTTTCAGTGCTTCCTGGCTCTCAAACCTTACTCCACTAAGTCACTTACTCTCCCACTACCAAGAATCATTGTTTCACACATTTTCGTCTCTATTCAGTTAGTCAGTATTTCCTTTCATACTCATCCTCAGGTGATACCCCTGCTGTGTACTTCACTGGGATAATTGGAAGGAATTTCATAGACTTCTATTGTCATATCTATACATCTACCTGCACAAATATATGCAAACACTTTCTTTGTGCCTAGTTATTGATAATTCTCTCTCAAACATGCCCCTTTATGTGGATATTAGATCTAATACCTTGTTACCATAATTACCTTACCTCCAAAAACTTAATGTCAGAGCAATAATTCTTTGGTGATGTAGTCAAGTTTCATGGCCTTAAAAACCATCTGTATATTGATAACTCCCATTTTTTTTCTCCAGTACAGTTCTACATCCTGATATTCCACCACTCGTGACATTTCCACTTGGATATCTAATATACCTCAAATTTAATATGACCAAGATAGAATTGCTCCTTTCTTCTCAAGCCTGCTTCACCAATAACCTTTCTTCAATTAGTTGACAACAACTCAATCTTTCCACTTGTTTGGAACAAACATTTTTAAGTCATTCTTTGTTTTTCTCTTTCTCTTATATCCTGTGTTGAATATGTTACAAGTCTTACTTGTTCAACATTCAAAATACATCTAAAGTACTGTCACTTATCATCCTATACTACTATCTTCTGGCCCAAGCCACTGTTATTTCTTTCTTTGGATTAGCGCAAATAGCCTTCTAATAGATTCCCCTGCTTCCATGCTTGGACACCTACAGTCTATTCTTTATTCTTCAGCTAGAGTCAGTGAATCATGTCACTCTTATGTCATCCAGTATCTCATAATTCTTCTCATTCCACAAATGCAATGCCAAAGCCATTGAAATGGTCTACAGGGTCCTTCTATACTTCCCTCATTACTCCTAGGATGTTAATTTCCCCGTTACCATTGACTTCATCATCTACTTTTCACTCATTGCTTATTCATCTCCAGCTATACCAGCTTCCCTGGCGTAATTAAAATATGCTAGGAATATTCTAATTTTAGTGTTTTTGTTGTTTTTTTTTCCTGGATATTTCCTCTGACTGGATCAGACTGGATCACTCAATCCCCAGTTATTCACTTGGATAATTCCATCACTTCTTTCAAAGCTTGGCTCAAATCTTATCTTCTCAATTAAGTCTACTCCTGACTACCCTATTTAATACTACAAGTTTCCCACCAACCTGGACCTCTTTAAATCTCCTTTAGCTTACTCTCATCTCCATTTTAAAAATATAATTTACTTATTTACTGTATTTACTGGTAATTTTTATCTCATCTCTATATTAAAAGCTTAATAGGTCACATGTCTATGCTGCCTTTTCACAGATATATCCAAAATAATGAAAACAAAATCTAAAGCACAGTAGGTGATAAATAAACATTTATAAAATTAAAGAATGTATGCATGGTTTTCTCTGGGTATACGCCCAGTAGTGGGATTTCTGGGTCACATGGTAATTCTATTTTTAGTTTTTTAAGGAACCTCCATACTGTTCTCCATAGTGGCTGTATCAATTTACATTTCCACCAACCATGCAAGAGGTATACCAAAGGAGAAGGCGGGGGTTGGGATGAATTGGGAGATTGGGATTGACATATGTACACTATTGATACTATGTATCAATAGCACAGAGAACTCTACTCAATGTTCTGTGGTGACCTAAATGGAAAGGAAATCCAAAAAAGAGGGGATATATGTATACATATAGCTGATTCACTTTGCTGTACAGTAGAAACTAAAACAACATTGTAAAGCAACTATTCTCCAATAAGAATTTTTTTAAAGAATTTGATTTTTGAAGAATGGAATAATGCCATTTGCAGCAACATGGATGGGCCTAGAGGTTGTCATACTGAGTGAAGTAAGTCAGACAGAGAAAGACAAATATATGGTATTGCTTATATGTGGAATATAAAAAGTGTACAAATGAACTTATCTACAAAACAGAAATCGAGTTACAGATATAGAAAACAAACTTATGGTTACCAGGGGTAAGGTGGGGAGGGATAAATTGGGATTGACATATATACACTACTATATATAAAAGAGATAACTACTAAGGACCTACTGTATAGCACAGGGAACTCTACTCAATACTCTATAATGGCCTATATGGGAAAAGAATCTAAAAAAGAGTGGATATACATATATGTATAACTGATTCACTTTGCTGTACACCTGAAACTAACACAACATTGTAAATCAACTGTACTCCAATAAATTTTTTTTTAAAAAAGGATGCATACATGAAGTCTGTTACTTTTGCCCAATTTTTTCTAAAGGCATTTCTGTTTGAAGTGTAAACATCTTTCTTTTCTTTTTGTTTACCTTTTATTATTTTTTTTTCCTTCAGCATCCTACCCTGAGGTCATAGAGATCATTAGATCTAAATGATTGAATAAGATAGATGCCAGGAATATAAAGAAAAATACCTTAAAATATCAATATATCAAATGTTATCCAGTGGCTATTTGTTTTTTGGGTTTTCTTAAGTTAGTCCTTTGAACCATCTGGAGGTTGTGTTAATATCCACATTTTATATAGGAGGCATAGGACATGCAGAAAAATTAAGTAACATGCCCAAGGTCATACAACCAGAAAATGGTACAACTACTGTCTGAGCAGAGGAATTTTCAATTTTTTCCCTCCATTTCACATGGAGAACCATTATAATATTCTAGTTTTTATTTATTATCTCTATTCTAAATGCCCTGTTTCTTCATATATTTTCTACTTTCTCATCACTCTAATCACATTTTTTAGGCTATAGAATTTGTCAGTGATTACAGCCTGTCCCCCCAAATCAAAGTGCATTTCTGTATCAAGTCTCAGTTTCAGTTTGGGTGTATAAATATGGTAATATGTGTCACTGGATTATTTCTTTTGAAGCAAAACTTGTTCATTCTAGTAACATAATAACAGTGATATTGGTGTTTGCCATGGCATAACTAGCGTATTTAGCTCTCTCTATGGTGACCAGGAGGAAATATTAATACATGCATTTTTTCCCAGATGCTTTCTTGCATTCCACCTTTGTGCTTCTCATCTGTCCTTAATGTCTCTCTTCCTTTTACCTTTAAAAAAACCCTAATAAATATGAGGTATATTGCTAGGCACTAGGAGCACAGATGTAAAAACAGGCATAATCAAGGCATTCAAGGTACAAATTAGGGAGATACCTGCATACATCAGACTGGGATACATTCTTCTCTAAATGCTGTGATGGAGATATATGCAAATAGGGGAAATTAGGTTTTATTAGCATCTCATTATTTTTTCTAAGTATATGTTTCTGTGTGTGCTTACTTAAAACAATTAATTTGAACTGAGTCTTTGTCATTTTTTTAAAAAAAACCCTACTTCTGTTTTTAGGTGTGATTATGTAACACGAAGATACAGGAATTACTTGTCACACGTTCTCTGGGATTTCAAAGTTTTTATTTAAATAACATTGAAGATGTCATAGTAATTTAGTTTCAACCTTTGAGAAAAATGTTCTACAGAGACTGAGCATATTGTGAAGCTTTTTACAGACTTAAACCAGAACTATTTTAAGGGCAATTTAACTTTAAGCTAGAAGATGCTTTAAATAGTAGTAGCATGCCTTTTGAATTTAATGGCTGTACAACTTCAATCACGAATACTTTCTCAAATTCTTTTTCAAACTGAAAATTAAAGAAGATTGTTAAATACTCTAACCAGATAAAGCTTAGATGAAACTTTTGTTCCAGATATTGTTGCACTTGTTTGGTTGAGTCAAATTCAATATTATTGTGAATGTCAGAAGGAATTTGGCATCAGCGCTGCAAATATTTTGTTTGAAAATGTGTATTTAAACAGCTGAGTTAACATAGAGACATCTGTGCATCTTTCTAGTAACAAGGGACCCAAAGTATGTTTTCTAGACATTGGTGCTAGCAAAGACCGGTGTGTAAAATCCTGGGATGAGTGAAAAGTATGAATTCATCACTCTGAAAGCAATGCTTTTTATTGATCTTTGGGGAAGAAATAAGGGAAATTCAGAGAATTACACAGGAAAAGATATGTAGAATAGAAATTTTTCATGTGATGATCATCAAACATCTTTGGAACTCCTTTCTTTGGCTTGGGAAATTTCTCCTACTGTGATTCACATCTACCAGTGTAAAAGCCAAAACTTGCCTTTCTAGTCATAGGACCAGAGATAACACAGGTCTGTGATTCAAAAGTGAGAAAGCACAGATGCACAGAATTCTATTTTTCTTGAGGAGGCATTGGAGATATTTAGCTTTAGGAGGACAGCAGGATCAGGAATTTTGCTGTCCACTCCCTTGATTTACCTATAAAAGCCAAGATGTCTTTGATGAACTACCCATTGCAGAATGGTTGTAGCAGTAGTTTCTTCCCTAAAGCAATTCCCATACTAGTCTATGTACTATTCCTGCTTAGTAACTTCCCCTGCCAAACTCTCTGGCACTACTGGAGAGTCCGTGAGGTATGAAATATTGTTTAATGAATTTATTGTTTGATATAATTCTGATTGTTGTAACCAAGAACTCTGTGTGATACAAGTGCCTTCATATCATGGTTCAACTTTTTCATGGCTCTTTGGACAATTTTCTCAATTTCCTTGCCCTTCTGCTTCTGTCACAACTTTCTAGGAAAACACATACACACACACACTTTCATTTATATTTTGGTTTCCTCTTTGCCTTCGTGCAGACTTCTGATAGCTGCAGAAAAAAAAAATCACAAAACTGGGCTTGTGACATCATGATAAATTCATATTAATCAATCTCAATTTGGCCCTTCTTATCAACATTTAAACATTCTCAAAGTTCTGAAATATTGAAAATTATATATTTCCCATTGTACCTTATCTATATCAGCTACTCATTTTAACTCTTCCTTTTTTCTGATCTTAATAGGCCTTTGTCACTCATAACAACTTTAAGGTTTTTTGGTTGAAGTGACCACGCAGTACAGTGAAGATAAAGCCAGGAAAGTGGGTGACTTAGTTTGGATGACAAGAAGGTCCATGGTGGGACCATTTCAAGAAGCAGTACTTGTCTTGCCTGTAAGTGGGCTTGGATAAACCCTCTGGTTAAGACAGAATTTATATATCATCTTATTATGGTTGACAGGAGAAAATAAATCATATGAAGGACTTAAAATATTCTTTTCTTGTGAAAATATGAATTTTAATTTTAAAAAATTCTAGAAATGTAGTTATATCAAACTTAACACTCTTAACACCTTTTTTGTAAAACACTCATCCCTTGATTTCCCTGATACTAAATTCTGAGTTTTCCTGTACCTCTGTCCTTCTCCATCTGTGCTCTAATTCCCAATACTCAACTATAAAATAAATGTTCAGTAGTTTGAATGCGTCTTAAACTCAACACATCCACATCTGAATTCTCTATCACTTTAAAAGCTTTTTACTTTCCTCCTCTTCCCCTGTCTATCTCTTCTTCCCATACTTCTCTCTGTCCTAGGAAATATCTGTGACTCTGTCTTCTCCCTCACTTCTCATATTCCATCAAACACCAGTCTTACAACCGTACCACCACTTATCTGTTTGTAAAATTCACCTACTTTTTTCTTTCTCTCTATATACTATGTTATTGAAGACACCATCATTTTCACCTATATTACTGTAAAAGGTCTGCTGATTAGAAATCATGTCTATCCTCTTATCCCCTTCCAATCTATACTCCACAATGAAGCCGTAAAAATAATTCTAAAACACTGACGAGTAAATGTCTTCCCTTGTGTGAATCCTTTCCAAAGCTAACTTTGAAGCTAGTGATGTTGCTTACTACTACTTATTCTCCTGGTCAAGACTTAAATATACTTTTTAGAGAAGTGTTTCAAAACTCGCTACAAATAGTAATTTTTATTTTAGATGATAAGAATTAGGACAAAAGTGATTTCTTGTGTATCCCTTAACTACTTATTGTGGATATAGATGATTTTACTACTTTTGTCTTTTAACCTTTCTTCTAGTTTTATAAGTGGTTGATCTACTACTTTTACTGTATGTTTGCCAGTGAGATTTTTCCTTTCATAATTTCACATTTCTAGTTTTTATCTTTTCTGCTTAGAGAAGTCCCTTTAACATTTCTTATAAACCTGGTGTAGTGCTGCTGAACTCACTTAGCTTTTGCTTATCTGTAAAATTTTTATTTCTATTTCCAATATGAATGATAGCCTTCCTGGGTAGAGTATTCTTGCTCATAGGTTTTTTCTTTCATCACTTTGAATGTATCATGCCACACCTTTCTGGACTGCACAGTTTCTGCTGAAAAGTCAGCTGAGAGTCTTATGAGTTCCGTTATATGAAATTAGTTTTTTCTTGCTGATTTTATGATTCTCTCTTTATCTTTAATTTTTGCCACTTTAATTATATTGTGTTTTCATTTGGACCTCTTTGAGTTCAGCTTGTTTGGGACTCTCTATGCTTCTTAGACCTGGATATCTGTTTCCTTTAGCAGGTTAGGGAAGTTTTCAGCTATTATTCCTTCAAGTAAGTTCTCTGCCCCCTTCTTTTTTCTCCTTCTGGGACCCCTATAATACTTGATGTTCTCTTAGAGATCTCTTAACCTATCATCATTTTTTTAAATTATTTTTTTCTGCTCAGCTTGGGTAATTCCCACAATTCTGTCTTCCAATTCACTAATACATTCCTCTGTATCATCTAACCTACTGCTGTTTCCTTCTAGTTTTGTTTTTTTGTTTTGTTTTGTTTTGTTTTTCAGTTCTTGTATTCTTCAAGTCTGTTTGGTTCTTTTTCATATTTTATGACTCTCTGTTAACCTTCTCACCGTGTTCAGCCATTTTTCTTCTGAGTTCAGTGAGCAACTTTATGATCATTATCTTGAACTATTTATCAGGTAAATTGTTTATCTCCACTTCATTTAGTTCTTTTTTCTGAGGTTATTTTTTGTTCCTTCATTTGGAACATATTCTGTCTCCTCATTTTTGCCAAATTTTCCTTGTTTATTTCTATTTATTATGTTGGTCAATTATGTTTCCCAATTTTGGAGAAATGGCATTATGTAGGAGGTGTCCTATGGGGCCCAGAAGGACAGTCCCATCTGATCACCAAAGCTATATGCTCTACAGCTGCCCCCTATGTGGGTCGCATGTCCCTTCTGTTGTGTTGGGGCCAATTACTGTGGGTGAACTTGTTGATGGGGCTGGCCCCAAGCCCAGTTGGCTACCAGGCCCTGCCTCATATGGTGGCTGCCAGCTTGCTGGTGGCAGGGCCGGGTCCCAGTGTGATTTATTGAGGGAACTGAGGGGTCCCAGGGCTGGTGCTGGCCCACTTGTGGGTGGGTTCAGGTCCCAGGTCTTTTTTTTTTCTTTAGATTCCACCTGTCAGAGAGATCTTATGGTATTTGTCTTTCTCTGTCTAACTTATTTCCTTTAGCATAATACCCTGAGGGTCCGTCCATTGACCCTCAAATGCTATGATTTTTAAAAAACTGAATATTTATTTTCTTTGTTTACTTTGCTTCTAGCAGTTTAATGATAAAAGGTGAAATTGAGATTAAAATGTCAAAGATAGTTCAGTAAATGAAAAGCAGAAAAATATAACCAATCTGAATATTTGAAAGTTGTCTGTCACTGCTTTTGGGTACGGAATGAGTATATTTTCTTTCTTTTACTCTGTAGTATTTGTGGGACTTTAGTATTGGCCACAGGGACTAGTCTAGAAACACAACTAGATGAAGCTTCAGCCAAGTTAGAATGTTATTGGTTTCATTAATTAACAGAACAATACAAAATATGGGGAACTTCATTAGCTTTTAAGATTATAGTTATTTTTCTCTCAGGCCTCAGGGTACATGCTTAGTTTGATTTTAGATTTTCTTTTTAAGCATTAAACATGTATCTAGTGGGAGCTTCCCTATTACAATTAGTTAGTGGAGCAAACCATTATGTGGATTTTGTGGGGAGCTGATATAATATTAATAAGAACTTCATACCAGGGTAAATGTTGAGGAACTAGAGATAATTCAGTTTATCTCTCTGTGACAACAGTGGAGCACAGCATTGATACGATGGATACAATGGAACTGAGGACACCAGTGGTCTATACTGTACATGCTAGTTGTTTGTTTATTTATTTATTTATTTATTCATTCATTCATTCATTCATTCATTTGGTCTATAGGTTCTGGCAAGAAAGTTTGACAGAAAGAAGAGTGACCACATTAGGGAACTGGGGCTTTGTCCTACATAGCTGTAATCTCCAAACCAAAGATTATGCTATCTTCTTAAATTCTGCCATAATACCATCTCAGTCCAGGCTCAGTCAGAAAAACAGAATAAGGGACTTTAACATAGGAGTTAGGATTTACAGGAGAGAAATGAGAAGGTGGGGAAACAAAGATGAGTAAAGTCACCACAAAGGCCAAGATTGCTACAGCAGAAAGTCAAGCATGTAGAGGCTGCGGCCCATAACCTGATCTGTTAGCTCAGGTGGTTCTCAAAGGAACCTGTTGTGATTCTCAAGAATGTCCCTCCTGTCTCTGTCATAAGCATTAAAGCAGGTGATAGATAAGCAGTTCCAAGCTCTGTGAATCTCATGTTTGTTCACTACAACCACTTCTTAGGAATCACATAATTTACTCCCATTCCCCTTGCCTTACATGAGTTTGTCTCATTCTTATTCTTACTAAATATCATACGGAGAGGGCATTCTGATAAACATGGTTCCAGATCTTTTCCCGTCATTGTAAAGAACAGCACTGGAAGTAATGCTAATTTGACAAAAATTCAGAGTAGTTTCTTTGGGATAGAAACTGTCATCAATCATTTAATAGAGGAGGAAATTAAAGTTTATAGAGTTTAGGTAGCTTGCCTGAAAATGCAGTTTAAAAATGAAAGAAAGTAATTAAATGCAGGGTATTTGAACCTCAAAGAATGTGTTATTTTGTTGTTTTTGATGGTTGTTTTTATTGTCTTCATAGCATCAGTGATTCTGAACACTAGCTTAACACTGGAATTACAAAGGGCTTCAAAAAATTGTAAGCAACTATGTGAAGCTCCAGAGACTTTAATTTTACTGCCCTGAGTGGGAATGAATGGAATTTGATTTCTATCAAAACATCCTAGGGGACTCTGATGCACAAGAAGGTATGAGAAGCACTGAAATAGATCAGACTTATATTCACCCAGGATTTTCAAATTGTGGATCATAACATACTGGTGGGAATAAATATTTTCCTCATGAGCCTTTAGCAATTAAAAAATTCAAATCCACTCTTGTTCTTACAAATAAATTATAGACAATTCTATGACTTATAATTTAGTATTATTTTTAATATTAATATTATTTTATTTCCCATATCTTAATGACTACTATATAAAAGTACATATATATCAGTGATTACTTACAATTGTGATTCATACACTATCATCAGTGCACTGCTATAGAAATCAATTATTCTACTTTGAATATTGGCAGGTTTGCACAGTTGCAAAACTTAGTAAAAATCTATAAAACTAAACAGTTGGATTGCTCAAAAATTTCTGGGAAATTTCTTTATTGTACAGATAGCATCATTTTTATGTTTAATGGATTTTATCTTTTAAATACAGTTTTCTTATAATTTACAATAATGAGTAATTTGATATATGGGTAATTTCTTAGAATTATTACTGACAGAAAGTAAGTACTCAATAAGTAAAGCTTTTAAAAAGTGGAGAAGAAAAGACATAAAAATGTATATACTGAAAAAATTTACATTGTTTTTGACCTGGTTTTTACAATAGTGCACACTTACATGCATATAAATTTTATTTAAATCACTTCATAGATATTTATTTCTATCTATATATTTAACTGTACTATTTGTCATCAAATCTATGAGGCTACTGGTTGTAAGAGATACCATTTTTATGTGTCACTAGAGAGAAAAAACCCTGCTAAAAAAGCTGTAACACAGGCTTTATTTCACATAGAACACTTATTTTATACCCTTTGACAAATCTCTTAATTTTATTTAGGTATAGATTTTTCTCCTTAATAAAAGGAAAATATGACTAAAATAACTCAGTTTAAGTGGTAGATCTTACAAGTGTCCATTTTCCTCCATTTCTGAATACATGGAATACTGAGAGTCTCAATCCCCATGCAGTGAGTTATTGCCATGTCTATTGACCCGATAATAAAATGGAAACAGAAGTGAAATATGAAATTTCTGCACTGAAGTGGTGATTGTTGGAGAAGCTTCATGCAACAATGGAGCCACAGGTTTGAAGCAACGCGGCCATTGATTCACCACACAGAAGACAGTTCTCTGAAAATTGAGCTAGATTTGCAAAATAATTTGCATAAGTAAGAAATAAACTTTTATTGCATTAAATCATTGAAATTCTGTTACTGCAGTATAATATATCCCATTTTGATGGATGCGAATACTGACACAAAAATAGGGCAATGACCTAGAAACTTAAAATATATGGCTGGGCCATGAGTAGTGAAGAAACTAATAGGGGCTGGAATGGTGGCATTCCATGTTTCAGTGGCAAAACTTTCATTAAAATTACTATGTACACTACCATGAGAAGTAGATCACACTTTTAATGAAATAATAGTGCACTTTGGTTGTTATCCATGTTGTTTTTGCTAAGTATCATCAGAATGAAATTAGTGTGTTAAAGAATTGGTTGATTTGCATACAGGTGTGAGAAGAGTCCAGAAGTTCATGGACTTTAGAATTGGAAAAGACAGCTGCTTCTCCATTCTAATGAATAAACAACAAGTTTGAGAAACACATGAGAAGGAAACATGCAAGGAAGCCTTTCAACTGAGCAAATCTCCCTGTTATAACAGATAAGATTAAAGGTAGAGTCCAGTAATTTAGGGAAAAAATTTGACTAAGTTTTAGCCTTCTCTAAAACTGCAAAAACGTCAAAATTGTCTCTGCCAAGTCAAAGAGCAAAAGACATGGGGCAAAGAAAGCAAGGAAATACAGCAGATCTGAGAATTTGTATAGTTGCCAAAGAAATGAATCTGTACTGAATGGGTAGTCACAAGATACCTAAAAAAATAAAAAAATAACACTCTAAATCATTTTTGAGCAAGCAGTAAACTAAGAAAAGTAGTCAGTCCTCAAAGAGAGCACATTCCCCATTGTCAACTTCACATTGGCTGAGGAAGATAATAGAAAAGAAAGAAATCTCCTTCCCAGAGAGTAAAGCCAGCATCCCCAGAGGAAAAGAAGGAAGGTGCTCACAGAGCACAAAATCAGTGCCTTAACAGGAACTGAGAACATCCTCTCCCCAGAATAGGAGCCCCAGGTGCACATAGCATTTCAGGATGCTGTGGACCAGTGGCCGTATCTCTTCATATGGACTCTTGCTGAACAGGCAACTGAATTTTGGTATACGGGATATGAAGGATGGATAATTTTTTTTTTCACAGCTCCTCAGATTGAAAATGACCTTATCTAAAAAAAATATATGAAAACTATAGTGAATTACAGCTTAGTCTTTGAGCTCAGTCTTGAATTTGAATGGGATTTGGGGCTTGTCTTCCTTCGGGAGGGTTCTATCTGTTTGGCATGAATCAAATATTTGGCAATCAGGTAGTGAACTGTGATAGTCATTATTTGTATTCACCAATATTAGTTTTACTTCTATTTCCCTAAATTAAGACATCACATCCTAGGCTGTCTGCACATGAGTGGGCCCCTGTGATTACTTCTAACCAATGCTAATGCAGTGAAACCCATGTAATGTGAGATTTTTCCATTCTCTCTCTTCTCTACTTTTTCAGTAACTATGGAGGTAGCCTCAGTAAGATGATTGAATTACAAGGTAAAAACGCCTTAAATCGCTGCTTGGCAGAATAATCTTTATAAATCTGTATGATAGACAAACATTTGATGTGATAGCCTATAGCAATCTCTAGCATAATCTAGCCAATTCTGACTGAGAGAGTTAAAGAATTTCTAAAATTTCTTCTCATTTAGGGCATGATGCTTCTGAATTATTTTGGGCTCAGAATAATCAATGTTTTTCATTTCCTTTACAATATTGTTCTCTGTGACATCAAGCTAACGGCGATGCTGCAAAGCCACTATCATTTATTACGTAAATTTTGATCCTGGTCTCTTGTTATAAGAAAATATCAACAGATGGCTTTTAGAGTAAGTTCACTGCATGCACTAACATCAAGCACTATATCAATACTGTTGCCTGGCTGAGAATAATTGTAAGGCACCTTCATTGTAACAATGCATCTTAATTTCAGAAATGTTTTTAAAAGTTGATCTTTAAGTTGAGGAAATACAGCATATCCCTCAAAATTTGTTGGCATACTGACACTTTGTTAGGAACTTTTAGATACTGTTCTCTAAAAAAACACAAGTTAAAACAAGGAAAAATAAAATGGAACTCAGCAAATTGATTCATCAAGAAGCCCAAGAAGATAGTGTAGAATAGGTCTAAAGAATAGACCAGATTGTACAATGAAGCCTCTAGTAGATATAGATAGGCAATAAGTAAAAAGTAAAATGAAAATAAATAAAAAATAAAGGTCGGGCTTCCCAGTGGCGCGGTGGTTGGGAGTCCGCCTGCCGATGTGGGGGACGCGGGTTCGTGCCCCGGTCCGGGAGGATCCCACATGCCGCGGAGCGGCTGGGCCCGTGAGCCGTGGCCGCTGGGCCTGCACGTCTGGAGCCTGTGCTCCACAGCGGGAGAGGCCGCAGCGGTGAGAGGCCCGCGTACCGCAAAATAAATAAATAAAGGTCTCTCTCTCTCCCTCTCTCTCTCTCTCTCTCTCTCTCTCTCACACACACACACACACACACACACACACACACACAGTGAATTATGAACTGAACAAAATATCTGATGTTATACATCTTTTGAATAAAATGTAAAAATCCTTATAAGAAAGTTCTGCAAGAGGAAAAGAAAGAAAATAATAAGTCTAATAATAATAATAACAAAAGCTGTATATGATTGAAAATATAACCAGAGTATATACTTTGGCTCTGTAATTCACAATACTTGCTTAATTATAAAAATAATGACTTTTTGTTGATTGAAAAATAAAAATAGTACTATAATTGTTTAGCAAAAATGGCAATGGACAGATGGAAGTTATAAAGGAGGGCCCAAATCTCACCTCCAAGTGGAAAATGTAAATAGATAATGACTAAATTTGATAATCCAAGGGATAGTATATAGACAAATGATTCAGATACTGAATAGAACTATCAGGAAAAAAATTAAAATAATTAAAATTGTTACCTCTGGAAATAATTGCAGGATGGGAAGTGTTTATTAGGAAAAACAATGTTCATTTTAAATCCATCCTTGACAGTTGATATTTCAACTGCACACGTGTCACATTACTAATATTAAAAATTTTTATAAAAATAATTTAAGAATCACATCTCCATATTTATATGAAGATACTTATTAATGTGAAACTAACGACTTCCACTATCATAGAGAGTGAAGTAAGTCAGAAAGAGAAAAACAAATACCGTATGCTAATGCACAAAAACGGTACTGATGAACCTAGTGGAAGGGCAGGAATAAAGACGCAGACGTAGAGAACAGACTTGAGGACACAGTGGGGGTAAGGGGAAGCTGGGACGAAGCGAGAGAGTAGCATGGACATATATACACTACCAAATGTAAAACGGATGGCTAGTGGGAAGCAGCTGCATAGTGCAGGGAGATCAGCTTGGTGCTTTGTGACCACCTAGAGGGGTGGGATAGGGAGGATGGGAGGGAGGCTCAAGAGGGAGGGGATATGGGGATATATGTATACTTATAGCTGATTCACTTTGTTGTACGACAGAAACTAGCACAACATTGTAAAGCAATTATACTCCAATAAAGATATAAATACAAAAATAAATAAATAACCACTTCTAAGTATCTGGCATGCCATTGTATAGTTAGAGCTTAGGTATACTTTCCTAAGTTACCCCTACCATTTGGCCTACACCAGAGATTAAAAGCGAAACTCCTATATTCGTTTATGCTCAATATTGTGGATAAGTTTTGAGGCGTCTGGATTATACTGTCTTCCTTTAAAGCAGAGATCAGCAAATTATGGTTATGGATTAAATCTGCTTAATGCATATTTTTGTAAATAATGTTTTGTTGGAACACAGCCCCATTTATTTGTTGACCTATTGTCTAAGGCTCCTTTCTACCTGCAATTGCAGAGTTGACTAGGTGTGGCCCTCAAGCCTGAAATATTTACTATTTGGCCCGTTACAAGAAAAGTTTTCAAGCCCTGCTTTAAAGGGTATTACGATTCCTTCTGGCAGGCAGTCAGGATTGGTTTTATTCCAGTTTTATCCTTAGCCCAGAATGTTGTCCTTCAGACATGGTCCTTAACTCCTAAGTGGCTTTTATGGAGTCTTACTTAACTGAATACTGGAAATGCACAGTGAGGCATCTGTAGTCTAATTAGGCTGGTCCAATATCTCCCTGACATGCATGTCCCACTGAATCTTTCCCTGCATGTATGTGGCTTCATCCTCTGCCAAGCTCCTGCAGGAAACCCCAATGTAGATTTAGGGATTGCCCTCTGTGTAGCTCCCTTCTTCTGGTAACCTGCTCCATAAATTCCAGCTACCTCAGGAGCCTTGAAATCTGCTATCTGCCTCCTGGGCACACCAAAGAACTTTGTGCCCTACTTGGTCTCTACCTCTCTTTACCATGGCCAAAAAATGACCCTGGAAGAAAGGTGGTGTGAAAGTAGAAATGTGTGTTTCCTTTCTCTAAAGGATTGTAGTTCTGTGAGGTCTGTTATCTAATGCCTGAAAATAGTTGTCTCATATATTCTGCCCGGTTTTATAACTATTCAGGCAGGAGAGTTCATCCAGTATCAATTACTCCTAGTGGCTAGAGTGGAAGAATCTAGGCAACGCACATTTTAATTATAGTGATTGGCAATGGTACAATATCAGGCTTTGGTATAAATTGAAAATAGCTTCCCTGGGCTTCCCTGGTGGCGCAGTGGTTGAGAGTCCGCCTGCCGATGCAGGGGACATGGGTTCGTGCCCCTTTCCAGGAAGATCCCACATGCTGTGGAAAGGCTGGGCCCAAGAGCCATGGCCGCTGAGCCTGCGCGTCCGGAGCCTGTGCTCCGCAACGGGAGAGGCCACAACAGTGAGAGGCCCGTGTACCTCAAAAAAAAAAAAAAAAAAAAGCTTACCTGTCAGTAATCATTAGCTCATGTAATCTTCCAGCTCTGCCGGATCTGAGGTGACCTCAGTTCTCAGGCCATAAGCTGTTCCTCAGCCCCATAGTAATAGTGCTGTCTGAAACCCAGACAAGGCTCAACTCCAGCCTGAAGATACAGCTTCAAAGGAAGAAAGCCTTTGATATTTCCTTGATGTTTCTTGCCCCATAATGTATAGGCCAGTCTGCTCCTATGCCTTCTCCCTGACTTCTGGCTCTGCAGATTCATTACTGACTTCAGTTTCTCTCTGATGTTCTTTTGCATTTGACTATAGCCCTTAGTCTCTCTCTTTCCCTCTGTGACTTCCCCTTAACTTTGACCACACCCAAATTACTTCATTATCATGATTAACCCCAAATATGCATCATTATCAAATTACTCTAATACTAATTCAATAATAATATGATAATATTAATAATGATAGACAGTCATTTATCTCAGACTGTGGAAAGCATACCCATGTTGAGAAGAGATAGAATCTGTGTTTGCAAACAAATTTATTATTATATATAAACCTTATATGTGTAAGGAAAGTGAAAATTCCCCAACAATCTGAAGTCTGCTACGAAGTAACCCTCTACAAGTTTGGGATTTCTTTGGAATTCCCTGATTTAACTAAAAAAAAAAGTAAATGTTTCTTCCCACTCTATAGCATCAACATTTTATGTAACATAAAGTGGTTTAAATTAAAAGTTAAATCAATTAACTTCCTCTGTGTACTACCAGAAATATTTCAGGTAGGAGTAAATAATATTTTTAGTGAGTTAACTGAATAAAATTTACTAACCAATTTTTTAAATCTTTCACAACAGAAATTTGGAGAAAGAGAATTTAGGAATAGTGCAGGGTCCTAACGATTTCACAAAAGAAAAAAATACTACATTTCTGCTTTTTCACTCTTACTGTGTAGTTTTCTTAACTCATGATTACAAAACAACTAATTAAACTCCAGTGCATATTTTCACCCAAGGCAAGAAAAAAGGTAAGGTATTGACTAAAAACACATTTTTTTCCTAGAAACGCCCCCAAGACTCACATTTTCCTGGACAGATACTTCACATGGCTACCCCTCAAGCCTCTCTAATATATACCAGCAAATGAGAAAGGAATTGGAATTGAGTTTTTGCTCATCAGGCACCATTGCTTCAAAAAATTTTTGTATTCCCCAAAGAAGCACCATGTTTCTTTCATGGCTTCTGGCATATCCCTGAAACCCCTGGCATATCCCTGGATCATATACCAGAATGAAAACAAGGATATTACACATAAAATGTATTTCTCTGTATCTTCTAGCACAAAGTTTGTGTGTGGCTACATCCTGCTGACACATTTTCTTGGTTCCACTTCTGGCATGTTTTGCTTCTCTTTCCCCATCAATAGCTCCTCAACCTCTACACACACACACACACACACACACACACACACACACACACACACACATGCAGTACTAGCTCTTTACATAGAAAAAGTCAGTCACGGGGGAGGGATACAGCGTGGTGGTGGTGGTGGGATGAATTGGGAGATTGGGATTGACCTATATTCACTAACATGTATAAAATAGATAACTAATAAGAACCTGCTATATAAAAAATAAATAAAATAAAATTCAAAAAAAAAGAAAAAAGCATTATAAACAGAATAAATCACCATTGAAAAAAGAAAAAAAAAAGAAAAAGTCAGTTAGGTAACTAGATTCTGTGTCCAGCCTTATAACTGGTACTATAGGCCGATGGTTGACAATACATTTCCTTTTTTTTTTCATCGGCAGAGATTCACATGACTAATAACTTTCAGTTTTTATATTCACAACACTAAAAAATCATATTGATATTAAAGTGAAAAGGAATGTTTCTTTTTACTTTGTTACATATGTGTATATGTTTTAAGATAAACTGTTTTACTTTAAAAGCTAATTCAATTTATTTCAATGCTCCAGAATTTTTTAAATTGCATTATTATCAGTAATAAACATTTACTCACAATCTATCTCATAATTATTATAATACAACCACAAAACCATGATAACTGCTGTATTCTGTATTGTAGGCAGATTTTATGAAAGGCTTTTGTTCTTCTTTTAAGCACTTGGTTGGAATAAACTATATTTTCATTTTTTGTTTACTTATTAGTTTATAATGCAGGGAAAATATTCTAGGAATAAATATAGGTGCAGCACAATCTATTTAAGTCCTCATAAACTGGACTAAGTAGTGAAGTCTTAGAAAATAGCCTTTATTGTTAATTTGATGTTGCTATTTTTAGGATTTTACTTTCTCTAATAACAGTGATTTGATGGCTTTGGTGACTTAGTGGATTAATATTTATATATGGCAATCCATTATAAAGGGTTAGTGGAAAACATGTATTGTACAAAAATATTATATTTTAAAATTAAATTAAGTTTCTCTCTATTCTCTTCTCAAACTTGTTATTCTGTTGCTTAGGGCAGGCTCTTGGTGACAATGACTGCTATGCTGCAGATATTCCTTGATGTTGGATAATAAAATCCCTGTGGGGAAGCTACACCTTTGCCTAGTGCCAACACATTCTTGGCAGCCAGAACTTTTGCATGATAAATGTTGCAATTAAAGCTATTGAGTTGCGCATAAAATAACCTTCTTCAATCTTGTTTCAAATTTATCTGAAGGCTATTAAAAGAACATAAAAATATGAAGTAGAATTTTCAAATAAGGAAAGTGTATATAATTTACATATCTCATAGTTTAATAATATTAGTAATAGCAATACATTTTAAAAAGAAAACTTTCTTTTACCAAAAAGAGAATGTTATTTTGTGAGACTCCAAAAGTAGAGGAAATACAAGATTAACTAGCATGACTTCACTTGATTATTGTTAAGAATATCTTCTTTTAAAATGTATATTTAATAGAAGGGCATTTTTCTCTACTACTTTCTATTAGTGGTTAACTCTAATTTTTTGGAAGCAGGAAAAAATTGCCACTTAGAGCTATGTTTCTTTTTAACTTAATTTATATTGTTAGATCTTTAATTCCTATATACACATATTTTAAATTTTAATTATATGTATAGGTGTAATTGTATACATTCTTGTAATTTTTGTCCATCTTTTCTTTCCTTTTTTGAGTTGATTCTGCTCTCCCTGTCTTCTCCCTTATCAGCCTGAATCACCTCCACTTACCCCCAATATTTCTGTGCATCACCTTAGGACAAATTCTTTCATCTTTTACTGGTGTCCATATGATAATATTACACAAATGTATATATGAATGCACAAGAGTTCATACACCCATCAGGCACACATATAGAATGAGAAGTTTTATTTGTTCGTGTTTCTTCTAAAGAAAATGGAATCCTACTATGCTCACTTTTCCACAAATCTCTCATTCAACCATATTTTCTGGAAATCCATAATACACCCATTACAATGTTGATTTGATTTCTCTTTCTGTCCTTTTTTAACCACTATGGGTAATACCATAATCAACGTCCTTGTGCATTCTGTAGGAACTTCAAATCTGACATGTTAATATTTGGCTTCTGCTAAATAAATTTATTGGAGTAACATTGTTGGATTTGTGTTATTTAGTCTGTAAATAATTTTGTATGTGCCTCTAAAAGTTAGGGCTTCTTTTGCAAATCTCAATGCTATCATCACTTTAAAAATATTAATAGCTTTTTATATCAAATATCTAGCCAGTGTTCATTTCTCATATATCTTCGAATCAGAATAATAAAAAGTAATTGTATTTTAAAAATCTGTTTCTTACATCTATTTTAATTTATAGTTTCTTCCTCCATCATTTTATTTTCTTTAATTTCAGTTGTTGTTATTAAAGAATTTTTGTTATTTTTTCCCAGTGGTGTTTCCCAGTGGTGTTATAAGTTTCCCAGTGGTGTTATAAGTATTTGCCTCTGTTCACTGTATTTCCTGGAAGCTGATAATGCAATCTAGAGGTCTGATTACATCAGAATCAATCTATATAGAGACAACTTCAAAACTGGTGTTGTGTACTTATACCAGCTACTAGATAATGTCTACTTGCCTAACTTTTTGTAATGCTAGTAACAATTGGGATTATTTTATTGAAGATTGCAAAACTTAATATTCTAATTATTTTCCCTTCTTTGTTTATTAGCTAGAATATTTCTATACAGATATATTTTTCCTGAATAACAATTTGTGTTTTGGTTTTTCTGTTTTGATTTGTTTAGAAAAGACAAAAAAGTCTCCAGTTTTTCTTTTTATTTGTCATTTTCCAAATAAATACTTGATTTCTCAGCTTCCAGCACAATGACCAAAAATATGTTTTTAAACATTATGAAATCATGCATTTAATTATTGTTTACATATTTCAGCATATTGAAATTCTAATTCTGAAGATGTTCAAATTATCCATGGTTTGTAAACAGGAAGTTATTCAGTTTGGCTCTTGAGTTCTTCACCTGTGTTTTTTGGTGCCCTTGATGCTTGAGGATCATCTCAAACATTTTCTATCCCTGATGTGAAGCAGCTCTTGCTCTAAGAAACCCTGTCCCTTACAGTGGTAATAGAGACCAAAACCTGTACACAAGAAATGTTCATGACTATGGACACTTGTTTCTCAGTGTTTTTGTTTCTCAGTGTTTTTACCTAACTAAGCTAGAAAAAGATATTTTTTAAAAATGAAATATAAGTTCCAAAATGTTCCCAGTTCACCTTCAAAATTATATGATTTGTCTCATCCTTCTATTCAATCCCTATTCTCCCACACTAAAATTTTTAATATCTTATTACATAAACTTTGTTACTTATTTGTTTTATCTTACATTGCATCACTACATGCTTGTCTCAAAACTGATGATACCATAAGCAATATAATTAGTGAAAAAATAACAATTATATTAATATAAACATTGTTTTGTATGTTTTTTATCCTTAGGGATTATCCCACCAGGATGTGTAATCAAATTACTCTAGTTGAATGCCACTGGGAAGACTTCCATTTTGTGCGGTTACATCACAGGTTTGTACCTCTACACACATTTTCACTTTCTTCAATTTCAATTTTTAGGAATTTGCTTATCTTTGATTTAATTTTGTTTTATAATTATGCAAAATGTTTATATGTTTCCAAAGTCATATTTACAATATAATATACATTCATAGATGGCTTCATTCTAATATTATCCTCTCTAATCTATTCCCATCCTTACCTATAAGCAAATATTTTAAAAATGTTATGGTTACTGTCCGATAATGCTTAATGAGAAAACACAGATATTTGCATATATAGGAACTTCTTTAGCTAGCTTTTTAATTGTTTTGAACTTTTAATTTTTCTGAACTTCAAAAAAATATGTAAATATATGTATTTCATTTTCCCTTTACCTTTTTTAACTTAATAAATCTTGTTATCCTCTCTTTATAGATAAGTTTAGCATTCCCTTTTACAGTTACATAGTACTCTATTGTATGGCTTTTCTTAGTTCATTAAATCAGTTGCCTATTTTCACCAACCTTCTGCTATTACAAATAGGACTGCAGTAAATACCCGTGTGCACACCTCTTTTCACGCTGTGTGAGTGCACCTTGGGGATAGAGCCTATAAATAGAATTATTGGATTAAAGGATGAATTTATGTATAGTACTTAGATATTTGAAAAAAAAATTTATTTTATTTATTCAATATTTTTATTTTAATATGTAGGCCAAATGTTCTTTTTTTCTACCAACATTATTAACTCTTTGAACACACAGCTAAAATAAACTTTATAAGCTTTAGTAAAGGAATATTATTTTAAAAATATCAACCATACGAAACTTAATGCATTCCCTTCGTACTATTTATGTTTTTATTTTGTTTTGTTTTCTGTCATCACAGAAATATCTGATTATAATGTCACTTTTAAGAGATCCATTGAGGGGGAGAATGCAGCTTTGTACTGTGACTACTGTTTTCATCAAGTTATAGTTTTCAAAGTTAGTCTTTATTTAAGTTGACTGTGAAAAGGAACTCAGGCCTGATTTATCATGATTATTATCATTACTATTACTGTTATTATTATTATTCCCGTTAGTGAGGAAAAATTAAACAAAAGTTAAACTGCTATCTATAAGGGAACTTAAACTAAATATACTAAAAAAAATTACTGCATGGAAAAGGAGATGTAAACATAAACACTTTGGATAGATTCAAGATTGTTGGGATAACATTTAAGCTTAATTTAGAATGATATACATTAACACCCTTTGTCACCATTTAAATCCTGTTTTTTTCTTTGAAAATATGCTCAGTTTTCTGTGTAGCACCTGTAATTATCTGAACCTCAAAAATAGCAATGTATAAGCATGTCTTTCTTTCCTTTAATTACAAGCTTTTGCTTGTATACAGAACTAATGACATTGCTTTTAGAAAGGTTGATACAGCACTCCTATTGATTAACTATTTCCCAGGCCCAAATTCAGGGGTGAAAACACACACTACCTCCTGATGGGAAGAGAATCAAAGTTAATAACAAAGAGGCATGAACATTGGTAGAAGAGACTTTACTGTGGCCATCTTTGCAAAAAATCCACCTACAGTACTACAGTCTTACAAACTGTCACATTAAAAGCAACTGCAAGCTTATACTCCATTTATAGTTATTATAAAATATCGGCCATATTACCCGTGTTGTACAATATATCCTTGTAGCTTATTTTATTTATTTATTTATTTAACATCTTTATCAGAGTATAATTGCTTTACAATGGTGTGTTGGTAACATATTTTGTACATCAACTATATTTCAATAAAAAATTTAAAAAGAAAAAAAAGCAACTGCTAGAAAATATGCAGTTAAAAACATAGCACGTAAATTAACAATTCCTTGAACATTTAACTTTATAACTTTAGTTATATTTATTACATGATGTACAACCTATAAATATAACTAATTGGTATCACTGAAGTTCACCACATCCTAACTGAACACAATGTTTCTTTATTTCAGTTAAATGCATAGTGTTCAGTTAAGTACATGTTTCTGAGTCAGATTGCCTGAGTTTAAATATTGACTCTGCCATTGGGAACACTGAAAAAAAAATTAAGCCTCAAATTGCATTTATTTGAAATTAGTATAATACTAGGATCTCCATCAGCGTATTTTTGTCACATGAAAATGATAAGATTTCTTTTTGGCACATAGGGTTATGTAGTTATTGAGCATTTACTAATTACCAAACACTATGCAGAGGATATAAATATAAATCATAAAAATATATGATTAATTGTTTAATATACCTACATTTCTTCGTAAGAATCAAAGAGTCATTTTGGCTAACTTAAGTTGATGGAACTTAAGGAGGAATAAGGAGAATTTCAAAAAATTCAAAAACACAAAATGCAGAAGAATAGGACTTCACTGAGGCCAGTGTTTGTTGTAGAAGCCAGAGTTCTCCTGAAGGAGAAGTTTATTTCCTTACCTTATTGAGTTGTGGCTGGTCCCTTTGACTTACTTAACCAATGGGATATGAGCAGAAGTGAAATATGCAAATTCTAAGTGGAAACTTTCAGTCCAGTTTTGGATAGCACTCTAAAGGGAATAGTATGTTCCAAAATGGTGGCTGCTTTAGCCCGTATCCATGAATGAAGAATATTCATGGGGCAAAGCCAAGCAGAACAGAGCAAGAGTCATAGCTGACTGCTGTGGTTGGAGCAATCCCAGAGTAGAGCTGCGGCTGACATGCAGTGGGAACAAGAAGAACTTCCTTGTGGTTAAGCCACTGAGAAGGTGGGTTGTTATAATAGGAGCACAATCCAGCAAAGTTGATCCAAAGTGGCACATATTAGAATATGTCCTAAGAATGTTGGCAGAAATTTAGAGATAATACTAGATTGTAGAAAATCTAGGAAACACCTTTATTGAAAGTCTTTTAGAATGTGGTGTCTGTGAAGCATATTCGGCAGTCAAAATCCATTCTACTCCCCTTTTTGTTGGAAGATGGTGGAAGTAAAAGCACATTTCCTAGCCTCACTTTCAGCTACCTTGACAGTACATGCTCCCATGTAAGATGTGGAAGGTAGAATTGACAAGAACACCCTATTTTTGTGTTTCTTGGTAGTTACTACTGGCAAAAGGTCATGAGAAGGATGAGATAGCAGTCCAATTCCACTATCTGACTTAGCTCTATTTTACTCAGAAATAGTAATAACTCTCCTGGATCTATTGTCTATTTTATGGGATAAATCCCTTATTCAGCCAGGGACCTGCCCATACTTTCCTTGAGATAATTCTATAAGCACCTGATTTCATGTATTACATCATTTCCTATTTAAAATAGCTAGATTTGATTTTTGTTTATTTATTCCCTGCACTGAATGTTTGGTAATAAAGGGCCCATTTTGTCACAACATATGATTTTACAATGCCTACAAAGTAAAATGATATTGAGTACTCGCTGCCCAATTCATTCATAAATTATCCCAATTTATCCATAAATTTTCTAATTTAAACAAAAAGTGATTTGAGGAAAAGGTTCTTATGGGCCCATTTGATAAATAAAACCAAAGTTTCACTATGGGAGAAAGAGAATAAAAATAGGAAATGGTGGGAGGTCAGAAAGAAAATATGAATGTAAATTAGAGATAGCAATATGTGTGGTAGGCAGAGTAATGGCTTCCCAAAGATGTCCATGTTCTAATTCTGGAACTTGTGAATATGGTGCTTCACATTGCAGTAGGGACTTTGCAGATGTGATTAAGTTAAGGACCTTGAGATGGGAAGATTATCCCAGATCATCTGGATGGACCCAACTTAATCACAAGCCAGGACACTCACAGTCAGAGAGAGATTTGAAGATGTTATGCTGCCGTCTTTGAAGATGGGGGGAGGGAGCCATGAGCCAGGGAATGCAGATGGCCTCTAGAAGCTAAATAAGGCAAAGACACAAATTTTTTCCTAGAGCCTCCAGAAGGAATGCAGCCCTGCCAACACTTTGATTTTAGTCCTGTAAGACTTGTTTCATATTCTGGCCTCCAGAACTCTGAGATAATAAATGTGTGTTGTTTTAATTCCCTAAATTTGTGGTAATTTGTTACAACAGTAACAGGAAACTGATACAGTGTGGGATCACATATTTTTTCATTCTTTTTTGTTAATTTATTGTAGTAAAATACACAAAACGAAATATGTACATATTATCACAAACTGAACATAACTCTGAACCAGAAACAAGGCCAAGAAACTGAACATTCTTACAACCCAGAAGCTCAACCTAATACATTCAGTTTGCCTCTTTATATAAATGGAATGATATACTATGTAATCTTTTTATTTAACCTTTTACTCAACACTATGTCTATAGTGTTTATCCGTATTTATTTGGGTAGTTTTATATCATTAAGTACTCAATTCTATATAGTATATCATTGTATTAATATACTGCAATGTCTTTTTTTGTTTGTTTGTTTTTTTGCGGTACGCGGGCCTCTCACTGTTGTGACCTCTCCCGTTGCAGAGCACAGGCTCTGGACGCGCAGGCTCAGTGGCCATGGCTCACGGGCCCAGCCGCTCCGCGGCATGTGGGATCCTCCCAGACCGGGGCACGAACCCATGTCCCCTGCATCGGCAGGCGGACTCTCAACCACTGTGCCACCAGGGAAGCCCTGCTGCAATGTCTTTATCAGTTCCATTGTTAATGGGATTTTAAATATTTTCTCTTTTTTTCAATTATAAGCAGTGCGATTATGAAACTTCCAGTACATGTCTTTTGGGGACATGTGCACAAATGTGTGTTGAGTATATACCTAAAGGAATTTACTGGAAGTGAAAGCTTGTTGAGATAAAGGATATGTATATGTTCAGCTTTAGTCAATTTTAACAGTGACAGATTAAAGATGGGAGATAGCCACAAATTCTTTGACAAGCCTCCCATTTAGAGGCGGGGGTCTATTATGTTCCATTCCCTTGAATCTAGGCAGGCTCTGTGTCTTCCTAGAACAAGTGACTATGGCAGAATGATGTTGTACCTGTTTCTGGGGTAAGGCCTTAAGAGACTGGCTTCTACATCTACTTTAGAAATGCTTGCTTACAGCTTCATCCCTTTTGGGACCCAGCCACAAATGCTGTGAGAAACTCAAGACATATGGAGAAACCACATGTAGGCACTTTCCACAGCCCAATTTGAGCTCCTAGCATCGACTACTAGCATCTCAACTCAAGTGCCAGACAAGTGAATAAGAAAGCAACCTGGAAAGTACATTCTCCAGTCCTAGCCGCCCCACTTAGCACTATCTAGTTTAAAGGAAAAAGAAAAATCCAGCCAAATCCTTCCCAAATTTCTGACTCACAAAATAAAGTGGTGTTTTAAGTCGCTGAGTTACAAAGTAGTTTATTACATACCAACGTAAAACTTGAAGGAAATTGGGCATCTGGAAGTGGAGTACTACATACCAAAAGCTTAAGACACGTGACACTGGCCTTCAGACTAGGCAGGTAGCAGAGGCTGGAAGGGATGTGAGGAGACTGTACATGAAAGCCAAGACATCAAGACTTGAAGCCTTGAAGGATAGTGAGAAAATGTTGAAAATTCAGGAGAGGGATAACCGTTGTAAATTGGTTGCCAGTTTGACGACAGTGTCACCTGCAGGAATGTGGAACATAGAAAGAGTATCTGGTTTAGTAGCAATTTAGCTGGAGAGAGTTTCAAGAGCAATATAGGGAATGACATGTGGCTTCAACTAAGTGCCTATGATAAAATACAGGAAGACTGAAGATGGCTTAAAGAAGGAACTGTTAAGATTTTGAGTAGCGTTTTAGGGAAATATAAAGGAGCAGGAAATTCTGGATTTGAAAATGAAATTGTTTCTCATTTCTAGGCTCTTCCAGCAAATGATTCTTAAAGTAAGAAGTAACATCCAGGTAAGATCAAATTCATTATGAGATTATAATAGCCTATGTTAATTCCTGAGAAAAATCTTAGGCAGATAGCCTGTCTTTTTAGTTCACAGGTCTTAAATTTAAAATAACTGCATCTGAGAAACTTCATTTATTTTTGTGCCTGATTTAAACAATGAGATCTTAGACCTTGATCTTGTTCTTGTTCCTTTAATGGGTTAGGTTTCTACAGTCTTGGAAGGATGATAGTTTGTATGTGTAAGGAATGTAAATAATTTGTGTCTGGAGTATGGATTTTAGTGGCCTTTATATAACTACAGATTCTTTGATATTCTTTCCATCTAGAAAGATAGGTGGCCTGTCTTTCCCTTTGCCTTTAATCTGTACAGGATTCATGAGTGCTTTAACCAAAAGAATGTGGCAGAATTGATGCTGTGTCAGTTTCCAGAGCCAGGCCTACTTCTTGTCTATTGAAATTATTGCTTTTGGGAATCTAACTTCCATGACATGAGAAACCCAAGTGTGTGTGCTTCAATAACAGCCATGGTTCTTGGCAGAGTGGTTCTCAGTTTTTTGTAATTTAAGTTAATCTGATTCTTAAAGGTCCTACCAATTTTAATGCCTTTAAAAATATGATTATGGGGACTTCCCTGGTGGTACAGTGGTTAAGAATCTGCCTGCCAACGTAAGGGACATGGGTTCAATCCCTGGTCCGGGAAGATCCAACATGCCTAGGAGCAACTAAGCCCATGAGCCACAACTACTGACTCTGCACTCTAGAACCCACGAGCCACAACTACTGAGCTCATGTGCCACAACTACTGAAGCCCGTGTGCCTAGAGCCCATGCTCTGCAACAAGAGAAGCTACCGCAATGAGAAACCCGTGCACCGCAACGAAGAGTAGCCCCCACTTGCCACAACTAGAGAAAGCCCACGCACAGCAACAAAGACCCAACACAGCCAAAAATAAATAAATAAATTTATTTAAAAAAAAAAAAAACACTGGGGCCTTAAAAAAGTCATTAAAATATATATATGTATGATTATGAAACTAGAAAATATCAATTCTACATGAATTTTGTTATAATGACGTATAGTAGACACTGCTAATTGCCCTTCCCCCAATATCCATTTCACAGTCTTTCTTTATAAATTAACCCCAATATTTTTAGGGCAGAATAGCATTGAACTTAGTCCTCAAGGTTTCCTTTTAGTTATAGGGATATGACAAAGCTGTGGCCCATGATATGTAGACATCAGTGGCTGGAAAGGAAATAAAGAAGTTAGTGTCTCATGGAAAGACATCCTGTGTTCATGAATTGGAAGAATACTCTTTGTTATTGTTAGGATGGCAGTGTGACCCAAAGTGATCTAAAAATTCAATGTAATCCCTACCAAATCCCCAAAGTTTTTTTTTTCCAGGAACAGAAAAACTGATACTGAAATTCATATGAAATTTCAAAAGACAGAATAGACAAAGCAGTCTTTAAAAGAAAAACAAAATTGGAGGATTAATTTCAAAACTTACTACAAAGCTACAATAATAAACACAGAAGTATAGGCTTAATTATAGACATATAGATCAATAGAATAGAATTGAGAGTCCATTAACAAACCCATAGATGGCCAGTTGACTTTTCAACATGGATGCCAAGATCATTCAATGAGAAAATAATAGTCTCTTCAACAAATGGTGTTTGAACAACTAGATATCCACATGCAAAAGAATAAATTTGGACTTCTATTTTGCAACATACACAGAAATAAACTAAAGATGGACTGAAAACCTGAATGTAAGAGCTATACCTGTGCAACTCCTAGAAGAAAATATTGGAATAAATCCTCATGATCTTAGATTTGGCAATGGATTTTTAGATGTGGCATGAAAAGCACAAGCAGTAAAAGAAAAAAACTGGTAAATTTGACTTAAAAAAATTAAAAACTCTTGTGCATCAAAGGATAACATCAAGGAAGTGAAAATACAACCCACAGAATGGAAAAAAATTGCAAATCATATACCCGATGGGTGTCTAGTATCCAGAATATGTAAAAACCGCCTACAACTCAACAACAGAAAGACAAACAACCCAGTTAAAAGCAGACAAAGGACTTGACTCAACATTTTTCCAAAGAAAATTTGCAGATGGCTAATAAACACATGAAAAGGGGCTCAACCTCATTAGTCAGTAGGGTAATAGAAATCAAAACCAAAATGAGATACCAGTTCTTTTTTTAATGACTATAAAAAAAAAGAAAGAAACTAAGAGGTGTTGGCCAGGATGTAGAGATACTGAAAATCACATTAATTGGTGCTGAGTATGTAAAATATCATGGTGTCAGTGGAAAACAGTTGTCAGGTCCTCAAAAAGTTAAAACACATAGTTCTCATGTAAGTCAGAAATTCTACTAAATATATACCCCCCAAAGTTGAAAACAGGCATCCTAACAAACACTTGTACAAGAATGTTCATAGCAGCACTAGTCTCAATAGCCAAAAGGTGAAAATGTCTCCAATTTACATCAACTGCAGTGCAAAAACAAAAGTGGTACACTTGTACAATTGAATTTTAGCCATAAAAGGGGTTAACTACTGATAAATGCTACAATATGGATCAACCTTAAAAACATTATGCTAAATAAAAGAAGCCAGATACAAAATGTCACAAAGCATATGATTCCCTATCTATGAAATATGCTGGTTAGGTAAATCCATAGAGGTGAAAGCAGATTAGTGTTCACCAAAGGCTGGGAAGAGATTGCTTAATGAATATACTGTTTCCTTTTGTGGCAATGAAAATATCATGGACCTAGAGATGATGTTTGTGCAATTTTGTGTGTACTAAATGCCATTGAATTATACACTTTAAAGAGATTAAATTTACTTCAATTTAAAAAATAATAAACTACATACAAGATATATTCATGTGACTTTAGACACATGTTTTGAGTTCCTTCCTTATTCCTAACAGAAATGCAGGTGAAATGCCTGAAGCTGAAGCAGTCATTTTGAGACCTTGAAAATTAAAGGCAAAGCTAGAAGAAAGCAGAGCAGAAAGAGAATGTCTGCCTCAGCTGAGTTTATATGAGAGAGAGAAAGAAAAGAAAAGAAAAGAAAACAAAAAAACCCCAACATACTGTTTAATGTCATTATAGAGGTGTTCTGTTACAACCAAATACAATTTTACCCACTTGTTTAACAATAAAGACATCATAAGTTTATATAGAAAAAAATCATGGAAAATATTTTTAAATTATTGGGGAAAATAATTTTATTAACCCTAATTTAACTCATTAGTCATATTGAAATGAGCATAAAAGCTCAGAAATTTGAATATGGATTTCAAGGAAGACTATTAAAATATGCACTGGTAATATGCTTCTCACTTTAAGTAACCAAGATATTCATTAAAGAGCTATTTTTGTGGATTTGCTGCATGGGTTATATTCGAGACATCTGCCAGGTGATGAAGGCAGTCTGTGATTGCAAAGATGGTCAGAAATAGACTTGTTTTGAAAAGTTAAATAAAATTTGGAGTAGTGAGTCAAGCCACTTAATTCCCTAAAAGTTTTGTTCTCCATTCCATTAATATTTTAGGTATATAAATTTTGGTGATTTAAAAAATTTGTCCATTTTCTTACATCTCTCTGTTTCTGAGTTCTGCCATGTCCAATATTATATATTTTTTGATCACTCTATCTCCACATCTAGTTAGGGTCACCAGATTTAGCAGATTAAAAAGACACCCATTCAAATGTCATTTTCACAGCAGATATGTTCTTACTATAAGCATCTCCCAAATATTGCAAGGGTTATACATATTCTAAAAGCATATTCGTTGTTTATCTAAAGCTCAAATTTAACTGGATATTTTTTATCTTATCTGACAACCCTTACTAGTAAAATGCCTAAAATAAAACAGGCACTCAGCAATTTTTTGTTTGTTTAATAAATGTATGAATGATATACCATTCCACCCCAGTCAAAACTCATTGGCTCTCATTCTCATTGATACTGAAATGTTAATTTGCAGCTCTTTTTCCTTCCCTCCCTGTTGTTGCCTCCACTGTCTCTATAACTATAGATAGTCACCTTTCCAGGACCTTTTTCGACACTTGGTTCAAAACTATTCAACGAAATTTTATCTAAATATTATAATATATTGTGTTTTATTCAGTCCTGGATAATGCCTATACTCTATTCTCTTACCTAATGATGGCATTCCTTAATTTTCCTGTATTTTAGACATACACTTCAGTGTTATATATGAAATATCAACTTCTTAATGGACTAAAAATGAGAAGTTTATATGTGTATACTGGATTGCTTTGGAATGTTTTAATACTTAGACTTGTTTCAGCTCATATAATTTGAGGAGAACTAGTCTGGAATTCCAGTACCTTTTATGATTACCACTACAAGCCCACAAAATGCAAAACCATACTCAAGTTGATTATATGCTTGTCATGTCAGTTAATCCAGTATCCCATTTATAATCTACTCATGTGGATTCAATTGCATTATGAGTAGCACAACTACCATTTTTCCTGCAAAAAATATTCTTATAAGAGATTGTTTGAACTAGAATTTTCATTTCCCTGGAGGAAGTTTCCTTCTGAAATTTTCCTCTGAAAATATGCTCAACATGATGCAGATTGTTTGTATAAATTCTCAGAGCCAGGTTTGTTTTGTTTTGATTTGATTTTTACACTTTATAGAAGAAACATCTGACAAATTATTATACTTGGTGATAACTTTAGAAATTTAGGGAAGCTAGTGATGGAATTGGGGTATTTGTGTTACTTTTGGTCAAAAATAAAATATAAGAGGAAACTTTGCTACTGCTCAAGACCTTAACTTTGAACAACCTTGGCCAAATATACACAAAGTCAACTACAGAATCCTGCATATATATTTCATCTTGGCAAATGCAGGTTCAGATTGTTTTACAGAATTCTGTCAACACTGAAAGGCACCAGAGCCTTAAACTTAAACTTTTTGAAAATCTTACAGTCTTCGAGAGTTCGAAAGAACTTCGAGACTTCGAAAATCTTATAACTTCGAGAGTTATAATCATTTCATCTGTCACAGAACCTGACCTGTCAGGTCTTTAACTTTTACAAACTCTGGCTCTTCAGCAAATATGTCTTAATATGTTTGATTGACTGTTAGAGTATATCTTTGAAAACAGCCATCTTTTCACCTCTGGCAAAAAAAAAAAAAAGCTAGGAAATGCCTCTGAATGAACATGTTGGGTTTCAAACTATTCGGTGTTCACTGTAGAGTTTTTCGATTTCCTTTCCTTTTTTATTAAGTCTCAGATAACTGCAATGTCACAAGATCAAGTGTCACACATATTCTAATCTCAACGCTTTGGTATAGTTGATCAAATTATTGATATATTAAGGGACTCCATAGTAATATCCACTCTAAATACAACTCTTGGAAAAATTTGAACCAGATAAATTCCCTATATGCCTTTTCTGTTACTTAATAAAGCCTGAATAAAGATCAAAATAGGTGATAGAGTTTAGAAGGTAGTAGTGAATTATCAGAAACTTTTTCTTATTGTGCAACATGCATAAAGCATAAGGTAGTCCCAGATGGCTTCGTTCATGAACCTCCATTCTTGCCCCCCTCTCTTTACAAATGAAGCCACTCTCAGGCTGATTGAAAGACAGATCACATCAGCAATGTTTCGAATCTGACTGACTGACAAAAGGATGAGCCAGCTTAAAAAGAAAGACAGTTTTATATAGATGCCAAACTGAAACCATTGCGGTTTTACTCAGTGGATTTTAATTCTCAGTACATTTATTGCTATCCTTCACTTTGTGAAGTTCCCTTGTCCTCTGAATGTTGCCCAGACAACCGCAGTATGTAAAATATATTACAAAGTACAAACAAAATACCTTAGCTTATGTGTGCAACCATGTGGATATATTTCTATGGGCCTACGTCTCCCTGGTTTCTTCCTTCTGAACATGAATACACAATGTCTTTCTGTTTTGCTGTCTACTTGGGATGTCAGTGCTCACTCTTATGGTCTGAATACAGTGGGATTGCAAGTTAGGCTTTAAAGAGCAAAACATTCAATCTCAAAATTATAATGAAATTAACTTTTTAGTAATAAATCCCTATTCTGCAACAATATGATATTGGTTAACTGATCTAGAAGAAAACGCCAACCCACTTGAGAAGAATTCGTACTGGCTACACACTAGGGGATGATACAATAAAGTTTCTCTCTCTTTTTAATTTCTGTGTAATGCATAGGCTTCTGATGCCTTGTAAAATACAAAGGTGCACATGCCAGAAAAAAACTAATTCTGAAATACTTAGCTCTCCAAATGGTAAAGCCAAGTATAATTGATTTCACCGTTTTGTAACTCCCTGCTCACTATTATTACATAAGAAATTGAAAATGTCCTTCTTACTCCAACAACAACAAGGATATTTTAATTAAAAATTTAAAAACACAAACAACTTTAATATATTCTTTGTTGGCATCTTGGTTTTTTAATGGGACTTCCCTATTATGTACATAATTATACAGGGAGTGCAGAGAAGGAACATGAAGATGTTTCCCTTTTCCCTCTTCATGATATTTTACTTTGAGAATTTTAGCCTCCATGAACTTGAACTCCTAATTGTTAAGTATTGAACTATATGTTTCTCCTTGTAACTTGTTTCTTTCATGAATAGTCAAATAGTTTTATTGCCTACTCAATATTCAAAAAAACCCCAAACAGAACACCATTTGCTTTAGTGCCTTAGAATGTAATCATACAGAAAATGTGGTTTAAAATGTTTTTAATCAGCTGTTAATTGTCTGAACTAAATTCTACAAATACTGAAGTTAAATCTTCATCTTAACATAGGTATGTGTGTTAGGAATCTTTCAGGTGCAAGTGACATTAACTCATCTCAAATTAACTTCAGCATAAATGGGGATTAATGGGCTTGCATAATTATGAAGAGCAAGGGTGCATATTGTAAATGCTTCAACCAAGGCCCTGATGACTCTAAGACATTTTTCCCCTTCTCCTCACATTAGTTTTTCTGTGCATGAAAATCCATTTCTCTTCTATTGCTAACTAGAGTTTTCTATTTGACAGCACACAGAAAAGAGGAGATGGTGAAAGCTCTTGGTAACGTAAGAGAAAATGGGGTATCTTCTTCCATTCAAAGTTAAACAGAGAGAGAAGGAGGGAAAGAGAAAGAGAGATTGTAATTAACCTTGGTTATGTGCCAACTCTTTGAATTAATCTTGGTAGCCACTGGAATAACATACTGTTATCAGACCAGCCTTGGTCACGGGAGCTCCCATTTCACCTGTTTGGCTATTTTTGGATGTTAGTGCCAGAAAACAAACTAAACAAAGAGTGTTTTGTTTTGTTTTGTTTTTAGGAAAGGCAATGGTGTGGCTGGATTTATTTTATAGGTAGATTGCTAATGGCATTGAAGAACAGGGAGGAGAATCAGTTACGAGACAAAATGATAGAGCCACAAAAGGAGAGCCACAGGCATGGGCATACACAGCTCTTCTTTCTGTAGATGTTCACAGGAGTTGGGTGACTTCAGATGCTGGAGCAGCACCTCTGACTTGCAGGGCCTGGAGAAGTCTTTCATTAAAGGCTTGGATGGGCCTTCATCACTCCGGAAATACTTGCAGAACAAGTGGCAGGCACTGTGTTAGATGATGGAGATACAGAAGCAAGTTAGACTGGTGGTTATTGTCGAGTAGCTAAGTCTAGTGGAGGATACCAAGATTCAGCCATCTTTCTTGAATAAACAGTCCTCCATTGTTGCAAGCCTGCAGTTAATTTCCAGAATCCTGAACAAGTTGAATTTGACAGTTTTTGCCAGTGTTCTTTTTGCTGTTATGATCAGATTTTCAGAGGTCTTTATTCTGTCCACCATTCTGGATATTGAAACCCCAGTTGATTCTTATATATTTCAATTAAGAAGCCATAAAATGATTGGTGTAAAAAAAAGTGTGATTCCATCTTTCTTTAAAGATCCACAGATAAGGAAAACAATGATCTACACATGAGATAGAAACGAGAAACTTCTAAAAGATTAACTTAGCATATATACATTTTTCAAGAAAGGGATTCAGAAAAAAAAAAAAAAAGGATCTCTGAGGACATGGCCTAACTTTTCTCTGAGAAAGTAGGTAACTAGTATCATCATATTGTATAATAAATGTAATCTGTATTAATATTACTTATAGTGTAGAATAGTATGGTATAATATTATATTTGTTGGGAAAGGTAGTCATGTACAGCTTCTCTTTCCCAATTCTGGGCTTTGCCTGCTTAGGTACATGTGTTAATAACCCTCAGGCATGCCCCTAACTTTCTGTATTTCAGGGTGGAGGTCTTTCTACTGCAGCACGATGGGTATTGTGTCCAGCCACATCATCTGCTGTGGGAGGCTATTGCATTGCAAGAGGCTGGATTTTGGGCATTCTCTCCCCTATTGCTATAAGTAAATGCTATACCACTTACACTTTGTACCACTTAGGGAAGAGAGTTGCGTGTGTGTTCTCTTCTCAATGATCTGGAATCACACGCCTCTCTCTTCCCTAGGTGGTATTTATCTGCATTTTAACCTTGTTCAAATAGCTCACGCTGTATGGGACCTGATGTAGTTCTTAGCATAGAATTGGCATAGAGTTCTTAGCAGAGGTTCCAGTGCATATTAAAAGATCAATACATGTTAGCTATTTTTATTTTTACTATTTTAGAGAGAAACATGCCTACACAGATGCTGAAAAATGTTGAGGAATAAATATGATATATTAGGATGTTGGTATGGGCTTCTGAGGAATTACTAAATTAAAATCCCAAATTTAGTAATTCCTAACCGTGTGATCTTTACAAAGATCTCTTTTTAGTCTCTTTATGTGTACATGGGGATATTACTGGTGGTAACGTCATTAGTTTAGTGTGAAAATAAATGCAGTGATACCAGTGAAGTGCCCAATTTTGTACTTAGCGCATATTAATCACTAAATTAGTGTTAGCCCTTATTATATCTGCTCCTTGATCTAACTTCTTGAGCCTTCTGTGTTCTCCCAGTGCTTTCTACTCCTAATTATGGATTCTTTTGCTCTACTAAGAAACTAATCTGTGTCCTATGGAATGTGAGAGCTATTGGGTTATTATTTTTTTTTAATTTTTGGAGAGAGGATTCAATTTGGAGTTAGAGAGCTGAAGTAGCATATAAATATTCCTTTAAACAAGTGAAGCAAGTGTACATAATATTTCAGAGTGTGTGCAGAGTAGTAAAACCTTAAATAATACCATATTTATAATGGAATATTAGAATTTGATGGCATATAATTTGAGGATCATCTTCAAAGAATAATAAAAGTACTGAAATGAGAAGGCAAAACACCATGGCAGAACTGTAGGAGACAAGATAAAGTAGAATAAAGAGAAAAAATTAACAAAATTAGGAAAACACAATCAGAGAAGCCCCGAGATGGGACTTTGGTGAAACCCTTCCCCATTTTAATAATGTATAGTGTTGTCTAATTTTTACAACAAATGGAGGAGCTGCATGGACAAAGTTAGGACTCTAATACAGTGTGATGGTTAAAGAAGAGCACTTATTGATTGATTATCGATGCAGGTAATGTGAAAAATATTCAGAAGGCACACGGCCTCATTCACAAATATCAGGCTTATTGAGACCTATATAAATAATGCAACATGCGTGCATTTCAGGTTAAAAGAAATTTTAAGCCAGCATAGAAAAAAAGCATTATTCTCACTAACTACCAAAGAAATATCTTGCATGGGAATCTCACAACCCTATTCTGCATGAACAACCTCAAATAAGGCTTTTAAGGCCTCAAAATGTTCTGATTTAATTTATGCAGTTGGGCTGAGGACTGGTAACACAAAGAGAAGTCAAATACAAGGATGAATGATTCACCCTAGTGTCTAACTATTTGTGGTAAAAACTTCATAATCATGTCTAATTTAATTTAACCTTTATGATGCTAAAGTTAAATTTTAAGTACTGATTAGAGATGAATAATGAATAACATCAACTTTTAAACCTCACAGTATTATCTCATATACTCAAGTCCTTTTAGTTTTCCCTAAATTCATATTTGCTTTAAATTAAAATTAACTTTAACCTTTTGTACTTGATCTGTATTCTAGCTATTTAATCAATTTTGTGTCTGTTTTTTGATTTCTGAAAATAATTATGGAAAAAATAAAATAACTTTTGTTAAAGCAACTCTAATTTTAACAACTAATTAATGGTCACATAGACCAAAGAAGATATATCCATGAAAAATTATGTGAAGTCATGTCATACCAATATTCAAACTTGGCACAATTAGTCTCTTTTCTCATTAACTTCTTACAAGGTGTAGCAAGGCTGTTAGATTCTTTTCCCATCAAATTGGGCAGACTGTCAATAAACTAGTTTTTCTAGTCATGGGTGGTGCTGAATTTTCATTGTTGAGAAAAGCAAAACACTTCTTGAGACAATATATTGACAACAAAAGACTCTTCCGAGTGGTCTCTAAATAAGAGAAGAAATTTGAAACATGCTCATTGTTAACTTTAATATAGAGCATATTAAATCTCAAAGATTTACAGACATGGATATGAGAGAACACAACAATAGAGAAAAGCAACTGTTAACCTATAGCATCACAAGCTTTCTTTCCTTTGGAGAAAAGGAAAAAGGGGATTTTTAATGCCCAGTGATATATAAAGCATATTTTATTTTTAAATTAACATTGCCGCTGCTAGTATTTGAAATGTGGAGTTACCAGAGAAAGTGTCCATCAAAATAATTTTCAAGTTAAAAGAATTTTACCCACTTGGGCTTTGGCTTAGTACCCATAAAAAAAGTTAATATATATATCTAGCCATTTCTCTCTGTCTCTCTCTCTCTCACTCTCTCATTCAGAGTGAAATCCAGACTTTCATTAAAAATTAGAATCTGTATACCACACTTTGGTCATTCAACTGTTGGTGTATACTGAGATTTTTCTAGTTCTTATTTATTAAAAACAATACTTTGAAAAAAAATTGGAATCTAATCTTAATTTTATGGATTTACGAAGAGTGGAATAAACTTTATTCTTATGGTTATAGAAATAGTTGAGTCTCCAATCCTCCCAACAAATCTTAATATATCTACTTGTTGATATATCTGTATAATCACACAATGTAGCCTAAGCATCAAGGCCCTTATATGTGTGCATAAGGGCACAGTTTCCTCTTTGAATGATTTGCTGCTTCTTTACCTCATCCTATGCAGTAAGAGTATTGCATTTAATAAATTACTAGACATGGAATGATTGTAAATAATGTGAAATAATTGATCAGCGTATCAATACTGATATATATTAAATCAGTTTATCAAGTCTTAATAACTCTGGAGCATTTGTTATATTTATGCTTTGAAAAAAATGAAGCTAAAGTGGAACCTTGTCTGATAGAAATGCTTTGGACCTCATAGGAGTGAACAGCTGTGCATGCCTAGGAGCAGACTGCTGTTCATTCTCTACAAGTTAAAAAGTGCCCAGAGGTGCAAGCAGAATAGTTCAATTACATTAGCTCTTAATTCTAACTTCACAAAATGGACCTTGCATTTTGGTATCTTGCATATCTACTTCATCAATTCTCACTGGAATAAGCCTCAGATCTTTTCTGGTAGATACAAAAAATGTATTAAACAAATTTTAGTTATTTAAAAATATTAAGTGTGATTGTTAAGAAATTTGGTTGAAAATCTTGGTTGCATTTGTTTAGCTTTATTCTTTTTAGTAAATTATCTTCACGTCATTTTATCCTGTTATTCTTCTTTCTACAATTTCTTCTTATATTTGTTTAAATGGCACAGAAGCATTAGGGCCTTGTATTAGTCTGTCAGCACTGCCATAGCAAAAGGCTAGACAGCTTAAGCAACATAAATTCATTTTCTCAAGGTTTTGGAGACTGGAGGGGCAAGATAAGGTGTGGGGAGGTTGAGTTTCTTAGGAGGTCTCTCTCCTTGGCTTGAAGATGGTTGCCTTGTGACAATGTCCTCTCATGACCTTTCTCCAGTGCATGTGCATCCCTGAGAGAATGAGAAGGACACTTCTAAGCTTCTAAAATTAGCTTCCCAAGAGACACCTCATCCTCTACCCACTGTCCTGGAGCACTGAAGTCTTCAGAACCTCCCTAAATATTCCTCAGTAGAGCAATCCCAACCCAGGGCAAATCCCCAGGGAACCTAGAGAAGGAGAATGCTCCTCTCACTGAGGATCCTTGTATCCTTATGTTTAAAAGGCCAGAAGGAAGACAAGGATTCTGAGCTTTTAAAAGTCTCTCAACGAAAAAACTCCTCATGCTCCTCTGACACAAAAAAACCTATTAAAGTCATAAACCTGTGGAACACTTCTCAAAAATGTATTTATCTAAAGGGCATCTGTGCTCAGTCTCAAACTCAAAAACAATAATAGCAATAACTATGACATTAAAATACACTCAGTGTTGCAGAAAAGATTTTAAGACTCTATTATTTACATTAAACAAGCAAGTACCTTAAAACAAATCAAAACAAAAAAGCCTCACTGTTCCTTCTCTTACACCCCTGGCCAGAGGGGACGCTGTGCCCCGTTTCAAATGACCAAGACCCTTTGCAGGGGCTGTGCTCTGCAAAGTCATCCTCAGATTAGAAACACCACCTCTGGCTGGAGTCATATGGGAGATAGGGGAGGGGGTGGGGGAGAAGAGGGATCCAGACTTGGGCAGGGGATTCTGGCCCCTTCTGGCTGCCTGCCCTGAGACCCTTGCTGCATTTTGCCATCCTTGGGTGGACAAGCTAGGCTGAAGGTGGTGGTGGGAGCTGTCCAATCTCGTCCTCTTATAAGAACACCAGTCGTGTTAGATTCGGGCCCCACCCTTATGACCTTAATTTAACTTTACTTATGCCTTTAAAGATATGGTCTCATTGAGAGTTACGGCTTCAACACATGAATGTTGGGGGGACACAATTCATCCCATAACAGGCAATTATTATCTTTTGCCCATGCCTAAAAAGAATGTCTCTATCAGTTACGTCAGCAGAGACTCACACTTGCTCTATGTATAGGTCTTCCAATCTGTCTCCAGAACCACATTCTTAATTTGTAAATCCTATTCTCTTAATCCCCGAAGCAAGACTGAATGCACAGAGATGTTACTGGCATTCTGTTGATAACTAACTTCCATGGAAGTAAATATGTTCTACTCTTCCTAGGCACCCATAGTAAGTGTTAATAAATGTATTATATGATTTATCCATTTTAACTTTGCAATATAGTTGGTTTTGTTGCTGGAAAATCTTTCTATCCTGACAGTGGGCTTTATGCAGGAGAATCTATGTTTGATTTATATTTGGCACCTACTTTTATCAGACAAAAAACTCCAGCATTCGGGAGGGGGAGGGGTGAGCTTTGACAGGGCGAGAGAGAGTCATGGACATATACACACTAACAAACGTAGTAAGGTAGATAGCTGGGGGAAGCAGCCGCAAGGCACAGGGATATTAGCTCGGTGCTTTGTGACAGCCTGGAGGGGTGGGATAGGGAGAGTGGGAGGGAGGGAGACGCAAGAGGGAAGACATATGGGAACATATGTATATGTATAACTGATTCACTTTGTTATAAAGCAGAAACTAACACACCATTGTAAAGCAATTATACCCCAATAAAGATGTTTAAAAAAACAAAAAAAAACAAAAAAAAAACTCCAGCATTCAGTGAATAAATGATCAGTTTAGTGATCAAATACATTAACATAAATATGGAGCTTCAGAATAATTATATTAGCATGTAGATTCTGCTAATTCATTTCCCTTTCATTAGACTCATTGACGGTTTAGGTGATAATTGATTTAAAATAAAGACCTCTGTTCCCTAGTTTGATAATTTTACTCCCAGCCTTTCAAATATAGCAGTCCCACAGTTTTATTGTAATTTATATGTAGGTACGATTGGAGTAATTTAACTAGTTAACAACTCCTAAAGAGTTTCTTACCCGTCAACTAATTTTCTAATAAAATCTACTTCTCCTTGAGTAATAGATACTTGGTTTTTCCACTCTCACATTAAGTCTCTGTAGCTGGCTTTCTCTTCAATTACATGCCGTCCACCGACATGACACTGGAGCAATAGAAAAGAGCCTGATCCTAAGGATATGCTACTCTCTGCATTTTCTATGACCAAAGCTATACAACCTTGGAAGATATAGGGGTTTAAAACAGATCATCCCAAGATGTGCTACTTTGGCATGTGGGTTATTTTGAGCTAAAGGCAAAATATGGAGTATTTTGACCCCTGTGGGCTCAAGAGAAACAAGTGCCCCTCATTTAACTACATAGGAGAATTTAAATTGGGCATTTTTTCCCAGAATAGGAGTTATTATCCCAGATGAATTTTACCTGAGGGCTCCATATATATGGCAACATACATCTAATTACCAAATATCTACTCTTCCTTTTAACATCCTGTGAATGACTCTCCTGTCCTTGGAAGCCCCAAGCCCTATCCCATTCCTTAGCTCACGATGGCATATATACCTCATTTTACCTTTTTGTCTTTGAACCTTTCATGTATGTAGGGTCTCTAGCCCTCTCAGGTATTTGGGGTTCTTGTATATAAAAAATTAATTTTGATTTTTCTCCTGTTACTCTATCTTGTATCAATTTAATTTTTTTTGATGGTTAGCTTTTTTTTTTAGCAATAAAGTACTTTTATTTTATTTTACTTTTTTATTGAAGTATAGTTGATTTACAATGTTTGTTAGTTTCAGGTGTACAGCAAAGTGATTTGGTTTCATATATATATATATGTATATGTTCTTTTTTATTACTTTTTTATTTTTATTTTTTATTTTTTTTGCGGTACATGGGCCTCTCACTATTGTGGCCTCTCCCGTTGTGGAACACAGACTCTGGACGCGCAGGCTCAGCGGCCATGGCTCACGGGCCTAGCCGTTCCATGGCATGTGGGATCTTCCCGGACCGGGGCATGAGCCCGTGTCCCCTGCATCGGCAGGCAGACTCTCAACCACTGCACCACCAGGGAAGCCCATATGTTCTTTTTTAGATTCTTTTCCGTTATAGGTTATTACAAGATATTGAATATCCCTGTGCTATAGAGTGAATCTTTGTTGTTTATTTTATATATGGTCGTGTATATCTGTTAAACATACTCCTAATTTATCTCTACCCCTCTTCCCCTTTGGTAACCATAGGTTTGTTTTCTAAGTCTGTGAGTTTGTTTCTGTTTTGCAAATAAGTTCATTTGTATTATTTTTTAGATTCCACATATAAGTGATATCATACAATATTTGTCTTTCTCTGTCTGACTTCACTTAGTATGATAATCTCTAGGTCCATCCATGTTGCTGTAAATGGCAATATTTCATTCTTTCTTATGGATGAGTAATATTCCATTTCATATATATACCACATCTTCTTTATCCATTCATCTGTTGATGGACACTTAGGTTGCTTCCATGTCCTGGCTATTGTAGATAGTGCTGCTGTGAACATTGGGGTGCCTGTATATTTTCCAATTAGAGTTTTCATCTTTTATGGATATATGCCCCGGAGTGGGATTGCTGGATCATATAAGAATTCCATTTTTAGTTTTTTAAGGAACCTCCATACTGTTCTCCACAGTGGCTGCACCAATTTACATTCCCACCAACAGTGTAGGAGGGTTCCCTTTCTCCACACCCTCTCCAGCATTTATTATTTGTAGACTTTTTGATGACGGCCATTCTGACTGGTGTGAAGTGATACGTCGTTGTGGTTTTGATTTTCATTTCTCTAATAATTAGCAATGTTGAGCATATTTTCATGTGCCTGTTGGTCATTTGTACCTGTCCTTTGGAGAGATGTCTATTTAGGTCTTCTGCCCATTTTTTTATTGGGTTGTTTGGGGGTTTTTTTATATTGAGTTGTATGAACTGTTTGATATTTTGGAAATTAAGCCATTCTTGATCGCATTGCAAATATTTTCTCCCAGTCCATAGGTTGTCTTTTCCTTTTGTTTATGGTTTCTGTTGCTGTGCAAAAGCTTATAAGCTTGATTAGGTCCCACTTGTTTAGTTTTGTCCTTATTTATTTTGCCTTGGGAGATTGACCTAAGAAAATATTGCTACAATTATGCCAGAGAATATTTTGCCTATGTCCTCTTTAGGAATTTTATGGTATAATGTCTTATATTTAAGTCTTTAAGCCATTTTGAGTTTATTTTTGTGTATAGTGTGAGTGTGTTCCAACTTCATTAATTTGCATGTGGCTGTCCAGCTTTCCCAACACTACTTGCTGAAAAGACAGACTTTTCTCCATTGTATCAATATATTCTGGTCTCCTTTGTTAAAGATTAATTGACCATAGGTGTGTGGGTTTTCCTGGACTCTCTATTCTGTTCCATTGATCTATATATCTGTTTTTGTGCCAATACCATACTGTTTTGATTACTGTAGTTTTGTAGTATTGTCAAGTCTGGAAGGGTTATGCCTCCAGCTTTGTTCTCTTTCTTCAGGATTGCTTTGGCAATTATGGGTCTTTTGTGGTTCCATATAAATTTTAGGATTGTTTGTTCTAGTTCTCTGAAAAATGTCATGGTTAATTTGATAGGGATCACATTAAATCTATAGATTGCTTTGAATAGTATGGCCATTTTAATTCTTCCAAACTTTGATTTCCTTTATCAATATTTTATAGTTATCAGCATATAAGTCTTTCACCTCCTTGTTAGGTTTATTCATAGGTATTTTTTTTAATTTAACTTTAAATGGTTTTTTTTTACACTCTCTCTCATATTTCATTGTTAGTGTAAAGAAATGCAACATATTTCTGTATATTAGTCTTGTATTCTGCTACCTTGCTGAATTCGTTTATCAGTTCTAATAGTTTTTGTGTGGAGTCCTTAGGGTTTTCTATATAGAGTATCATGTCATCTGCATATAATGTCATGTCAATTTAATTCTTAGACTAGCCAGAAGAACCTAGAAGTGTGGAGGAAAATTTTCTTCCTCCCTCACATAGGTTAATGAACAACTATATTAGATGAATGATAATTTTATAATGAAATTATTAAAATATAATCTCTAAAAGGCAAACTTTTACACTTCCCCTGGTCTTAGAGCATTGCAAAACATGCTTTCTTTAATGTGACATGGTAGATAACAATTGCAAAAACCCTTAAACTACTGATTTTCCTTGTGAACCACACCTTGACTTATTTTCTGAGAGACCTAGACTGATCATTATATCTTGTGCAAACTATGATAATTTACTTATCAAGTTATTTGACAACAAATTCTTGAGAGAGGTAAGGATGTGTTGGGCACACTGATCATGGTTAATGCCAGAAAAATGTGTTCTATAGCCCCTGGCAGATGACTCAAAATTTAAATTTTCCAATTCTTAATATGGAATTTTATTTATGTCAATTTATTACTGTCAATGTTCATGTCATCAATTTAAAACAATCCAAATGATAGCATTTAAAATATTCTTTACATACTTTAGCATCATTTTACTTAACTAATTATACAAGAATCTTGAAGTTTGTGGCCAGCAGTAATTTCTGCCAAAACTTATAGAAAGTGTGGGTTTGAAAAATTACTTTCTTAAATGAAAAATTTATTATTATTTTGATTGCATAATCTCAAGCTTGTTGTCTGCATGCCTGTTGTTTAAAAAATAAAGGAATTCTTTAATGAAAAATATTAAGACTTTAAATATCTATATTCCAGAGTACTAAAAGATATATTGGAAATATAATGGAAAATTTATTAAAACTTATAAATATAATAGAAAATTTAATAAAAATATAATGGGAAAAAGTAGATACATTTTAAATATAATACATATTTTAAAAATATGTTATTATAGTGTACTATTATATAACATGTATAACATGTTATATATAAATTTTAGTTATACATATAAATCATGAAATTTTATAGCTAAATCACATTCACTTAACTCTGAACAAAAGAGCAAAAGAGCCAAAGGGTTCCAGTTAAATTCATTTCTTATATGATGTAGGACAATACTTGGTTTGAGGGAAACTGAAATGAATAAAGCATAAACCCTAGTCTCTAGGAATTCATAGACAGTAGGAGTGAGAACTATAGTTAATCTTTGTATGATGTTTTTGGCTTTTATTAAGGACTTAAGTGAGAAATGACCAAATGAAATCTATTTATGATTTTCTGAAAACTTCTGCTGTGAATTGTATCAATGTTTTAGTTCTATATATGGTATGAAAATTTGTTTGAACTATTATCAAGAAAATTATCCTTTTTCTAATTATATTACTTTTTTTCCTTTCATTTTGTAATTAAACCTATATCTTGTTTCCATTTGTTCTGTGACTTCAAGAGATTTAAAAAGTAATTATAATATTCAATCTGTAAATGAATCAGCCTGTTTCTCCATATGAATGTATCATCGTATTTCTTGAATTCCCCTAGCTCAGTATTTTAGTTTGTTGGATTTTTTTTACCTGAAATACTTTCATGGAATTAAATAAAAAATGTATTACATAAGGTAGCTCAGTCAGACACATAAGCATCAACGTTATATTCATATATAGGAAAATCTGGCTAGAATCAAAAGAAACGGAAATTAGAGATTGTTAGAGAGCAGCCAAACTGTAGTCATATATCCATATTTATTGAGAAGTTACAATGTGGCAGGTACACAGTGAAATATGGCATAATTCCTTATCCCTAGGAGTTATTGGCCAAATGAGGGAGAAAGAAAAATGAATTAAAAATGAATTTGTTGGCATAGAGTATCTATTTAAGAATAGGCTGATTCAGCTGCCTTGTGAATGTCAGTAAGCAGCTTCATGAGGATGATAGGAAGCATTGTTTCAGAAATTAAGATTGAGATTTCCAAAGTAAAGAATCTTGGGAAAGAAATGGTAAACTAGAAGTATTGGGTTAGCCAAAAAGTTCACTCAGGTTTTTCCGTAAGTTGTTTGGACCATGAGTAGTGTTTAAAGGAAGGGCAGTACCTGAAGAGATTAAAATATTTAAATCATGAACCATCTGGCTATATAGAGGGCAAAGCTAAATGTTACACTGGAAGAAAGCAAAGATGGCATTCAAGAATAAAAAGCCAAATCCCCACCTGGTGTACTTGGTATCTCTGCCACACACTCATTGACGTGAGTTGCTCCATAAGTTCTTTTCACCAAAAGTTTCTTGTTCAAAGAGCTTTTCACTAATTCACATGGCAATAATAACACAGGATATCTGGACCTCTTATACTCTATGATATGCTGTTTATATTTTGCTGTAATAGTGCCATATTAAAAACTTTACTGTCTCAGTCACTTCCAACAACAAACCTTTATTTCTTTCTCATAGATCTGTAGGTAAGTTGCAGTGTTTCAGCAAGTCATCCTGGCATATAGGATATTTTCCTGGTGGATGACAGGACTGGGAGGGTCCAAGGCAACTCCCCAAGCACATATAAATGCTCTGCTTGGGCATGAGGTACCACATTCCTTTAGCTAAAGCAAGCAATATATCCATTATTAACAGGGAGGGAAATTATACTTTTTCTTCAGAGTCAGACAATGGAAGTGTAAATATTTCCTGAAAAATAGTAGAACATATCACACTGACTTTCAAACTACTTTAAAAGCTACCAGTTTCAGGGAAAAGCCGAAGTGCAGCAAGAAGATAGTGTATTGCATATAAGATGTTCACATACAATATTAAAGTAAAAAGACAGTTCAGTAATTTGTTTGGAAAATGACAGATCAACCAAAATTCTCAGGAGCTGAAATGGATACCTAGATTCCAATTTCTGTTACCTCCTGGAAGAAGAAGCTCATAAATAAAATATAAGGAGAAAATTATTAAACTAAGAGGTGAGGGTGGAGTGTCCAGAAACATAGCATGATAATCGTGGGGGAATAGGGCACTAAGAGGAGATGGAAGTGAACATGGGCAGAGAGAAGGAAGCCAGTGTGTGGATAAACCAGAAAGACATCTCTCTGAAATTAGGCCATTTTTATCTGCTTTGAAACTAGTAATGAACTTCATTTGGAGGCCAGCCCTCTCTAGTGAGTAAAGCATGTAAAAGCAGATCCTGTTCAAAGATTCTTTTGAATCTTTGGAGGAAACTGCTGGGTGATTGTGGAATCAGAAGGGGCCTATATATGTTGGTCAGTTTTAACTTAATATTGGCAAATCTGTGCCTCGTGTTGTCTGACTGCCCATCTCCATTTACTATTTCGAATATACTAACATTCTGCTGGAGGTTTAAGACTTAAAGTTTTCTATATGACCAATTTAATTTTCTAAATGGGTAATATTCATAACAAATAAATCCATGTGCCTTTGATAGTAGTAACATTTGTAAATAACTGGTATTATTTTCTAACTTACTTTCTAAAAAATACAAAAAAAAAGAGTATTTGTCACTGATTTAAATCAGAAATTCTAAAGAAAATATTAAAACACACTGGTGCATATTGATTGGTGGAACAGGGCAGAACTATAACTATCAGGTCAACTATTGTATAGACAATATTATTTTACCCATTCTGAAGTTTTAAAATTCTTTGGCTCTAACCTTGGGAGTGTATCTTTTGAATTACTAGTTAAGAGACAATACTGAAGAGACCTTATTTGAAATCTTGTTCTACCATTTACTAGGTATGTGTCCTTCAGGGAGGAATTTTAAGTCCCATAAGTTACAGTTCTCCAGAGAAACAGAACAACAGGATGTGATATCTATATATCCATATCTATATCTATATCTGTATCTATATCTATATATCATCTTTCTTTATCCTGAGAGAGACAGAGAGAGAGAGACAGGGAGGGAGATTTTAAGAAATTGGCTCACAGAATTATGGAGGCTTGGTAAATCCAAAATCTGCAGGATAGGCTGTTTGGCTGTATACCCAGGGAAGAGTTGCAGTTATAGAGTCTAAAGGCAGTCTGCCAACTGATTGGATGAGGCCCACCCACATTATGGAGGGCAATCTACTTTAGTCAAAGTCCACCAATTTAAGTGTTCATCTTAAAACAAAATAACAAAAAACCTTCACAGAAATATCCAGAATAATATTTGACCAAATAATCTGGGCAAAGTAGCCTAGCCACATTGACATATAAAAGTAACCATCACAGCCTATTTCCCTATGTATGAGATTGCCATATTGTTAGTATTTGCTTCATAAAACTATTTGGAAAATTAATTGTGACAGTTTATGGCATACGCTTAGCAAAGTGCTTAGCAAAATGCTTAGCAGATAGTAAGAACTTGCATATAATATTGATGATGAAGATAAGCATTAATTCTCCCAGGACAGCTTCTTTTGAAAGCAGTTGATCTACAAAGGTCACAAAGGTATTTTAAAAGGTATATCTCCCTACATGTCCCTCTGCAAGTCATTATTCCAGCCCTTACCCCTACAGGTTATAAAGTACATCCACAGTTCTCCCAGGATTTCTCTAGTAACCTTCTGTGGTGCTATACTGTTTTATCAGCCTCTGTAAACTAGTCCCTTAGTAATTTCAACTATATAATATTTTATTTCTTAAACAAGGTGGTTTATCAATAGGTATTCTTTATATATTTTATATCCTTTTATATATCCAATGCATCTCACAGTAATAATAGAAATAATTATTTTAATAATATTAACAACATAAAGGATGAGGCTACAATTCAACATTAAATGTCCAACATCGTGCAATATTACAAGAAAAATAATAAACTAAATATATTATTCAAAAAAGATATAAAACTATCAATATTGTATATAATCGAGTAGAGTCAAATCAACCCCTATCTGAGAATAAAAGAGAATTCAACAGGGTGTTAGTTTATTAGACTATTTTAGGATTCTAACCTTTGTTGAGAGGAACCAGTGTTGTAGGTGGAAAGATAATGTGAATGATTAAATTCCAAAAGGTAACAAACAAAGGAGAAAGCTAATTTTGAAATTTGGAAAACTGATTTCAGAAAAAGATAAGCATAGAGGGATAAACTGAAACCAATATTGAAGACTGAGGCCTTGAAATGAAAATCCATGTAGAGCCTTTTTCAAAATGGTGATTGATTTAACGTGTACAAATTTTACTTGTCTGTTGATGCCTGCAAGTATTCTGTAGCAATATTCCAAATTCAGCTATGCAGAACACAGGTTTACCAAATATACTCTCAGAACTATTTAATGAACAAAATATGTTTGAGAACCCTAACATTACAGCTTACTGCTTGAAAAGCCCAAAATTACATTAGCATATTAATAATTCTAAGAAAACTTGCCTAGAGAAAATTAACTAACTTTGATTAATCATTACTTACCAGATTTCTACTGCTGAACCTTCTTCCCTCAAGTAATATCCATGAACATTCCTAAAAATTAGAATAGTTTGAAAAATTTTGAGAGGAATAGTGCATGCAATCAATAAAAATAAATACTTCAGTGTCAGATAAACAGGATTAAAATCACAACTATGTCAATTTCTAATTTTATGACTTTGGATAAATCTTTTTGTATTTCTAAATCACACCTGAAACCAACACAACATTGTAAATCAACTATACTCCAATATAAAATAAAAATTGAAAAAAAATCCTGACTATCAAGCACTTATATTGATGACAATGATGATGATGACTCATGTCAGTATTCTTAAAGAAAATGTGGCTTTGCTTCATAATATGTTTTGGGTAGTTTTCATCATTTAGTGTCATAGAAATTTTAAAAATAGTTCATATTTGACAAAAATACATCTTTAATTGTATTATTATCATTATTTAGAATTAGTATTAATGTTACAACCATTATCATCATCATCATTACTGGTTAATTTAGATTTCCATGTATTTTATCAATTTTGTCTTTTAGGAAATAATAGTTTATGGAAATATTCAAATGTATTAGTAAATAATTGGTAAACTTTTTCTGATAATATTTTTAATTTTTTTATATGTGTAAATAATATCTCACTTTCATATCTAATTTATAATTTGGCCTACTTGTCCTTTTCATTTTCTTTAACTGTTTTGCTTTAATTTCAGAGGTAAGAAACTTAAAGTAACAGTAACTAAAGTGAAAGAGCAATGAACTCTCTCTCATAGACAACATTGAGCCATAAGCACTCCAAGGTTTTAATGGCAAGTGCATCATCACAAAAGACTGATTCTGTAATGTATATAATCACATTACCATTCTCTACCTCTTGGGCAAGAATAACGCCTTAAGCCTTAGACATAATATCCACTTTCCAAACAACAGGAGAAAGTTTTTCATCTGCCTGTTAAAGATATTTTCTAGAAGTTGCACACAGGTTACCTTATCCTATTATCCAGAACCTAGTCACATAGCCAAACCTCTCTGTTAGGGAAGCCAGGAAATAGAAACACTATTTTTAAGAGGCATTGTAATATGCCCAGATAAAAATAATTATTCTATTAAAGAAGGGAGAGAGAAAATAGTGGCAACAGCTAGCAGTGTTGGCCAAAACCAGCTGTAAGTTTCAGTCATTATTTTCTTTATTTGCTATATTATAGCTGATTAAGTTCTTAATCTTTATTATTCAACTTATCCATTTTCCTTGAGAGGTGTTGTATCTTTTTCTAAATATTAATATTGACTTTTAAAAACTTTATTTTCAAAATGTTTATAACAAATAATTTAGGACTATACAGTAGTCTAGTATAGAGCTAGTTTTTATTTATTTATTTATTTAGCTATTTATTTTTGGCTGCATTGGGTCTTTGTTGCTGCGCGCAGGGCTTTTCTCTAGTTGTGGCAGGCGGGGGCTACTCTTCATTGCGATGCGCACGCTTCTCACTGTGGTGGCTTCTCTTGTTGCGAAGCACAGGCTCTAGGCGTGTGGGCTTCAGTAGTTGTGGCTAGCGGGCTGTAGAGCACAGGCTCAGTAGTTGTGGCGCCCGGGCTTAGTTGCTCCGCGGCACGTGGGATCTTCCCGGACCAGGGCTCGAACCCGTGTCCCCTGCATTGGCAGGCAGATTCTTAACCACTGTGGCACCAGTGAAGCCCCTAGAGCTACTTTTTAAATCTATATTCTTTTTACTTTGTTTTTATTCAAAATAATTGTCCTTTAGATTTTTTTTAAATCCAGATTTACTTAGGACAATGGACTAGTTCTAGCTAGTTAGTTAATAAACATATATTTAGTTGTCAGGAGTGACACAAAGTAAGGAAAGGAGCATGGACTTGGGTGTAAGCTACCCACGATAACATTTTCCATGTGTCCCTATTCCTCAATACACGATTTAGTCATTGAATACATGAAACATGAAACATATTTATGGTATGCTGCTGGAAAAAAAATGAGGTTCTCATAAGACATTTTGTCTGAAAGTAACTTCTTAGGATGTTTTCCGAAAAAAACAAAAAAGCCGGTAGGGAACTGGGAAAATAGGACAGGAATAAAAGTAGAACAAATAAAGGGCAATGCAAGGAAAATCCCTCAGAGGGTAATTCTGTCCCAATTCCAGAGGGAAAGCTTGGTATGTGACACCTGGAGTCAAGGGGAGTGTTTATACCACCTCTACAGGGTAGTCATTAAGATTGGTAGGGTGGGGGCAGGAATGTGGTCATAAATTCCCAGGAAATTCTGACTCTCTGTGAATGGCTAAGGGGGTTTTGGCAGCCTCAAGCTGATCTCCAACAAAGAAACAGATGCTGGCTAATGGGAGTGAAAGCATGGGTCCCAATGTGCACTAAAACTGTAAAGGGAGATACAGCCAGAGCACTAACAGTGAATACTATATATATTAGGTAATTTCTTAAAATGATCACAAGGGTTATTTCAGGATGATACTGATGATTTTTATTTATGCAAATTTAATTTCCAAATTTCAAGAATAAGTATAAATTGCATTTTTCTAAATAAAAATTATTTTCTAAGAAAAATATAATAATGTATTCTAGATGCTCTCTATCCTGACTTATGAGCCTACTTTACCATGAAATTCAGTCTTTGAATTATTATAAGTGATCCAATTTAATGTCTACCACTTTAACCTTATGATCACAGAAATAGAATAAAATGCAAAGTGATCTTTATAGCATTTCTCTTTTGACACATTGTAAAGATGTTCCTTCCAGAGCGATTTGATTTGCTAAAGTTGAATCTCTAGAAACATCTTTCTAGAATCTCTAAAAACATTTGTTCTTTAAAATTCTCTATAGCCAGCACATCCCCTAAGTGGTACTGTTTGGATTCTATGCTAAGCACTGGAAGAAAACTAGTACTAACAAAAACGACAACAACAAATATATACATATATATATATATATATATATATATATATATATATATATATAAAACAAAAGTACCCGCCACCCAACTACATAAGATAATATGTACACAGTACTTAAAGATATATATGTGTGTCATATTTGTACATAGATATATATTTTTTTCTTTAGTTGTAAACAACAATGAAATGACTATCTTCTAAAAAGTCCTACTATTCCATCCTTTGTTCTGTTGTAGTGCAACACAAATGTGTGAGAGAAAGAGATAATAATAGTTGCCAGCCATATGCTCACAAGTAGTCCATGAGAACTAAAATGGTTAAATTAGCAAACCTTTCTCAGACAACATGCACACATTTTAAAGTTGGATCTTCAACCATTTTTTTAAAATCCTTGATGCAACCAGAAACATCTTTGCTTTTGAAAACTTGCCAAATTAAAGTTTTACATTTATTTAAAGTTGTCTAGAAATTTCTTCATTTTTAAAGGATGAAATGCACCAATTAATCAATTCAATTCATCTTCTTCTAAGTCAAAATGAAGATATTAATAAACTAGATTTTACCTAATTAAATATTCTTTTATAATCAATAGATGAATTTCATGAATTAAAAAATATGATTAGACCTAATTGAGAAGAATGTGACAAAATATAGAAAATGTTTGTCTTGCTTTCATGTGAGATAACTCAAATTGTCTAAGTGAAGAACAGATGGAATGGCAAAGAGCTTGAGTAAGGAAATGTTACTAATAAATTTATGATTTATTATGTATATATAAATTATATATAGCATTTTAGTTTGTATACATAAAAAAAGGAAATTCCACAGGCATATATTAGAAATACGATGTGAGAAAAATTTATGATTTGTCAACTGATTTGAAGTTATTTGGAATAATGTTGGGGCTTGGAAAGGATGAGCAACAGATACATGGAAATTCATATCTAAGACATAAAAGAATACTTAGAATGACTAAATGTTTGCTTTATTGGTATCTTTACTTCACTCTGAGTTCTTCATTAACTTCAGGTGCCTATATAGATGTTTTTGCCATATCAAGTGTTTTTTTTCTGTATTTCTGGTGATTTTCTAGTGACAATAATTTTAAAAGACAATTTTACTTGTTGTATGTGAATGTTGAAATATAACGAATGACTTACGCACTGCCCCAGAGGAAACTATATCTTTAAAAAATCATGTTTAATTAATTTCCTTTGAGAATTATGAACTGTGAAATAGAAGAACAATAGGTAATAGTAAAACTCCTGAAAATTGGCCTCCATAAACCAGTTACTTGTAAAATTGTGAAATTAAATCATCTGACTCATATGCATAAATGATATAATTCTCCCTGGTGTGTACCCTTGGTAATTGATATGGATCCATGATAATGTCCCTGGATATACAGAGGAACCAGGGATTTTCAAAAATAGAAATTGTTACTGGAACAGTTTGGAGTTAATGAGTTTACAATTAGTCTGCTTTACCTTTGTTTCTTTTCTGTATAGTTTCTCCTCATAATTATATTACTGTTGTCTAATTTATAATTTAGATTATAGTGCCTCTGTATTTGCTACAAAGTTATTAACTGGAAAAAAGTTTATAAGGAAGAAAGGTGAAACTTGAAGATGCTAAAATTATGCAGAAATGCATCATAGCCTGTGAAGCAAAGCATAAATGGTTATAGAACAAGTGGTCTTGGCATGTGTTAAAATTTCTTCCCGGTTCTTTTCAATTATCTGATTAAGTAATAAATAGTATATATTTCCATGTTATATTGGTTAGTCTTATCTTAAAATTATATTATTGAGAAGTCTTCTGTGGAAACAACTGAGGAAATGTGTTCTGATGTGTTATTTTTGTATTTATTTATTTATTTTTTTGGTCATGCCGTGTGGCTTGTGGTTTCCAGACCAGGGATTGAAAATGGGCCCTCAGCAGTGAGAGCATTAAGTCCTAACCACTAGACTGCCAGGGAATTCCCAATGTACTTTTTTCTTTAAAGGCTTTATAGAGTCATATGATTATACATTTAACCACGTTGGTCATTTATATAGCAAAAATTTAGAATATTTTTGTTAATTTTCAATTATACTTAACACAGACACATGTGCACAAATATATTTGTTTTAAATCTGGAAATTATGAAATAGCAAAGAATAAAATATGTTAAATATTCCACAAAAATGACTCTTCTGAATCTGTGATGAAACAAAGGGTAGTTGAGTTTAATAACGAAGAATCTAGAGCACTTCCTGACACTTTGCACAAATCAGAGGAACCTAGAAAGCCTTTTAACACTGTGAGAAAATTTACTGCAGATATAACAAATAATTTATATTTCTGGATTGGAAAACATCTTGATTATTTCAACCAAAATGAGTTACTTATTCATATCATTTAAATACTTGATACAAATTGTGCCCAAAAGGTGCATTGTTAAACGTTGAAAGTGTTGAACATTTATATTTCTTATCAGAACATCATTTATATTCTTTAAAACTCATGTTTGAAATAAAATTAGCAATCATAAATAAGAGAAAAAGACACAACTAGTTTTTACACAATAAAGCAATTGTGTAATTTTACTTTAGACTCTGTTACACTTGCCTGAGTCTCTATACCTTAATTTTAAATTTAAAATATTTAGTTACATCAGATAGTCTCCATGGTGCTCATGGGAAGAGCATTATACCAGAGGGCTCATATACTATTGAGCATCAGGATTATGGATTGGCCAAACTTGGGTCTAGTGCTTACTTGCAATTTGATCAATTGTGGCTGAGAATAGTGGATTCCTATGTTACCTACATGCAAGTTATCTTCAAGGAATTCCTTATGAGGACACAGTGGATGAAGAGGGCATTCTAATATCTGGCCTGGAAAATAAAATATTGAATTCAAGTCTATCTAAGAATGTCTGGAGGTTTTTAAGGAGGATCCAATACTGGTATTTTTCATTGAAAGATTGAGTCTTGAATTAAAAGTAAAATTATTGTATGCAGAAAAAGAATTGAGTTTGGTTTAAAGGCAATAAGGCAGGCCAGAGAGGTGTAAGTTATCCGTAACCTTGGTTATGTTATCTAAACACTTTAATCTTACTTCCCTTTTAAATAGGAATTATGGTAGTATATATTTTATAAGGTTGATGTGAAAATTAAAATAATTCATATAAAAACTTGGCCTATAATAAATGTTACATGTTACTTTTGTTGCCTAATAAGGTGGTATATATATATACACATATATATATATATATATATATATTTTTTTTTTTTTTTTGCTGTATGTGGGCCTCTCACTGTTGTGGCCTCACCCGTTGCAGAGCACAGGCTCCGGACGCGCAGGCTCAGCGGCCACGGCTCACGGGCCTAGCCGCTCCACGGCATGTGGGATCTTCCCGGACCGGGGTTCGAACCCTTGTCCCCTGCATAGGCAGGTGGACTCTCAACCACTGCACCACCAGGGAAGCCCAAGTTGGTATTTTTTTTAAATAATAGTTTCTCATTTGCCTCTTGTTGGTGAATACTTAATTAGCTAGAGCCATAAATTAAAATTTAATAATCAAAATAACGAAAAGAGACAGACTACGGATCAAAATGTGCAAGAAAATATTTTCAGGAAATAAAATGATATTTTTTTGATTTAGATCTGTGAAAAAAGCTAATGTTCTACTTGATTGCTAAAAATATATTGAGGATATTTACATATTTAATAAACTTGGAAATCTTTTAAAATAATGTCAACTCAGAGCATTACAGTACTATTATATGTAACTTTCTCTATATATACATATGGTATGTAAAATGTAGTATATCCAGCTCTGAGCATTACATATATTTTAAAGCAGTATGCGAACTGGTACCTAAAAGGAAGGTGACCAAAATTATTAGGAAATCATGTTGACTAATCATCATCTTAAAAGAATTGGCTTCAATAATTGAGCCTGTTTAAACTCATGCAAGCTTATATAAATGTTTTACATTCTAGAACAAACGAGTAGAAATTGCAGTGACGTAGGCTTAGACGAAAAGTGAAGCAAAAACTTGCGCACAATTTGAAATGACAGTACAGTGATAACTGTACTGTCCCACATTGAACTACTAGTCACTCAGTTTTCAATCAGTGGTTAGGAAACCATCTGTTAGCTGAGTCCATGTTTATGCAAGAATTTGATAATAATAAAACAAAGTTAAACTTGTTTCTCAAATGTGGAGCAATAGTTCCTTGCAGCACCTGTACTAAAATGGAACAGGCCTCACTTATTGAACTTTCTACCCTCAGTGTTAGAATTAGAATTCATGTTATCACTCTCATGCATATGAATTCCCTCTTTCCAGCTTTAATAGATAGCATGGAATACTTTTGCAATTTTTAATCTACTTTGCCCACATCAGTCCCAACAGACTTGCTTATTCTGAATGTAATAGCTAGCATTTTAATCAATGAAGAGTGTATTTCACTCTATTCATTATATGACAAATGTGTCTGCCTGTAAGTCTTATCCAGTGAAATATCAACAGTTAAAAATGAGAAGAAAATGTTAATTAAATGGTCTTACAGTTCAGTAGACAACCTCACTGTCTGATATGTGAGAGAACAAGATTGCATTGCTAGCCTTCTTCTTTCTGTTCCTGCACTGCCTACAAATACAAAACTATTCCTGCAATAGATAGGAAACTACAACAGAGTTAATCAAATATGTGGTAGAAATTTTAAAGTTGACAACTGGGGAAAACTTTATGGGCAACCACAGAATTAAGATTGGCTTGATAAAGGTCACTACTAGAAGGAAAACAATAGAATTTGAGGAGATGCATGAGGAAAATAATGGTCAATAAGGCAATCAGCATTACTAAGGAGATAATGTACCTGGATGGGGGAAGTCAGACAATTTGGATAAATTACAATTTTTCAGTACCTATGCTGGATGTTTAAAATGTAAATTGGTAATTGAAACAGTTGGAAACATAAGGTGGTGGTTCAGAGATCAGATATCTTATTCAGAATCTGACCCTCCTACTTATTTGTATGTTTGCTTTGGGAAATGTTAGTTAAGACTATCAGTAATAGGGACTTCCCTGGCAGTCCAGTGGTTAAGACTTCACCTTCCAATGCAGGGGGTGCAGGTTCAATCCCTGGTCAGGGAGCTAAGATCCCACATGCCTCAGGGCCAAAAAAACAAAACATAAAGCAGAAGCAATATTGTAACAAATTCAATAAAGACTTTAAAAATGGTCCATATCAAAAAAAAAAAAATTCCTGTTTTACCCCTAGGTTCTTCATGACATTTTTTTTTCCTTAAATTCCATATATATGTGTTAGCATACGGTATTTGTTTCTCTCTTTCTGACTTACTTCACTCTGTATGACAGACTCTAGGTCTATCCACCTCATTACAAATAGCTCAATTTCGTTTCTTTTTATGGCTGAGTAATATTTCATTGTATGTATGTGCCACATCTTCTTTATCCATTCATCCGATGATGGACACTTAGGTTGTTTCCATCTCTGGGCTATTGTAAGTAGAGCTGCAATGAACATTTTGGTACATGACTATTTTTGAATTATGGTTTTCTCAGGGTATATGCCCAGTAGTGGGATTGCTCGGTCATATCGTAGTTCTATTTGTAGTTTTTTAAGGAACCTCCATACTGTTCTCCATAGTGGCTGTACCGATTCACATTCCCACCAGCAGTGCAAGAGTGTTCCCTTTTCTCCACACCCTCTCCAGCATTTATTGTTTCTAGATATTTTGATGATGGCCATTCTGACTGGTGTGAGGTGATACCTCATTGTAGTTTTGATTTGCATTTCTCTAATGATTAATGATGCTGAGCATTCTTTCATGTGTTTGTTGGCAGTCTGTATATCTTCTTTGGAGAAATGTCTATTTAGGTCTTCTGCCCATTTTTGGATTGGGTTGTTTGTTTTTTTGTTATTAAGCTGCATGAGCTGCTTATAAATTTTGGAGACTTACTAGAGAATGGACTTGAGGATATGGGGAGGGGGAAGGGTAAGCTGTGACAAAGCGAGAGAGAGGCATGGACATATATACACTACCAAACGTAATGTAGATAGCTAGTGGGAAGCAGCCACATAGCACAGGGAGATCAGCTCGGTGCTTTGTGACCGCCTGGAGGGGTGGGATAGGGAGGGTGGGAGGGAGGGAGACGCAAGCGGGAACAGATATGGGAACATATGTATATATATAGCTGATTCATTTTGTTGTGAAGCAGAAACTAACACACCATTTTATAGCAATTATACTCTAATAAAAAAAATAGGCTAAATATTTATTGGGCACATTGTAAGGCAAGTTACTATAGGAGAAAAAATGTATAATATTTTATAATTGTACAGAAGAAGCTTATAATTTTATAAGGACAGTTAAGATATGATCCCATAAATTTTAAATACTAATATGAGATTTACAAGGTAAAACAATTGATTAATTACAATATTAGTGGCAAAACAAATTATAAATTCAGAGGAATTAGGATTGTAAAAGTAGAGGGCCAATTTTGGAGCCAAAAGACAAAGATTTATTGAAGAATGTTGAGTATAAGAAAGATTTTATGAAATTACTCCTCAGGAGATTAGTTTGATAATGATTAGTATAATGAATTAGGAGTGGGGTGGGAGAGGGTACAGAAGAAAATGTCTTGTTAGAAGGTTAGTGTAGTAATCCAATGGTGAGAAGAAAAGAATCTGAGCTAGTATAGTAGCAATTGACATTAAAAGGAGGTAACTGATGAAAGATTTTATAGGACTTGGATCAGAGAGGATATAAAGTGTAGACGTTGACTGAGACTTTTAGTTCAGATATCTAGTTAATGATGATGACATTAATAGAAATGGAAAACTTGGGATAGAGAGCTGGACTTCAGGGAAACGCTGACACCTGTATTCAATTAGTTATGAGAAAAAGCAGGGCATTTATAAAATTGTGTCCAGTAAAAAACTGTATCTGTTAGTTTAGAGCTTGGAATAATCACCAGAAGAGCTGGAGATGTAGATTTGGAAATTATTCATATGCTTTCTATGTACCAGGTACTGTTCAAAGTGCTATCTATGTATTATTATCAATAAAATCTCTTAATAACCCTAAAAAAAAAAAGACTCTCAGTAATACTTTTCTTATCTATGAAACATGTAGAATTATATCTGCTTTGCTTTTCTCTCAGGTTTTGGTGATAATCAATGACAATTAAACATTTTATTAATAGGTAAAAGAAATTGGCAATTAGTACGTGAGCATGTGTGTAGTGTGAAATCCATGGTAAATTTTATTTGAACCATGAATCATTTCTCCCAGAGAATGTAAGAGGCCCATGTACATATGATTTATCACATGACTTTAGCAAGAATGTGGATTATCTGAAACCTATTTTGAAAATTCAGTGGGCCCATAAACCCTAAATTAAGAAGTCCCACAAAAGCTGTAGTCTGTATATCAGGAAATTCTTTTCTTTTATCCTCTTTTCTGAACCATTGTTCTGTGTGGGTAAAGTAGAAAAATCTATTTTAGTATTTTACTGGCTGAAAATATCCAAGGTTGCAAGTCAAGGAGGGTGACATGCAACCTTGGATATTTAATAGTTGACTCTTCTCTCAAGATATCTACCTATGATTCAATGACCAAACTTTTCATTGAAAGAGAACTGAATGGGTCAGAAGCTATTAAAGGGGAAAATGGTTCTTGGTTATTTTAAACATAAAGTATTTGATACATAAAAAGTCACCTTGATTTTGGGGGGATACAGAGGCTCACCTTAAAAGAAATAAAGTCCTCCACCAATGCAGTTACAACTATATGCTCATTTTTACAAAAAAAATGGAGAGTATGTTTACACAGTTTTGGATAGCATTGAGGAGGCAACACCTCAATGGGATCAGATTAATCCTCCCTACCTGAAAACTGAGAAGCTTGTGCATGTTTGCAAAGAACTGCTAAGTGCATTATAATACATGGGACATAGAAAAACACAGCAATTTGAAGGCAGACATTCATTTTGATTTTATTATCTCTATCCTCCACCATTTTCTAAAGTTTCCTGGGCCTCTGCTTTTAGGGAGGAAACTGAGGCTTAGAAAATTTTAGATGTTCATCCAAGGTCACACATTTATCCTGAGCAAAGAGGTAATTAGAGTCTTACATTTTTATCAGATATTTCAAAACAAGATCACACAGGATTTCTGTGGATGTATATGAATCTCAATACTGAATAGAGTGAATTGCTATGAAACAATAATAGCATTTTAATAGTTTCAAGAGAAATCGTTGACAAACATTGATGTTCCCTTCCTCTCCTATTAGTAATGGCTATTGGAATTCAGAACTGCTCTAATAGACCCAGAATCATGACAGAAGAGAAAACAATTTTGTTTCCTGATGTCAATGAAGAAATAATACAATATGATAACCAATTAATAGAAAACTAAAAATTTTCCTTACCAACAAATTTAAGTTTTAAATAAAAATGACATGTAGCTTTTGCCATGAGAATATTTTACTTTTTTTCTATTAAGAAAACATTCCTTTAAATTTAGGACAAAAATAAAATACTAACTGGCCAGTCTTGGAAACACACTTAGATATTTCAGAGAGTTTCCTTTAACTTCTGTTATGCTGAAAACTTTCAGAATCTATTTTTAGAGATCAAATGGAAACTACTTTGAAAAGCTCAGCTTGATTAAGAACAGACAACACACATTTAGGGAATAAAAGGAATCACTCACTACTTTTGTGAAATTCTTCAGGGATTTCACTCCAGGTAGACAAATGTGGGAATGGAGTTAAAGAGGATTTTAAACTTAGATGTTTGGAAAGCCTTTGACAAAATTCTTTATAGTACTGTAAGATCAGTGGAAAGGATCAATGAAACTAATAGTAAATTGGCCTACTGTTCTGAACAATGATTTATGGAAAGGAAATAAAGGTACTAGAAATAAGTTTTTGTGGTCCAAGCCAATTTTAAATATTCTGCTTCTTCATAGATCAGAAATAAATCTCCATCGTTTTAAAAAATTGTAAAATAGAGTTTTAAGATATTATATTAGCATTTACTTTGTAATAAATCAAATAACATTGAAGTTTATTATAACACTTAGCTGATGACAAATAGAATGTGACAAATAACAAATATGTAAGTTCAGATTTGGGAATACTTGTTTTTAAATGGTAGTGGATTTTAAGGAAGACATCTTGAGAATATATTGAAACATACATAGAAAATATTAAACAGGTACTAAAAAATGATTACTTGAACCACATGCTTAACATTATCACAAGAATTTTTATTGTGTATCTTAACTTCTGTGTGAATACATGAATACCATTGTTTTTGTTGTTTGAGAAGAAGCAAGGTTGTTTGATTTAAAAATAATCAGAAGTCAAGAACCAATTCACAGGTATTCTATCTGTCTAGTTTAATAGTTTTATTCCAGCAAACGTAAGTGTCTAGCATAGAAAGTCCTCAATAAATCTTCGTGAATAAATGAATATATGACCAAATAAAGGGGGTGGAGTAGCTTTAAAATTGAGATGGATCACTGAAATATCAACCCCTTATGCTAGATTCTCTCCAAGAAGACTGGCTTCATTTTACTTCTCCTTATTTTAGGATGCATAATTATTTTTAAAATGAAGATTTCATTTCGGAAATTAAAGGAGCACGTACTCAAATTTTAAAAATAATAAACTTTTGGGCTTCCCTGGTGGTGCAGTGGTTGAGAGTCCACCAGCCGATGCAGGGGACACGGGTTCGTGCCCCGGTCCTACATGCCGCGGAGCGGCTGGGCCCGTGAGCCATGGCCCCTGAGCCTGCACGTCCGGAGCCTGTGCTCCGCAACGGGAGAGGCCACAACAGTGAGAGGCCCGCGTACCGCAAAATAAATAAATAAAATAAAAATTAAAAAAAATATAAGAATAATAAACTTTCATATTTCTAAGCACTGTTTTACAGGAAAAGAGGAGAGTGCTCACTAGCTATGAACTATCACACCCCAATTCCTTGGCACACCCAAATGGCTGGCTTTTTTTTTTTTTTTTTGATATTTGAGTAAACCTAAAATCCCTTCCAAGATTTATTTTTTGATCAGCAGTGGAGGAAGCATCTCAGGATTCTCAGATAGGGAAGATGAAACATGGTGTCACTCAGCAGGGTATGGGAAAGAGATCACCACTATGTGTCCAGACTATCACTAAGAATCTACAAAAAGATGATAGTCTTCGTCCAAGACAGCACATACTAAAGCTCTATAAAGGAGTTTCAGTATTTGACCAACAACTAAACCATTATTTCATTTTCTATGAGATTTTTTTAGATGTTCCATATTTAGTAATGAGAATATTATGATTAAAATTATGATATAATAATGACAGTTCTTATTAAATATATTTGGCTCTGAAGCTATACCATACATTGTACACAGCACTCACTTCACATACCTTATCTCATTATTCCCCCAAACAACACTTTGTAACAGGTTCTTTTATTATCCACATTCAACAGATGAGGAAACTGAGCTAGTAAGCTTTGGAAGTGGGATTTATTTTCAACATCTTTCTAACTATAAGCCCACATTTTAAAACTCTATGGTATATTACCTTGGCATTTCTTCTTAAGAAGTAAGGGGAAATTCTCACCAGTGACATACCAGCTACATGTGAACTGGTATAAACTACACATTTTGATTAACTCTTGAAAGATCTTAATGAAGGATAGTATTGTCTCTAAATAGTTATAGATTTTAAATAGCTTCAAGGGACATCACAGAGGGATTCAGCTTAATCAGAAAATCAAGATGAACTTTGTCATGTTGCTACAAACATAAAACTGCTAGAACAGGGAATGATAATGACACCATACATTATATTTCCTGGGAATTATTAAAAACGAACCTCAAATGTAATGTTAATTTTATTTGTTTCAGATTGAGAGTGTACATTGCTGTTTTCATTCTCTTTCTATTTGTCATTCATTGCTCTTTTTGACACTATTACTACATATGCTAAGTATCTATTTTTTTCCATTTCTTTTTCTTTTCCATAAAGTTTAACACAAGTAGAGCCACATTAATTTAGGCAGATTCTATTCACTTTAAAATCACTTCTCTTACTGTCCAGGATATTAGTAGAAATGTAGTATCCTCACATGGAATGGTCTTATTTTCTTTACCTACCCCCAATACTTAAAGATACTAGGGAGGAAGAGAGAAGGTATCAGAACCAGCTTCAGAATAAAACTATAACTGAAAAATTTATCTGCTGAGATTTTCATTTATTCTGATTTCATTACTCAGGCATTCTTTCCACCCCAATTAAAATCAGGTAGTCATCTAGAATATTTGTTTGCTCATTCATCAGTTATTTCATTCATTTTTTTAAAAATTCAAATTGTGTTATTTAAGAGGTTACTTATTCTCTGCACTGTACCATGTGCTGGATATAAAATGATAGACAAAAAGACTTTCATCTCAGGCTGTTTCAGTATTTCTAGATGTTTTCAGTTACTAGCAGTACTCAAGCAGGATTGTTGACCTGATGTTTGCTGATGGTCCTGGTAGCATCTCTCAAAAAAACACTGTGTGTAGTTCAAGAAAAACATAATGAATACTCAAAAATTTTGTTTTGTCTTATGACTATATCGTTACTAACCATATGGCCTATAGAGAAATTTCTAACTACTCCAGCTTCCACTTTTCTTGCCTATAAAATACATGTAATAGTTACACTATTGAGATGTTGTTAGAAGTAAAGAAAATAATGCATATCAAAAGTTTTACACTGATAATACACAGAAGACAGTCAATAAATGCATTCATTCAATCACTCACTCACTTATTTAACAAATGTCTCTTAAATGCCTACTTAAGTTCAAGGTACTTTGCTGGCTCTAGAAATTCTTTAAAAGGATGAATGTAGTGTGGCATCTGCCCTCCTGGACTCACAGTCTTATTAAGGAGGTGGAGATTCAATATGTAATTATGTGATAAATCATTTAATCTAGATTGTGATAAATGCTAGTGTTAGCTAAAGTGATAGATAACTTAGATTAGGAGATTGGGGTGCTATGGACTAAAGGTATGAGTCAGAGAAGGTTTCCTTCAGCAGTTAGAAGGATATGGAATATAGAGTTACAGAAGATAAAATGTAAGGCAAGACTTGATGGAGGATCCATTTGGCTCTTGGGTAGTATATTAGTCTTCAGTTGCTGCTGTGACAAATGACCACAAACTTAGTGGCTTAAAACAACACAAATGATTATAGATCTGTAGATAGAAGTCTGACACAGATCTCACTGGGCTAAAATCAAGGTGATTGAAGAGAAGCCAGTATGAGCATGTACTAATTATGAGGCTTTTATACTGGTATACAAAAAATAATGGTAGCCTGGTCTAGGGAGTGTAAGGGACATGAAGAAAATGGTTAGATTTAAAATGTGTTTAAGATGAAGAATCAGCAAATTTTGGTACTTTATTTTTTGGGAATGAATGTTGACATGAAAGGGGGTGTTGAGTATGAATCCCATATCTCTAATTTTAGCAGCTGTATAGGGGGAAAGTTTTAACACTGAAATATTGACCACTGGAAATGAATCACAATTTGGAGAGAATATAATAAATTCGAACATGCATATATTGAGTTTGACATGTCAGTTAGACCAAATGAAAATGTTATTTGGCAATGAGACATACTGGTCTGGAATCAAGGTTATTACTTGGAAGTTGTCAACATAATGATATCAAATGAAAAACACAGAACTCATTATGGTCCTCTACAAAGGAGGGAACAATTTGAGAGTAGAGAAAGTGTAGATTCCGAAATATCTATCAAACACTTAAAGCGTGAATAGAGGAATAAGAGGTGTGAAAAACTACTAATAGGTTGTAGATTTATAGGATAAAACCTGGAAGTAAATTTTGTTTTTAAAGAGAGAAAATAATCAAGGGTATGAAATGTTTTAAAGTTCAAGAAAGTTAATAAAAACTGAAAAAATCCCTAGTAAATATCTTCCTTCAGGCAGATTCTATTTAACACCTCCTGTGAGCCAAATTTTGTGCCAAATACTAGTTACAAAAAGATGAAAAAGGCATTAAAGCTTTATTTTATTAGCTCACAGGCTAATGGGGGGAGTTTATTGAAATGGTTAGTTTAAATATAAAGTGACAACTGAGGTGAAGTTGTGCACATAAAATGTTATGAGAGTACAGAATAGAAGACATATTGCTGAAACTTCTGAAATTCAATAAAATGTAGTTCAGATTAAGAAAAAAGTGGTTTCTAGACAAAAAGATCAGCACTGCTAAATTTGTAAAAGAACTGTAACTGATTAAAATTGCCAGAAATGAGATTTCCAGATAGACAGAGGTAGGGAATGAGTTTGCATACTTAGGTCACAATATGTAGGACTTTATTCTCAAAACTAAGGAGCTTAAAGTTCATCCTACATGATAGAGAATGATTGACAGATTTGAACAGTTGATGTGAAATGGAATAGTCTAGCTGCAGTGTATAGTTGGCTTTCAGAAGACCCATCATAGCAAGAATACATAAGAGGTTCTTGGCATGATCCTGACACAACAATAGGGGAGCCTCAAAGAAAAAGAAACAGAATTTAGAAAGTTTTACAGATGAAAATCAGTAGAATGTGATTAATTACATTTGGAAAGAGGGAAAGGAGAGGTTTAATATGACTCTCAGTTTTCTGAATTGGGCAACAAGGTAGGAGATAGTTACAATCGATGGGGAGGGGAAAAAGGAGATCAAGGTTATTATGCAGTGAAAAATGAGGCCAGTTATAGAAATGTTGACTTAAACATTCCTACAGAAAGACAAGTTAGTATACAAGTTCAGTAGACACATGGACAACAGACTTTCAAGGGAGAAAACAGTGTTTGTGACAAGAATAAATGAGATCACCCAGAGAAAATATATAGTAGGAGAATAATAATGAGTTGAGTATAAAAACCCTGATGAACACCAGTGTTCAAATAACTTGTTGGAGGAAAAGATAGACAAGGAAGGAAAGGAGCAAATGATCAGAGAAATAGGAGGAGGATCAGTAAGAAATGGTGTGAAAAAGGTCAACGTAATAGTTTCAGGAAAGAGAGAGTGGTCAGCAGTCTTTGCAGTGATATGAGGGGAAAAGAGACAAAAGGGGTACAAAATTCTGAAACATACTATTTCAGTCATCCCTCTGAGAACCTGAATAGACAATTGATTTGTGTTAAATTGACTGTAAAATAATCTCCTGGAAACTGATGTTTTTATAACCAGTAAGTGCTTCAATTACAACAAACAAGCATGCAAGTTTTCAAGAGAAGAGCATCGAGTGTACTGTTTTGCCAACATTTTGTAAGAGAAAGGGATAGGGCCCGAGAGATCTGATCAAGTCTTTGCAGTGAGTAAGGAAGTAGATGAGGCAAAGGTGGTGGGAGTCTTTTACCTAGATCTCAGAAAGACAGGTAGTAAATTGTTTTACAAGATGCAACTAAGGAAAAATCAAGGATTTTGAATCAATGCTATAACAAGCTAGAAAAGAAGCTGAGCAGATGCAGAGATTTACAGTAAGTGATGATAAGTTGTGTTTGAAAAGGAGAAACAACAGGATTCCTTTGAGTTCAATGCTATTATGCTTTTCATTTAATACCCATAAAACAATTGTCAGGAAAGAACCACAATCAATGTTGGCACTAATTTGAGCCCTTGATGTTGGCAGCATCAACGTTGTGATTGATTGAATTAATTCCAGTTAGGCTGTGTTTCTGTGTACTAGTTCATCTTACGTTATAATATTGTGCTTCTTATTTTAAATACCATATGGATCTATAAAGTAACTTAGTCAATAGCTGTTCTCATTTAATAAGGAATAAGAGAATAATGATGTGCTTACAAAGATAACAGAGGCATTTGATGAGGATGGGTATCATGTCCTGGGAATCTGCTTCTGAGAAAGTACTTAAAAGACTGTTTCTCAGAAAGGAATAAGAGAGAGGCTGGGGGAGTGATCTCAATAATCCTTATGCAATGAGTCTAAGCTGGAAAGGACAATGTGAGTAAAAGTCAAAAGGATAGAAACCAGGAAAACCCAGAGAGGTAAATTAGAGAATTTCCATGGATATTAGTGAAATTCAAAACTCACATATTTGTGTTCTAAGATGGGTGTCTTTTCTGATACTCTACGTTCATTTTTTGAATTTGCATCTTAAAACATTTTTGTAATTATTACTATATTTTAACATAAAAAATGCACTCTTTTTCAAATGGTATGAGTTAAACAAGGTAAGATTCCTCAAAGCTGTTCCTGCCCTCCTCTTCCATAAATCTGTAAGCGGCATTACATATACCCAGCTGATTAATACATCTTAGATATGCCCTCATTTTACCTTTTCTACAACCCAATCCAGTAACTCCACTCATGCATTTTTATTCATTCGTTGGAAAGCCTACTTTGGACCAGGGACTATCCTAAATCTTGGGAATTCAGCAATGAAAACATAAGTCTCTGTGGTTATACATTTATATTCCAGTAAAAAACTAGCAAACACACAGACACATAAATACCTAAGACATGGCTGGTGATAATAATGATAAACAACTTTTAAAAAGTAATATAAGGATATTGTTGGTTGGGTGGGAGGTGATTTTGACAGTGGTAAGAACAGGTAAAGCTGTTTGCTGAGGTGGTGCTTAAGCAGGGCCTATATTCTGCAAGGGAGTAAGTCAGAGAGATATCGGAGGTAAGAAATTTTCAGACAGAAATAAACGTGCAAAAGTTCTGAGGCAGGAGTGTGCCTCATCAGCCAGAAGAAAACGAAGGAAGCCAATGTGGCTGGAGGGACACCATGGCGGTGGGGTAGGCACAGGGTTAATTCAGGTAAGGCATGGCAAGAGGTAAGGACTTGAGATTTTACTGTGTGTGAGAAAGGAAATCATTGAATGATTTTAAGCAGAAAAGTGATATGATTTGAATGATGGTTTTGAAGAACATTCTCTTGTTACTGTATGACAAATTCTAGATGGGCAAGAATAGAAGTAGAGCGTTCAGTTTTGGCCTCTAATGTAAAAGTTTTAACATCTTTCCAACAACTTTACATTCAAAGTACCTCCCTATTCTTACTTATTACCAAAATCTCCACACCTACCACCTTGGCTAAAGTAAGCATTAACCTCTCCCCTGAAATAAAAATCAAATACCTTTTCAGTGAGGTACAAAGGGATATGGTTCCTCTGTTGTATTTATGGATGCTCCTATGTGTGTATGCATGTAGGTAGGTAGATAGGAAACATGAGTTTTCAATCATTTTCTCACAGAGCACCTTAGCTCCAGCCACCTAGGCACTGATTCCCTGCAGGATGATGTGAGGATGTGGTGTCACTTGTACATGCCCATAGGGTTTGTACCACAGGAGAGTAATCTCAAAAATACAAAACTGGAACCTGGCACATCTGTTCCTCCTCCCCTCAGGAGAGAGGAAGAGATACTTTGCAACATAAACAAATCCTCTCTGGGGAGAGGAAGGAACTTCATCACCCTGAAAAGTAAACAGGTGACTCTGATGAGAGATAAGACTTAATATCATCTTGGAGACCTCCATCTTTAGGGTCGTTGTTCTATTATTCTTTAACCCAGATGTCAATGCTCTTTGCTCAGAAAGCCCTGGCCATGCAGAAATGTGAAAATATTCATGGAGCTTTGTTTCCTGCCTACATCTTTGACTACCTTCCTTCTCTATGCTCCAGCCACAACTGCCATACAGCCCCTTGGTTCTGAGGGCCTTTGCCATTGCTGCCCACTGCAGGGGTGCTCTTTCCCTGGGCCTTCCTGTGTCTTTGTCCCTGATCTCATTTAGATCTCAGCTCAAAGTCAGCCCTTCAGAGAAGTCAACACTGTTTGCCCAATCTAACAAAACCCTTTCAAAGACTACATTTCCAATCCTGCTATATTATATTACTACCTGAAATTATATTATACATTTTTGTTTACTTAATTGCTTGCCAACTCTAACCATGTAAGTTCTATTGTAAAACAATTTTACTGTCATAGTCATATTTATACCCTCATGATTCTGAAATATTAACTGTTATAATGATCAGCTCCAATGTCTGAGTTCTGTCATATGTTAGACAATATACCAGAGTCTGTATATCTGGGTTTTTAAACAAATTGTCACCACAAACCTATCAGGATATCAGTGGTGATACAACTTTGCAAAATCAAGAAAATGAATGCTTGAATTCTCTTAAGTGAATTGACCAGAATGTGAAAAGTAGGATAATTACTTAGTTATTCTGTTAGGCCATGACGTCCTCTATTAACATTTGATTATACCTTTAAAAATACTCAGATATTTATCTATCCATTTATCTATGTCTATATTATAATCTCTAATATGTCTGTATCTGTCTCTCCCTATAGAGAGATATATAAAAATATAACTTATATGAGATTATCATACAGATGCTATCTTGAGACTTTATTTAATTTTGAGCATTTTTCATACCATTATTATAAAATATACAAAATAACTGCAGAGTATTTAATCATTGTTGTGAAACTTAATTTAACAGATATTTTTATTTGATATTTGAGATGTTTTGCACAAATATTCATCCACACCTTTGTTTGGTCCAGTTGCATGAAGACCTAAAATAAACTTGGCTATCAACTTATGCTCCCATACAACTTTTTAATTTTGATTTTTTTTCATTTTGATTTACTTTAGAGCAAAAGCATCAATCAGCAAACATGACCATACCAATCTCTTTGATGGCTGTATTTCTCACTTTAATTAATAGTTTAGTGTTATACTTTTATACAGCCTTGAGTGTATTATTCAGATATCTGCCTGCCTTGAGCCACGGTAGAGAAAAATGCCATTTACTGTGATAGAGAACACAGCACATAGGGTAAAAGAAGATACATCTGACAGAGACCAAAATGGCATTAGACTGGGACCTATTAATTTTGAGATGCCTTAGGGTGGTAAGTGAGTACATGGCAAAGGCAGTTTGATATATAATTCTGGAGTTTAGGAGAAAACATGGAACAAAATATACATTTATTAATCATGTTGATATTAATTAAAGACATGATAAGCAATAAGCAATCAATAAAATTAAAATATTTTCCATGATTACCCATGGGAAATACACAGAATAAAAAGACAAATTCTATTACAAAATATTGAGAACACTAACATGTGTGGCATAGAGCTGGCAATAGATAACCTCAAAGGTGAATAAGAGCAACAGCATGAAAAATAGGGAAACGCAATGAGAGTGACTTCACAAAACAAGGGAATAGACTATTTCAATATTAATGGAGTATCAGAGAGTGTAGAATATAAAGAGTCAAATTAGATAAGGACTGACAAGTGTCTAATGACCTCAGCTACAAGGATCTTGACCACAGCCATTTCAATGGATTGAATGAAGTAGATGCTAGACCACAGTGAGTTAAGGAGTAAAGATGAAAAAATAACAAAGTAGAAGTAATTTTTTTCAAAAAATTCCCTGTGAAGAGAGAGACTAATAAACAGTGGAAGGACTTGGGAGTGTCAGAAGAAATGGGGTCCAAAGCAGAGTCAATGAAATAACTTTAAGTTGAAAAAGGGACACTCCTTTTCTAGCAGGAAGGAAGGAAGAACAAATGAATGTGACACTGAAAATTAAAGACAATGGTATAACAGTCTGAGGCAGGAGAGTATATATAGTAAATACTGTGGGCTGGATTCTATTACTCTATAAACTCAGCATATGATTAAATAAACTTTTTTTTTTGACCTTCAGCCAAATAAAGCCCCAAGACATTTATGCATAAACAGCTAAAAAAGAAAAGTCTACTCTATCCTATCCTTGTGTAGTTGATTTTCTAAACTTCTGTGTTGTGTAATGTAAGAAACATAAAATCACCTGGAGTCAATCAAACTGGCTTTCTTCTCTGACTCCAAAGTTTACAGTTTGTGTCTTCTGTTCTGATACAAAGATTCATTGAAAATTAAAATCATATTAGCTACATCACTTTTTTTGTAAGTGGCCAGATAATATTTTAGGGTTTGCTGATCATATGGTCATTTGCAGCTACTCAACTCTTCCATGTTAGTATGAAAGCAATCCTAGAAAATACAAATTAATGGACAAGGTGGAGGTCCAACAAAACTCTGTTTACAAAAACAGGTGACATACTGGATTGGCCCCCAGGCAATATTTTGTTAACCCCTGACCTACAACATGATAATTAAAATGAGATCAAATATTCCCACCTTAAAGAATGGTGCTTAGCATATAATAGAAGCTCAGGAAATATTAGATATTTTAATATGGTTCACTATATTTGAGCTTTTCAATGTCTTAAGAAAGGAAACAAGGGGGGGAAATTAACATTTTAAAACCAATTATTTTGAACAGCACATTTCTACTTCTGTTGCAAATGTGTTTCTGATATGCTACAAGATATTGCTCTGGGTTCAATTTCATCCTCATTAAAATAATTAAATGTTATTTTTAACAACTAATATTCATCTATAGCAGTTTTAATTATGCATTTGTTCTTATTTGGGGGCATTAGTATTTATTCATTGAGCCAACCCCAGGAAACTCTCTGTAGTGACTACACAAGACAGCAAGAACTCTCTGTTCATGTTGAATCATCTCGTTTATAGATGGAATGTATGCTTATTTCCTTTATTACTTTTGTTAGTATCATTTTTAACTGGTATCAGGTATTACAGAATGTAAATATGATTGATTTTCTTAATCTCGTTATTTGCAGTCTTTTACTTGAATGAATGATTGATCAGTTTTTTGATTGTAACAAAGTGTGATTTTCCATGAAGTTTTTTAATGATTTAATTTTATAAATTAATATTGGTAATTTCTAAAAGCAAATAATAATGGAATATAAATTATATTAAGTCAATGATTAAAGGGAATTTAGCCATTTATAGATTTGGACAAGAATATTACAATTATTTTGGCCGTACAAGTGATGTTTATACCTTACTTATAAAATTAATTTTAAAAATATTTTTTCTAAACCAATATTTTGTACCTTGCTTACAAATGTAGAGCTGGGTGAAAATTAGCCACAGAGGGTTTTCTCTTTGGTTTAAAATTTTTTATGCAAATTTCTAAGTATATGCTAATATTTGGTTTCATCTTAAAGATTTCTTTACAATGTCATATTTTATTTTCATTATTTTAGGTATACATCAGGGTTTTTATATTTATTACATATAGTATACCTATATCATATACATTAGTACAAAACATATATATGTATATATAATATATTTGGAATTAATATTATAATTATATATGGGTGTATATATATATATATATATAATATATATATATACTGTTTTAAAGTCAACACATATTTATTGAATTATTGTGTGTCAGGAAGTGGGGAAGATTACTTACAAGACAGAGAGATTGAGATAAAATCCCTAACATCAAGAAAGTTACAAAATGAGCAGAGAGGCTAACACATGTATACAAATAATTGAAAAAAGGATATATAGAGAGATATAGACAGAAAATGCGGTGGGGATTTAAAAGAGAAAATAAGCACATCAAAAAATAATGATAGCGATAATTGTGTTAATAATAGTCATACTAATAATAAGCACCATCTATTATTCTATGTATTATTATGTACCAGGCATTTTACTAACCACTATCTCCAAGTCTATGGGTATATATTTTAAATTTTTAATTAATATTATAATTTTATCTAATTACATTTTTGCTATTTAAGTCATTTAATGTCATTTGTTTAAGAAAGTTTCTAAGTTTGAAAACTATCCCAAAATACAGTTTAAAATGCAATTTTCAGGAACCATAAAGTTCTAGATTTTCTCTAAATATTTCATACTCAAATACATTTAATCATAAAGATATTTATTTTCCCACTATAATGAACAACATTTTGAATAAATTGGAAAGCCATCAGACTCACAGTGTACTATCGTACTAAAAATACTTTTTTTCAGTCACTTATTAAGAAATATAATGAGTATTATCTCACATATGATTTCTCGTACCCTATTGATTATTTCTCAGCCTATCTTATTTGCATGGAAGAGTTATCAAGTGAAGCAACAAAGACAAGCAAACTATGCCACATCTTCACCCCCAAATATCTATTTTGCAGGAAAAAATGTTGAAAATAATTAGTTTCTGCAAGTGTGTATAAGAAAAAAAAATCTTTAGCAAGGTTAAACAGTAACAAGTCAAACTGTGCTCTGTTTAACAAATGATTTATAAATACATATATTTACTGTGAGAGAGGACTATTAAAACTAAAATTTTCAAAGGTATTTAAATGCATTAATATTGACTCATATTTGACATCAGATGCTACTCTGATGAAGTCAGGAAGTGTAAAACAACTTTAAAAAGTCATGAAATTTAATTTGTTATTTAAAGCTAATCCATAGTTATAAAATGGCTTATTGATCCATTGCATTAGCTCTTGCTATTTTACTGAGAATATTTAAGTTTTGGAATACCATGACCATATTAGTAACACCCTATCTGTTTGGTCATTAGTTAAGACTTGGCATCTTCTGTACACAGTGATGTATATGAGTTCACCTAAGGAAAGATTTGTGTGTCTAGTCCTAGCTCTCCAAATAATTTGGAGAATTTAGGAACATGATTTAATAAATACGGTTTCCAGTTTTCTAACTGTAAATGGAGGAGTTGGCAATATATAAGTTATTTTTTAAGCTCAGATCTGAAACTACTTTGGGGATTTCTCACAATCAAGCTGGATTTCTCACAATTTCAGCCCAATCAAGCTGCCACAGGAAGGGAACATGGATGAGGGAGGCTGAGCACATTCGGATGCTCTACACTGTCTCAAATTAAAGCACAACCTTTACCCACTTTATTTTTATTTATTTATTTATTGACATTTATCCTGCTTGGTGTTCTCTGAGGTTCCTGGATTTGTGCTTTGGTGTCTGACATTGATTTTTTTGGGATTCTCAGTCACTATTGTTTCAAATATTTCTTCTGTTCCTTTTTCTCATCTCCTTCTAGTATTCCCATTAGACATATGTTACACTTTATGTAGTTGCCCCACAGTCCTCGGATATTCTGTTCTGCTTTTTACAGTCTTTGTTCTCTTTGCTTTTTGCTTTTTGAGGATTCTAGTGATATATCCTCTAGCTCAGAGATTCTTTCCTCAGCTGTTTCCAGTCAACATTAACCCATCAAAAGCACTGTTCATTTCTAGTATAGTGTTTTTGATCTCTAGCATTTCTTTTGTTTATTTTCTTAGGATTTTTATCTCTCTGCTTACATTGCCCATCTGTCTGGCAACTGTCTACTTTATCGATTAGAGTGCTTAGCACATTAATCATAGTAATTTTAAATGCCTGATCTGATAATTCTAATATCCCTACCCTGTAAGGTTTTGATGATTTCTCTCTCTTCAATTTGTGTTTTTTGCCTTTTACTATACAGGCATACCCTGGAGATATTGCAGGTTTTGTTACAGACCACCGCAATAAAGCAAATATTATGATAAAGAAAGTCACGTGAATTTTTTGGTTTTCTAATACATATAAAAGTCACATTTGCATTGTACTGTCTTGCCTCCATGTTGCTGGCTGCTGACTGATCAGAGTGGTGATTGCTGAAGATTGGAGTGGCTGTGGCAGTTTCTTAAGATAACAATGAAGTTTTCCATGTCAATTGACTCTTCCTCTCATGAATAATTTCTCTGTTGCATGCAATGATATTTGACAACATTTTACCCACGGTAGAACTTCTTTCAAAATTGGAATCAATCCTCTCAGGCTCTGACACTGCTTCGTCAACTAAGTTTACATAATATTCTAAATCCTCTGCTGTCATTTCAACAGTCTTCACAGCATCTTCACCAGGAATAGATTCCATCTCAAGAAACTGCTTTGTTTGCTCATTCATAAGAAGCAACTCCTCATTCCTTAAACTTTTATCATGAGCTTGCAGCAGTTCAGTCACATCTTCAGGCTCCGCTTCTAATTCTAATTCTCTTGCTATTTCTACCACATCTGCAGTTACTTCATCCACTGAAGTCTGGAACCTCTCAAAGTCATCCATGAGGGTTGGAATCAGCTTCTTCCAAACTGTTAATGTTGATATTTTGAATTCTTCCCATCAATCACAAATGTTCTTAATGACATATAAGAATGGTGAAGCATTTCCAGAAGGTTTTCAATTGACTTTTCCCAGATCCATCAAAGGAATCATTATATATGGCAGATATAGCCTTATGAAATGTATTTCTTAAATCATAAAGTTTGAAAAAAAATGACTCCTTGGGCTTCCCTGGTGGCGCAGTGGTTGAGAGTCTGCCTGCCGATGCCGGGACACGGGTTCATGCCCTGGTCTGGGAGGATCCCACATGCCGCGGAGGGGCTGGGCCCGTGAGCCATGGCCGCTGAGCCTGCGCCTCCGGAGCCTGTGCTCCGCAACGGAAGAGGCCGCAACAGTGAGCGGCCCGCGTAGGGGGAAAAAAAAAAAAATGACTCCTTGATCCATGGGCAGCAGATGGATGCTGTGTGAGCAGACATGAAAACAACATTAATCTCATTGTACATCTCCACCAGTGCTCTTGGGTGATCAACAGTAATATTTTGAAAGGAATCTTTTTTTCTGCGCAGTAAGTCTCAATAGTGGACTTAAAATATTCAGTAAACTATAATGTAAACACATGTGCTGTCATCCAGGCTTTGTTGTTCCACTGATAGAGCACAGGCAGAGTAGATTTAGCATAATTTTTAAGGGCCCTAGGACTTTAAATGTGGTAAATAAACATTGGCTTCAACTTAAAGTCACCAGCTGCATTAGCCACTAACAAGAGGTTCAGCCTGTTCCTTGAAGCTTTGAAGCCAGCCATTGACTTCTCTTCTCTAGCTATGAAAGTCCTAGATGGCATCTTCTTCCAGTATAAGGTTGTTTTGTCTACACTGAAAATCTGTTGTTTAGCATAGCCACCTTCATTAATTATCTTAGCTAGATCTTCTGGGTAACTTGCAGTTTCTATATCAGCACTTGGCTCCCTCACTTTGCACTTTCACGTTACAGAGGTGGCTTCTTTCCTTAAACCTCATGAACCATCCTCTGCCAGCTTCAATGTTCTCTGCCATAGCTTTCTCACTTTTCTCAGCCTTCATAGAATTGGAGAGAGTTAAGGCCTTGATCTAGATTAGGTTTTTGGCTTAAGGGAATGTTGTGACTGGTTTGATCTTCTATGGAGATCACTTAAACTTTCTTCATATCAGTAATAAGGCTGTTTCACTTTCTTATCTTTCATGTGTTCATTGGAATAGCACTTTTAGTTTCCTTCAAAACCCTTTACTTTGCATTCACAACTTGGCTAACTGATGTAAGAGGCCTAGCTCTTGGCCTGTCTTGTCTTTCTACATGCCTTCCTCACTAACCTTAATAATTTCTAATTTTTGATTTAAAGTGAGAAACATGCGGTTACTTGAACACTTAGAGGCCATTGTAGAGTTAAAATGGACCTAATTTCAATATTGTTGAATCTCAGGGAATAGGAAGGCCAGAGGAGAAGGAAAGAGATGAGGGGATGGGTCAGTGGAGCAGTCAGAATATACACAACATTTATGGATTAGGTTTTCTGTCTTATATGGACGAGGTTCATGGTGCCTCAAAACAATCATAATTGTAATATGAAAGACCACCGATCACAGATCACCATAACAAATAAAATAATAATGAAAAAGTTTGAAATACAGGCATACCTTGTTTTCTTACACTTTATTGTCCTTTTTGCAGATACTGTGGTTTTTACAAAATGAAGGTTTGTGGCAACCCCAAGTCTAGCATGACTGTCGGCACCATATTTCCAACAGCATTATTTTTAAATTAAGGTATGCATGTTGTTTTTTAGAAATAATAGTGCTGCACTCTTAATAAAATACAGCATAATGTAAATATAACTTTTTTTAAAATTAATTAATTTATTTTGGCTGCGTTGGGTCTTCGTTGCTGCACACGGGCTTCTCATTGCGGTGGCTTCTCTTGTTGCAGATCACAGGCTCTAGGCACATGGGCTTCAGGATTTGTGGCGCACGGGCTTAGTTGCTCCGTGGCATGTGGGATCTTCCCAGACCAGGGCTTGAACCCGTGTCCCCTGCATTGGCAGGTGGATTCTTAACCACTGCGCCACCAGGGAAGTCCCTAAATATAACTTTTATATGCACTAGGAAACCAAAAAATTCCTATGACTAGCTTTAACGTGATACTCACTTTATTGGGGTGATCTGGAACCAAACCTACAATATCTCCAAGGTATGCCTTTATTACAAGAGTTAACAAATTGTGACAAAGAGACTTAAAGTGAACAAATGTTTTTGGAAAAATGGTGCCAATGGACTTGCTAGATGCTGGGATGTCACAAACTTTCAATTTGTAAAAAAATCAGTATTTGCAAAGCACAATAAAGTAAAGCGCAATAAAACGAGGTATGCCTGTCCCTGTAATTTTGTTTCTTGATAGCAGAATATGATTTACTGTGTAAAAGGACTATTGTAAATAGGCTTTTGTAATGGGGTGAGGTGTGAGCGGAGGGGAAGAATGCTATAGTCCTGTGAATAGGCCTGAATCTTTTAGTGAGCCTGTGCCTCTGGACTGTGAACTTCACAAATGTTTCTCAGGTTTTTTTTTCCTCCCCACTTGGGTGGGACAGGATGGCTAGAGCTGGCTGGAGTTGGACAGTTCCATTCTCTCAGGTTAGGCTCTGACAATACCCTAGCAGTTATGGCTTTTGTTAACTAATTTCTCCTGAGGTCAGGCCTTGCTAAGAACAGAGTACTCTACCTTATTTTAAAAGTTTCCTTTCCCCTCCTTCTGCTAAAAGGATGACGGAATTTTTCTCCAATATTTACTATCGGAACCTAGTTGAGTTCCTGAAGGTAAATCTTGCAATATTGTGGGACTCCCTTATTACTGGGTACCCTTGGAGTTTTTAATTCTCAAAGTGGTCCACACAGAGCCTCCAGCAATAAGGAAATTACAGTCCAGCTTTTTCTACCTTGGCCCTTGTTCCTCAGCCGTTTCTGCTCCTGAATCTCCACTCAGATAAGTTGTTCTGTGTTTGCCTGTCTTTCCAGTCTTGGAGCCAGTGTCTTGCCCTGTGTCCGCCCCTCTTACAAATCCAGGAAGAGTTGTTGATTTTTCTGTTTGTTCAGCCTTTTCATTGTTTTTAGGACAGAGTGGGGGCTTACACATTCCTTACCTGGGAACAGGAGCTGGAAGTCCCTTTTCTCCACTCTGCAAGTTGGGCTTCAATTTCTCCAAAGAAATATTTCTGCTGAAAACAATCAGTGATGAAAATGTTCTAAAATTGACTGTAGTGATGGCTGCACATGTCTGGAAAACTACTAAAAACCATTAAACTGTACACTTTAAATATATGAATTGTATGGTATGTGAATTGTATACCAATAAAGTCCTTAAAAAAATTGTTTGAAAACCTTTCTCTTCAGTGAACATTTTGAACTCTTCTACCACTAACGTTTTTTTATTCAATATTAGTCATTTGGTTATAGCAACTTTTGAGGAGAAGATGGTAAATGAACTTATGATAACAATAAGAAGATGTATGATCTTTGGATGAAAGAATAAATATTCATGCAGTCTATTATACTGAGCTTGCCTAAACATCGCCTATCCCTAGCTACACAATGCAGTTCTTTGCCCCATCACATCATGTCCTCAATCAGAAGCTTACCTTCAACCAGTGCATCCCTCCCCATTCTTCAGGTCCCAGTTTGTAAACCATCCTCCTCCATAACACTGACCTCTATGAAGAATTCATCATTCACTTTAGCATATGCACCGATGTTCTCACAACTATGTGATTACACATCCAAATCAGTAAAATATTGTTTTCACTCCAGTAAGTGTATATTTATTTATGTAAAAATTATTTTTACCTTCTGTACTAGCTACAGTAGAAAATTAGAAGCTACATTTCTGAGAGACTTCTTAATATTTTGAAAATTTTAGCCCATTTCCTATTGGATCTAACTGGATTATGATTTACTCTGTGATTTGGTATATAGTAGGCTTTTATCAGATGTATAAAACGTGTCAACTCTGTTCTTTCCTATTCTTTCACCTGTGTGTATATAACTAGAATTATCCTTGATCCAAAATGTCTTTGGAAATTTTTTTTTCATGTCTCTTGTCCATAGTATAGTGGGTTTTGTTTGTTTGCTTGTTTGTTTTGTTTTAGTTTAATTTGGAAATGGCCATGAATCTCAAAGTACTGAGGAAAAGGAAAAGTGAGAGCATCCCACACCCTCTCTACTCTTCCCTTAGATTAACTCACATATGATAGCTGTCATGTTACAGTATTGGCAAATTCACAGTATTATTAAAGCTTAACTTCTTTGTTAGCAAACACATTTTTTATAACACTTTCTCTGTCACAACACATTGTTTTTTGTACGCCCTGGAGTCCGAGAACCCTACTTTGCATCCCTCTTGTTATTACTTTCTACCAATATACACATCTCTTTATTTTTATTGTTTTAGTAATTGTTTTATATGTGCAGCTCACCTTTGACCTGTAGACAAAAGGTGGCTTACTAACTACACTGATGGTCTAGTGAGCTTCTCATTTTTCCTAAGCAAATTTAAGCCTGATCATGACATAGCTGCCCACTTGGTAAGGCCTATGGGTATGTAGTTAATGATCATACAATATTGGTGCACTTAATCTACTCAGTTCATGAGTATTCCTTTGAACACAGTGCCAGACAAGACATCTTGAAAGATTCATTGAAAGAAATAATATTTTTGGATGGTTTTCTAAAGGAAGCACAGTTCATCATTTCACATATAATAATAACCATTATTTTTGCTGTTTTATGCCAAATTCTAAGCCAAGCATATCTCATTTAATTCCTAGAACACCCCTAATAAGTAGAACCTATTATTTTTCTTATTTTTAAAACTAAAAGCAACAACAACAACAAAACAGCAAAAACCTGTGGTTTCTAACCCCTTACTCTCTGCTCTGTGCCAAGGGATCTGCTGAAAGTAGATGCTGAGTTTTCCCCCCTTAAATCTACTTAGTTCTGTATTTATTATCAGTATTTTTCTAGATAATGTTTATCACACTAAATATTTGATCCAAAGCATGTGTACCCAAGGGGAAATTCCTGTTCCCTTAAAGCCCTGGAAGTAGAGCAGTTGAGCTTCTCTTAGGCCACAGCCCATCTTGGTTGTGTAGTTGTTCTAATTTTACAACCATTTTATAGCATGTAATTGACCCCATTTCCTTCTCTTTGTGATCTCTGCTAGAAATGTCAGTGTGAATTTTCATGTCATTCCAAGAAAATAGACAGGCAATAAAGGCATGCAACTTATTGTTCAAACCTCCCTCTTGATCTTCATCTTCTTTTTCTCTTTGTTCTACTTGATGTCATCTTTTAATTTATTTGTTCATCTTGATGTCATCTTTTTCTTTTGCTCTTTTGATGTCATCTTTTAATTTTTTACTTCATCGTGAATTAAATATATTTCTAAAATAGCATTATAACATTGTTTGGAATAACACATGATATGCATACATATTTCTGTCAAGATATTAGATAAAACCCCATTTAAACAGTTACCTCTGACATATGGTTGTTACTTTTTCACCATTTCCCCATGAAAATTGTAATTGCATAATATGGGACCTTATAGCACATTTTAAATTTTTGTATAAATTACAGTAGGCAATGGATTATGTTATTTAAATTTCCTAGGTAAATGTTGTCTCTAATTTCTATGTTTTTCTATGCTGCACTTTCCCAACAAATAAAAATAAACCTTTATTGCCTTTTTTTCTGATTATAAAACTAGTAGGTAAATAGTGGAAAGTATAAAGAACAAAGTGACAATAATTATAGTATATTTAATTTATATATAGCTAACATGCTCACCCAGTGATTTTCTGTGTGTATGCATATATGTATATGTATATACACACATGAACATATACATACACTTTTATATCTGCACTGATACCTTTTTAAATTTCTACGGTTTATAGTACAATTGCTGTCCCTTTAGGAATCATCAATTAACCCTGAGATTGTGAAGAGACACCAATCTTTCCTTATAAATAATAGTATATCTTCCTATCACATTTCTAGTTTGGTCAAGACCAGCACACCTACTCAGGAAGGAGGAAGGAAGGATGAGGGCAGGGAGGAAGTTATGCATTTTTACAAGGGATCTGTTATGTAATTTTCTCAGACAGATACAACACTGTGTCTTCTAGAATTTTGCAAGAAAGGCATTTAGCCCAGTCAGCACTGCTGTAAATTTCTAAACATCAGCTAGACAGAATTGAATTCAGTCTTTTATGTGCCTTGGGATACATCCAATACATTTCAGATTTTCCTCAGAAATCCTGCTGACTTGGAGCAGGTGTGTCTTAAAATAACAAGAACTCATCAAGGCATGATTGTTATCATTCTGACGGCTTCATCTTAATTCCTTCCTGTTGTGCACACCTGGTCACATAAGCACTGTGCACTCTTTGGAGCGTGCAACAGGCAACCCCAGGGAAAGGTAGTTTTTTGTTTTGTTGCAGATGAAAAGAGATCATTGTATTAACAACTGATGATGGACATTGATAGTAGAACTGAACTAAAAGGATTTTTCAGAAGGAGCCCACCTGTGCTTAATTTGCTCTAACCTCCTCGGTTAAGTGTCTTTTTAGAATAACAGGTGTGGATTTGCTCAATATAGGGGCATCTCCTAAACCCTGTTCTCATGACTAATTATATAATTATTTTCTTTTAAATTGAAACACATGAAGATCTACTCAGAATCAACACCAAAGTTGTTATTGTCAACTGTTTATTTTTCATTCTGATTTTAAATTATGTAAGCAGTTTCCCACAATTCTCTAATTGTGACATGAAATTTGATTAAGTACTATAGCAAATTTTGAAAAACAATATCTTTTTATGATGACATATAATTTTTAACTTGAATTGCTTTCTCTGTAAAGGAAATACATATAAAATTTGTCTAAAACATAAAACCATAATTTTATCACATAAAAGAACTTAGTACAGTGTATCCACATGGAATCCATAATTAAATATGAGTTAATTAAAGTAGGGCATTAATTCACTGGATTTATAGATGATATCAGAGATAAGGAAGTAAATTTGGAGAATTGTATCTCTCTCTATTATCTAGTGTTAAACACTTTAATCCTATTTTTCACAATTTTCCCCTTCTCTGTTGATCTAAATTAATGTGAGCCTTCTGTGTTTGAAAACAGTAAAAATAGTTATATCTAAATACTTTTTAGATTGAATATTCCTTACATTCCAGTCATTTAATTGCAACTGGGGTGTGTGTGTGTGTGTGTGTGTGTGTGTGTGTGTGTGTGTGTGTGTGTTGACAGCAAACATGTAGTCAGCAAATAACTTCAAACCCAATCTGAGCACTTTGGGAACAAATTAGAGTAACAACAAAATAATATCAAAGTGAAATATCATTTTTATTTATATAATAAATACTAAAATAGAAGTGTGCTGGTGTCATGGATAGGAAAGGAAGGCTTCCTACAAGAGTTGAAATAGGAGGGTTGAAGAAGTATAGAAACATACAGTGGTAATAGGAGGGAAATAACTCACCAGTGGGTTTCTACTTATCACTGTATGAGGGGATAATAAGAAAGGTTCCATTGTGTGATAGGATGACCAATATATTCCGTGATGTTCAGAATGTAAATTATATTCTCAAGGCTACCAAAAACTTGGCGAAGTATGGTAAAAGCAAATGCGTTAACTTTATTAGCTGCTTATAGTTGATGAATTAAAAAGGTTTAATAAAGGTAGAAATTATATTCTATTTCAAGTTGACTTAATACTTTGGCAGTGGAAAGAAATTCCCTATAATACCTTTATAGAATAGTACATGTACTTTAGGATCTACCAATATTGATTAAAAATTTTAAGTCACTCTGTAATTACATCAGAATTGAATAGAACATTGACTATTGGTCAATTCAAATGACATTTAGTCTGACTAAAACATGATAGATGATAGAAAAAATCTTGAAGAGCCAATGTCCCAAATTATGTCTTGTATTTCCTACATCATTCACCTGTGTCCATGGCATGTACTCTCTTTTCTTTGACTTAATTCACTTTACACTTATTTTGAGAGTTACAGATATTGCTACGGGTATCAATAGCACATTCCTTTTAACTGCAGATTAGTATTCCATTTGTGTATCCATACAAATATGTATTTACCACAATGTGTTTATCCATTCACTTGCTGATGGACTTTTGGGTTGTTTTCAGTTTGAGGATATTACAGTACAGCTACCATGAACATTTATGCACAAGTTTTTATGGACATATGCTTTCACTTCTCTTGATTAAGTACCTAGGAGTGCAATGGCTGAGTTATGTGGGACCTGTAGATTTAACTTTATATTAAACTGCAAAACGCTCTTCCAAAGCAGATATATCACTTTACATTCTCACCAGCAGTGATTGATTTAGAGTTTCATTTCTCCACAAATTGCTAACTCTTGTTATTGTCAGTCTGTTTTTAATTCTAGTCATACTCTTAGATAATTAGTAATATCTAATTATGGTTTTAATGAAGTTGATTAATGATGACTAATGTGGTTGAGCATCCTTTCTTATTAGCCATTCATATAGCTTTCCTATCAAAGCATCTGTGAAAAGCTTTGTCCTTTATATTTACAGATTCATTTAGTGTTTTATCTTAGTATTGAGATATAAGTAGTTGTCACTTACTGTCAATACAGGTCATTTATCAGATATGTGTTTTGCAAACATTTTCTAAAAGTTTATTGTTTACATTTTCTTAACTTCTGGGGAGCAGAAATTTTTAATTTTGAAAAAAATCATTTTACTGATTTTTATTTTATGGTTTGTACCTTTTATTTCCTATTTAAGAAATATTTGACTAAATCAAGTTTGTTTGCATTAAGAATCTATAATTTTACCTTTTATATTTATTTTTATGATACATTGCAATTTACATACACTAAAGATAAGTCTAAATTCATGTTGTTTTATACATGGATATCCCATTAGTCCAGCACCGTTTGTTAAAATGGCTATTTCCTCATTAAATTACCTTGCCATTTTGGTGAAAATTCAATAGGCCGTATGTGTTTGTGTTTATTTATTGGACTCTTTTTTCTGTTTCACTGACTTATATAGCCATATTTAATCCACTCTTCATTCATGTAGTGTCAAATAGTAACTCTTGGAATTAGGCATATAAATTCTCCAACGTGTACAACTGGCATTCTAACTTATGACTTAACTAACTTATAAGATCTAGAAGCTTATTTGTGGATTCTTTAGGAATTTCTATACACATAGCCATGATGCTTATAATAAATTCAGTTTTACTGGTTCCTTTTTCATATGTGTGAAAAGTATTTCTTTCTCTTGTCTTACTGCAATGATGATACCTCAAGTACAATGTTGAAAAGAAGTGAGACTTTAGATATCCTTGGCTAAATCAAGGAAAAGCATTCAGTGTATTGTAAATAAGTAGGAATTTGACTGTAGGGTTTTAGTGGATGCCCTTTACCAGTTTGGGAAGGTCCCAATTTTTGTTGTTATTGTTTCCTGAGAAGTTTTAATCATGAAAGCACTTTGAATTGTGTCAAATGCTTTTTCTGCATCTGAGATGATATGGATTTTATTTTTATTAATATGATATAATACATTGCTTGATGTTTTTAATGTTAAACAATCCTTGGATAAATATTATTCAAAGTATTTTACCCATTATATACAATTTCAGATTTGATTAACTAAAATTCAGTTAAAATGTATTTTTAGATCTATATTCATGAGCATTTTTTATTTTTGGTCTTACCTCTTCCTTATGTGTTTGGAGGAATTCACCAGAGAAACTGTCTGGGGCAGTTTTGCTTGTGAGAAGGTGTTTCACCTATATATGTATATTTTTAAATGGACATAGAGCTATTCAAGTTATCTGAATAGCCCCAGTTAGTTCTGGTAATTTGAGTTATTCAAGATACTTGTTCATTTTATCTAAATTATGGATCTCAAAAAGACAGATTCTAGTTTCACCATATTTTTCTATTGATTTTCAGTTTTTAATTTTATCTTCATTACTTCTTTTCCTTCTGCTTACTTTTAGTTTCATCATTTGCTTTCTAGCTTGTAAAGATGTGTTCACTCATCATCTTTTCTTATCATTTCTAACATGAAACTTTAAATCTATACATTCCCTTGAGCTCTTTAGCTGTTTCATGTAAATTTTGATGTTTTGTTATTATAATTTCTATTTTCCCTTTTGATTTCTTCTTTGACCCATGAGATATCCAAAAATGTGTTGATAATTTTCCAAATATTCACAGATATTCTTAATATCTTTTGGTTATTGATTTTCAATTTAACCTTTTTGTGGTCAGAAAACATACTCCGTATGACACTAATTTAAAAAAAAATTGTTGAGACTTTTTTGTAGTCTAGCATATAGTGTATCTTTTTGAGAGTTCCATGGACATTCTTAAAAAATGTGCATTCTGTTATTGTTGAGTGAACTATCATAAAAATGTCAACTAAGTCCAGTTGATGATATTGTGGTTCAACTTATATTTCATTACTTATTTTCTGTCAACTTATTTCATCAATTAAAGAGAGAAAATTATAAAATCTAACATTAAACTCCATACATGGATAATAATTCAGTGGAAATGCTTATTGTTTCTTAGATGACCAGATAGGCTTTAATCTACCTAACATGTTTATTAAACCTAGTGTCCCCTAGAAATCTGAATTTGTGATCCCTGTAAGAGAGTCCAGTGATTTTTTCTCACCCTGGGACAGATATAGAACTGTGATAAATCAGTCAATTTACTTGCTACATGTCTTGTGGTTGCCCCACAGAGGGTAGAGCCAAATTCCACCCAAATTTTGATTTAGATATTAAGAGCGATGATGCCACACATGCATGAAGAATAACATGTAAAGGTTTATTATTCATATCATGAGGCTTTCTGTAACAAGCAGGGCAGATACCCAAACTGGTCTGAAAATGGCTTCAGAGAGCAAGGTGGGACAAATGGTTAGCGGGTGTGTCTGCGGTGAGGGTTACTGCTCCAGGCCAGGTATTACCTGGCTTGAGCTTCCCTCCAGACCAAAAGAGCCAACAACACCCAGGCTATCTTTTTTGGTTTTCCCAGATGTAGGCCAAGAGGGGGAGAGAGTGAAGTGGGGCTTGAAAGCTCTCAGCAGTTAAACATGCAAATGGAGACAGACTATTTATTACACTACATATTACTCTGTTATAAACCGGGCAATTCCACTCAACAGAAAGTAATTTCAATCTATCAACAGCCAGTGTATTGTATACCTCATTTTATTACAATAAATATCTTTTGTTTCATTCCATGTAGGCCTAGCTTTAGAACCCAGACTTTAGGGTTTTATAACATGAAGTGCTACAATGAAAACTTTAAGGAAAAACTGAACTGATAACTACTTTTGGTAATATATGGCTTTTCTAATTTAGAGGAGATAATTAGAGCTATCAAATATTTTAAGTCTATGTTTTGTCAGGCAACTGAAAATAAAGGACATTGTCATGGTAAATAACCTGACCTTTAATCAGAATATTTTTGTTGTTTGAAATTTAATACAAATGAGCTGTATGACCTTGATCAAGATTAGTTTCTGTGTAGGATGTGTTCTTTATTTGAGAACTTATGACTAAAGGGACAACTATACAAAGTTAGCAAAAGTTTATATGAATTAAAATTTAATAACTGTATGCCCAACACATAGACCTAAGGCTTTGAAAAAAATGAGAGAGGGAAATTAATATGTTTTCTTTGGTTATTTTCAGAAATACTCTAGTGAATAATCTCAAGTGAACATAACATGATTTTCAGAAAGTGGGACGTATAATGCAGCAAGTAATTATAGGCAGGTTAAACGTTCATTAGCTATGGGGAAAAACAGTAAAAATTACTTTCTTAGCTATTTTGAAGAAATAGCTCAGAAAGATGATCTAATTAGAAGTAATCAAAACTGATTCATCAGAGTGGAAAGATTGTTCTTTAAATTTTGCTATAGTTATTTATATTGAAAAATATAGAATGATGGCTATTTTCCTTGTTGAGTATTTCAAAATATTTTGAAAAAGCTAGGGTGAAAATCTGCTCAAATACAAGTGAGAAAAATTGATTAAGAATAAGAGAATAGGACTGGTTTTTCAGTTTTCATTATTGCCACAGAACATTTCAATGATTTGATTAGTAAACAATATACAAAAATGTCAAATTTATACCAAAATCATTAGAATTAATGGCATTAAATTTAGGGACTTTAAATTCTTCAGTTGATTTTTCTAGTACATAGATTTCAGTGTAATAAAAATGTAGAGTGATAAACTTAGGGAAAGATACAAAATAGAAAATGTGTGCTAACCAATAATGGAAATATTATATATGCAATTGGTGTTAATTTCCTTGCCCCATTCCAACCACTTGAACACCTCAGCCGCTCTGTAAAGCATTACAACTGTAAAGATCACTTTTTCACCATGAGCACAGTAAGAAAATTATGATATCCCAGTACAACAATACGACCATTCCTCACTAAAAAATATATTTTTTCCTGTGTGCGTTCTTCCAACATAGAAATAAAAAAATCACTAAGATACAAGATAATACAAAACTTGAGCAGGGAAGGGGTATGGATTCATACTGCATCAATGAAAAATGCCAGGATTGAAAATAAGGTACCGGGGCTTCCCTGATGGCGCAGTGGTTGGGAATCCACCTGCCAATGCAGGGGACATGGGTTCGAGCCCTTGTTCAGGAGGATCCCACATGCCGCAGAGCAAATAAGCCCGTGCGCCACAGCTACTGAGCCTGTGCTCTGGAGCCTGTGAGCCACAACTACTGAGCCTGCATACCACAGCTACTGAAGCCCTCGTGCCTAGAGCCTGTGCTCTGCAACAAGAGAAGCCATTGCAATGAAATGCCCATGCACCACAATGAAGAGTAGCCCCTGCTCACCACAACTAGAGAAAGCCAGTGCGCAGCAACAAAGACCCAATGCAGCCAAAAATGAATAAATAAATAAATAAATTTTAAAAAGAAAAAAAAAAAGAAAAGAAGCTACCATTTTGAGTTATTCTTACCTATCAGTTCCATCTATAGGCAACTGAATTGAAGAAAACAAATGTATGATAAAAACAGGACTTACAGTGTGTTTATAATGGAAAACTTGATGCTGGTTTCTCCAAAGAAAATGATGAGTAATAATGATAACATTCCAGAGGGAATAGGAAGGCTTTTTCAAGAACAATATAGAAGCTAGTTATGGTCATTACAATGGTTAAAGTGTCCTGTTTAATGTCAACATTTCATTTAAAATTAAGTGAATGATGAACTAATTGCTCCAGTGAGTAAAATTGTTGTTTAATTCTCCCACAGGAGGGAGCAAAGAAGTGGATATAAATAAAGTGGGAAAACAATCATAACTCAGAAATGTGAAATATAAGTTTCCTCCAGAGGCTCCTCTTTTGTACCTGGGAACTTAAGGCTACTTGGTCTTGAGATCACCATGGGAACACCTTTATAAAGTGTGATGAGTACTTACTAATAGGTCTTATGGGGATGCTCATCTGCTTAGGATTTAAGAAAACAGTGAAGGTAATCACTAAGAATTCATAAGAAGTATGTTTTCCAATCCATTACCTGTGATTTTCTTCAAAATTACAAAATCATCTCTGCAATGTAGGTCAGTTAGGTGGATTTCTGATGATCAGATAAAGCACTGGAAAATTGAATAGAAGCCTTGAAAATTGAAGAGGAAATGTGATTGTCTTTTCCTTTTTTGTCTTTCTCCTTTAACTGAATAATATGCTTCATTTAAAAATAAAAAAGCCTGCATTTGAGATTATTTCACTACCTTAAAATGAAAATAATTAAATAGCCTTACTCAAAGTTTACATATTGTTCTTAATAATGCTAATAGCTTACATTTATTGATCTATTACTTGCTACTTATCTACACTCTTCTAAGACTTTTAAGCCTCACAACAACCCCATGGAATAAGTTCTGTGTTTATCTTTATACAGCTAAGTAAACTAGGATTCAGAGAAGTTAAGCTACCTCCCAAGGCCAAATAGTTTGCAAATGATAAAGCCTGGATTCAAACCCTAGCAAATTTACCAGCAAGTCTAGGTCTTTAAGGACTTGACTTCTCTACTGATGCTTCAGTCCAGTCTGTTAAATAACATGTATCAAAAATGTTTAAGGTTAATGCTAAATTAAGAAACTCTTTACTTTTCAATTAGATAATAATAAGCTGTATTTAGTTAAAATATAGAGAAATCAACTGGCTAAACTTGGCAATCAATAGTGCCTGTCCTTGTTTATACAAAAAAAATGTAGCATGCTTTCTTAATAAATCTGTATATTTAATATCACAGTGGACATTACTTGAGTTTTGAAACTACCTCTAATTAAAACTACCTAGAGAGCCAAAAATTCCATAGAAATTCTACAGTCATTCTTAAATCTTTTCCTTCTTCAATTTCTCACTCACAAACTATGTGCCAAGCACTTTGCTTCAATTAATCTTTGAAGGTGATGATGAAATAAAATTGGGCTACCTCTTAAGGTGGTTTTTAAAGTTTGTCTAAACATTCTTTGACACCCCTCCATTTAAAATGTGGACGCTAGTTTCTCTCACCTTGAATGTGGGCTGGCCTGAGTGTCTCTAAGTAAAAAGATGGCAGAAATGACAGTGAGTGGCTTTCAAGGCCAGGATATAAAAGGCATTGCTGCTGTCCTTGTTCTCATACTTGATTGCTTACTCTGGGGACCCACCACCCTGAGGATACTCAAAAAACCCTGAGGAGACCCGTAAGGAACAAAACTGAAGATCTTACAAGCACAAACTTGCCAGGCATGTCAGTGAGTTATCTTGGAAGCAGATCCTCCAGCCTCCGTTTTGTTTATTATCCCTGCTGACAATTTAATGGCAATTTTATGAGAGACCCTGAGACAGAACTTCCCAGCTAAGCTGCCCCTGAATTCCTAAACCAAGGAACTATGAGATTCTACATGCTTATTGTAGTTTAAACTTCTAAGGTTTGGAGTTGAATTTTAAGGCAGCTACTGATAATTAATAAATGTCTGCTCTCAGCTCTTTAGCATTTTTCTAGAATTTATCAGCAGGTATCTTAACTATTATTTTAGAAAATTAGCTATCATTTTATGACAACTGATTTTAAATATTGTTGAATAGTTATGGACTACTAACCATATAATTCTGCATTATTCAACTGCTTAGAAAATAAGGTTTAATAATTCTCGGAATCTAAACTTGTTTTGGGTTAACCTTGCTACTACAATATTATGCTTTTTTTTTTTTTTTTTTTGGCGGTATGTGAGCCTCTCACCACTGCGGCCTCCCCCGTTGCAGAGCACAGGCTCCAGACGCTCAGGCCCAGCGGTCATGGCTCACGGGCCCAGCCGCTCCACAGCATGTGGGATCCTCCTAGACCGGGGCACAAACCCACGTCCCCTGCATCAGCAGGCGGACTCTCAACCACTGCGCCACCAGGGAAGCCCTATGTTTTTTTTGAATGCATGTCTCATCATAAAGTATATGGGCTCAATAAAAAATGGCAAATCAATATTGCTTTAAAAATACATATAAAACATCTCTGAAAATTGCCATATTTTGGCTTATAGTTCCTTTGTTTCTCACAATGCTATAGATTTTAACAGATTAGTCTTTAGAAAGCTAGAAGACAGGTTTCATGTGAATCAGTTTGGCTCACATACTCTAAAGTAGACTTCCGAATATTCAGAATTAGCAGAAGAAACATTTAATAATATTTTTATAAATGTGCTATATATATAAAACTAGTATACTATGAAGAAATATGCTATGAAATGTCAAAAGCCTCTAGGAAATGCAACGTACTATTACTTATTTTTAATATTATCACTGTGTATAGGTATTATTTTAGATATTATTCCAAAAATGAACCATTTCTGTTATCTACTGTTGTATACCAGCACAATCCCTCAAATTAGCTTATTAAAAATAATTTATTATTGTCTCTCATGATTCTGTGTATTTCCTGATCTCTACTGGGTGGTTCTCATTTGGGATCTCCCAAACATCTGCAGTTACATAGCAACAGGGGATTAAGTCATTCAGAGGCTATAATCCAAGGTTGCTTCTTCATGAACATGTATGGTCCCTCAGGGTTGCTTCACATGCCTTCTCTGGTTAGGAGAGCCTGGACTTCATACATGGAAGCTCCAGGCATGTAACATTAGAAGCAGGAGTTCCCAGGCTAGTGAAGGGCTATTCCTAGCACTGACATGGGTTTATTTCCATCATATTCTTTTGGTCAGGGCAGTCTGTGGGCCTGCTTAGATTCAAGGAGATATAGACTACATCTCTTGTTGGGTGAGTGGCTAGGTCATATTGCAAAAGAGCATGTGGGATGAGAAATATTCTTATATCCATCTTTAGTAAAACAGTTTGCCAAATTGTATTTATAAATGCTTTGAAATATATGAGAACCATAATTTTTTAAGTTCAGTGGATAATAGCTGGCAGCCCTATATCATCTGTTTTAGAGTAATAAAGAAATTTGTTTCATACAAATTTCCCCAGTTTTTGCCTGAAAAAATTAAGTTGTTATATGAGCTTTTGGTCTTCAGATGGCTTATTTGCATCTTTTCTATTATTTAAATAATTTAATGAATAATATAAAATAATACTAAATAGATACTGATGTTTATGTTTAAATAATATTAAATAGTAAATTGTGTAACCTGAAAGGATTAATTAGTATGAATAATTTGTCATTTTTCATAGATATTATTGAGGATAGCCAAGTATCTCATATTGCTAATTATTCTCAGGTAAAACAAAGCCTTCCTTATATTATGTATAAAAATGAAAGTAAAATATTAGTTTAAAACTAGAGATGAAAAAGAACACACAAACATCTGTTAACTTCTTATTAAAGCACATAACAATTGGTATCTGTAAAATATATGTAAACTGTGCATAATAAAATTATAAAAATATTTCAATAAATAGATAATTTCTTTGGGATTCCTACTAGTTTAGATGTCTAAAAGGCTTAATTTCCATGTTCCAGTTCTACTTTCACCCATTCTGAGAGTTGTCTTTTCATTTTGTTTATGGTTTCCTTTGCCATGCAAAACCTTTTAAGTTTAATTACATCCCGTTTGTTTATTTTTGTTTTTATTTTCATTACTGTAGGAGGTGGGCCAAAATGATCTTGCTTTCAGCTAATTAATTTACCTCAGTTTATGTCCATCAAATTTAAAAGATAACAATAATTTTTAGAGAGTAAGTATCCAGTTCCAAGCAGGTGCATATATCATCATTGATAAATATGTGGTACAGACATGATCACAGAAGTGTTTTAAAAACCATACAATGATTATTATTTTCCTAAATCTGCACTTGGTGTTTTCCCTAAGACTTGAGTATAAACTCTTCTAGAGGATCTACTATAACCTCTTAAAATCTGGTTGTCTGTAATAGAATTGTGTACTAAGAAGTCTTTGGTAGCTAGCCTTGAGTGATTTTCATTTATACTATATTAGTAAAGTGTGTGTGTGTGTGTCTGTGTCTGTATATGCCTTTGTATGTTTTAATTCCATACTCCCCATTTAGTTCTATTCAGTTTAATAAACTAGTAGGCCGGGTATCTAATTATCAGGTTTCTTAGAAAAGGGACATTCAAAGTCAAGATTGACCTTTAATAATGTTATTATTAAAATTTGTGTTTCTCTGTGGCTACTTACAAAAATATGATTCACAGATAGCATTGTTAAGTTTTAAAGGCCAGAGGGATGCTATCAAATAGATAGCTGGTTATCTATTTGATAACATCAAAGAAAGAAAGTTAGATAACTATCAAAAGAAAGAAGTTGATATGACATATGGCTAAAACGGAAAATAATTCATTGTAAATGTATGGAACTGGACAGTGAAACAATTGACTGAAGAAAAAGCCTTATAATAGTTAACTAAAGGCTCTTGAAATTAATTCCTTGAGAAATGTTTGCAAATAGCACAATGTTAAAAATATTAGGTGTTTATCAAAAATTGATGAAAATATTCTAATTTATATAGACAAATTACAGTAAGTCCCCTACATAAGAAATAGTTCCATTCTGAGATCGTGTTCATAAATCCAATTTGTTCGTAAGTCCAACAAAGTTTGCCTAGGTACCTAACTAACATAGGCGTCTAGATAGTACTGTACTGTAATAGGTTTATAATACTTTTCACACAAATAATACATAAAAAACAAACACAAAAACTAAAGAAAACATTTTTAATGTTACAGTACAGTACCTTGAAAAGTACAGTAGTACGGTACAACAGCTGGAATACAGGGGCTGTATGTCAAGTGAACAGGCAAGAGTTATTGACTGGAGGAGGGAGAGGAGGTGGGAGATGGTAGAGCTGAAGGATCATCAACAATAGGAGACAGAGGGCAAGCTGCAATTTCACTCACGCCTGACGTTGATGGCACAGGTTCTGGTTCCTTGCTGGATTCAATTCTATCTACCCTCTTGGAAAAACGATCCAGTGATGTCTGGGTAGTAGCTCTTTTTTTCTCGTCTTAGATGACACGGTAGCACTGGATTGTGTTCTGAACAGCTGCTGCAACCTTCGTGTACCATTCTACATTTGGGTCCTTTGCCTCAAAATCTAAAAGTGTCTCCTCAAACAAAGAAAATCCCCTTGCCATTTCCTGCATCATGAATTTCTTCTGTTCTTCAGTTATTTCTTCTTTCTCTTGTCACTCCACTCTCTCAATTATTTTCACTTTGTTTCCATCTTTTTGGCTTGGCGCTTCTTAGCAGTACCAGCTCTATCACCACTGCTTTTACACTTGCTTCCAGACATCCTGGGCTTGAAATAAATATACTGTACTACCGTACTCTATATAGTACTGTACAGTAAAGTACACAAAAGCACAACAACTTGTGGAGGATGCATGCACATGGCTATGTACATCAGACACGTGAACTAACTTAAGTGATTGGACATACAACACGCATTCACATCTTTGAAAGTTCACAAATTGAAAGTTCGTATGTAGGGGACTTACTGTAGTTCTTATTTGAAGATTTCTAAATTTTGAATAGCTAAATTGCAATATTATTACAATTGGAATTTGAAACAAAGATTAATTAAATCTTTTTAAGATTCTCCATTCCCCCCATAGAATTTCTGGAAGTCAATCCAGCACTTAACATATTTTTCTATACCATTTCTTCATTTTCATGTAATGTTTGCATTTACACATGTCACTTCACTTTAACTTGGTCCCTTACTTTTAACCTTTGATTTCAAGTGCTCTTCACTTTAAGAGTCACAGCAGCAGCAAACAACAAGAGTGAAGAGGTTTTGTTCAGGCAGCAGTGAAGAACATCATGGTAATGAAAGGGATAATTGTGGCTCCCTGCCTTTGCTATAATTGAAAATTGAGTATAGAGCCTTTTCCATTTAACTTTATTGCCTAAGTTCAAACCACTGTATAGGAAGGAAAGCAACACTAGAGTAATTCCTCTAATGTTGCTTTCCTGTCCACACAAGAGTTTGAAAGCTAGCATTAAAATTAAGCAGAAGAGGCAATTAGATTTATTCAATTACAGCTATGTGAAAGAAGTATAATTATCAGTTTCATTATTGGAAATGCACTGCTTGCCAAATATTTTCTTGCTAGCCTGGCAACTAGGTTTCCTCTATCAAACAGAAAAACTGGTAAGCATTTGATAGAATGTCCCAGTTATTTAACTTATACTGACTTCCAGTAAAGACCCTGTTACACTGTGGCAATTAAAGCAGCTGGACTAATGATTTTAATGCTGAAGGAGCATTGTTCCTTGCCTTTAATATGAGGCAAATTTCATCAAATGGCATCTTTATGTTAAAGTGTCATTTAGGAAACTGGTAAAGTTATTTTAGAGTATAAACATGATGTAATCTGGAGGAAAGAACGCTATGGTATTTGTCAACAATTTTGATTTGAATAAAGTCTCTGAAATTTATTCCATGGTCTTGGAAAACAAAACATGAAGAGAAGCTGTTCAACCTATTGGTAATCATCATTAAAATATGTACAAATTGTATGCAAAGGTATATGTTAAATTGTAGAGATGTTTGCTTCTGGTATAAATGGAATAACAGGGACTGGACTTACCCTCCCACCTGAAATAACTAAAAACCACACAAAGTACATTAAATCAATGTTAGTCAATACACTGGAAATTAGGCAACAAATGACAGTTGTCCCTGAGAGATGAGAATAAAATGAGGTGAGCACTGTGATTTTTTTCAGCTTACTGGTGGAGAGGGAAAGGAGCCTAGGAATAGCCTCCTGGAGCTGAGGAGATGAAGCTTAATGTTTGGGAGGCCATGCCTGTTAAGATTTACAGAGTAAATCACTGAAGAAAAGAGAGCTACACAGAGAGAACGTTCTGAAAATTCTCAGTGTCTAGATTGACTTTTCAGGAGGATACCAATCAGCAGTGTTCTTCCTAGTCTTACAAAAGACCTTGATTAGTTCCTATTATAACCAACCATAGTGGAAATCCTCATAAGTCATGGGGCATCTGGTAGACTATTCAGAATTGTTTTGCCTCAAGATTTGGATGAAATTATTCTACCTGAAATACAATTCTTATCCCACCTAACAGGGCTTAAAAACCAGAAGTGATAGAATCAAACTAGTTCCAAGTTACTAGCTGAATCTCAGAGCAAAAACTTAAGGACATTCATATGAAAGCCATATGTGTATTGTGCATACATAAAGGTAAAATAGAATATCTGGCAATGAATAAGAATTACTAGTCAGGCAAGAAAGTAGAAATTACAACATGTAAGGAGGAGGAAAATAACCAATGAAAACTGACCCAGGGACTTCCCTGGCAGTCCAGTGGTTAAGACTCCATGCTTCCACTGCAGGAGACATGGGTTCGATCCCTGGTGGGGGAACTAAGATGACCCAGAAATGAAAGATGACTGAATTAATTAATAAGGACATTAAAACAGTTATATAACTGTACTGTATATGTTCTAGAAGCTTAAAAAAAATAAAATGACCATATGAAATAGAGACAAGGAACATGTAAAAATCCCGAAGTGCAATTTCTAGAGATGGAAACTACAATGTCTGATGTAAAAAATATACAAAATGGAATTAACAGCAGATTAGATGTTGCATACAAAAAAAGCAAAGAACTTGAATAAATAGCAACAAAAACTATCCAAAATAAAATACAGAGAGAAGAAAATATGTTAAAAAAAATCAACAGAGCATCAGTAATTTGTGGGACAACTCTAAGTGGCCTAATATATGTAGTTAGAATTCCCAAAGGAGGGGGAGAAGAAACAAATTATTTAATAAAAATGGCTAAAAATAATCCAAATTTGTTGACACTATAGATTCACATATCAAAGAAGTTAATTAACCCCAAGCACAAGAAATAAAAATACACAATCAGATTGCTTACAACTAGCAAAAAAGAGAAAATCTTAAAAGCAACCAAAGGAAAAAGACACATCATGTACAAAGGATAAAAAAAAAAGAATGACAACAAATTTTTATACAAAACAATGCAAACAGAAGACAATTGTAGAGTTTGGGAACGTTCTACAATACTGCCCTCATTTCTGTCACCAACTGTAAGTGTAGGACCCCCCCCCCACAAGATGACTTTCAGTTTTGATAATTAACTACAAGACTCACAGAACTCACTGAAAGCTGTTATACTCACAGTTACTGTTTTAGAGCAAAAGGACACAAATTAAAATCAGCTAAGGAAGAAATGTATGGGGCAGAGTCCAGGAAAGTTCTACACATGGAAATTCCAATTGTCTTTTCCTGGTGGATTTTTGGACAGATTTTGGGCATTAATTTTCCTGGCAAAAATATGTGAAAATAGGCAGACTATTGCCAAGCAGAAAAGCTTCCAGCACCTTGGTGCTCAGGTATTTTATTGGTATTTGATCATGTGCACATGGTTAACTGCCCAAAGGACTTATTTCAGTCCTTAGCCCTTCCAGCAGTGAATCTGATAGTGTGTGACCCAAAGCCTCCACCATAAATCACATTGTTAGACTTAGGCATGGCCCCAAATCACCAACTTAAAAAAAGACACTTTTTTCTTTAAGAGCTCTTTTTTTATTTCTTTTTTTTTTTAAACATCTTTATTGGAGTATAATTGCTTTACAATGGTGTGTTAGTTTCTACTTTATAACAAAGTGAATCAGTTATACATATACATATGTTCCCATATCTCTTCCCTCTTGCGTCTCCCTCCCTCCCACCCTCCCTATCCCACCCCTCTAGGTGGTCACAAAGCACCGAGCTGATCTCCCTGTGCTATGCGGCTGTTTCCCACTAGCTATCTATTTTACGCTTGGTAGTATATATATGTCCATGCCACTCTCTCACAAAAAAAGACACTTTTTTCAAGACGTATATTCCAAGGGCTTAGAGAGTGCCTCCTAGGAGCTGAGGGCAAAGTCAGACCTCTCTTTGAGCAAGGTTAAATTATTTTCGTGCAGTGGATCAAGCTTTTTAAAGTATGCAATCCAGAGTTCTGTATCAATGAAAGTATCTTTTAAAAATGAGGGAGAGATTTAATCAGACATGAAAAATGGAAAGAATTTATCAATTGTAGTTCCACACTACAAGAAATGTTCAATGCAATCCTACAAGCCAAAAGAAAATGATGAATGATGTCTGGACCTGCAAAAAGCAATGAAGAGCACCAAAATAGTACTACATGAGTAAACATCTTTTTCTTATTATTTAAATCCCTTTCAAAGATCATTATTTTTTAAATAGATAAATAATAATATAATATGGGATTTATAACATATGTGTAAATAAAATGTATAGTAACAATAGCACAAAGACCCAGAGAAAAACAATGGGAATATACTATTGCCTCACCTAACAAAGCTTAAAAAACAAGTGAAAGCATCAAACTTTACATGAGACAAGGTTCTCATGCTTTACATGAAGTGCTAAACTATCATAGATGAGAGAATATGATAACTAAATTAAAGGGTGATAGCATAAATTCTAATGCAACTGATAAAATAGCACAATGATAGCTAATAAAACAATGAAGAATGTACCATCATAAAAGTACTCAATCCAGAAGAAAGCAAAATCTTATATAGAAATACCACTTTCCTCAATGTATAATTTAGAATTAAATGAGATCATGTATTCAAAGTACTTAGCATGGTGCCTGCTTATTACATTGTAAATTTTTAATATGTTATTGTTAGTTATTCATTTCAAGTAAATTTCATTACTTCCAAGCTTTAGCTGTCTCAGTCCTGGTGTATAATCTCTTAATTTGATCTCAGTTTAAATATTCTACCATTCTTGCTAAGCTTCACTTTTGTAAATACCTTTTATCAACATGATAATTCATTTCAGCCTTGTACACATATATATTAACCAACAATTTTGTGGCAGACCTCAGATTTTTACTCCAGTTAATTTAAGCGTATAAGTAATTTCTTGGAGGCTATTGGATATATTAGAGACTAACTAGGAAGGTAAAATACATAGTCAAAAAATGAGCCAAAACCTAGGGGTTCTAGGTGGCAAAAACCACAGACAATGTCAAATAAGGGACCATTCTTGTGGAAAGCCTTGCCTCTACTAGTGACTTCCATTGCTGGACACTGGTGACGCCGTTATTGTACGTCTACTGGATGGAATTGTTCCTGGAACCTGCTTCTTTAAATTATTCATCCAGTTAAAAATCCTGAGTAGAATCAAGAGATTGAGTAGATTATTTACTTTTTGCTCTTTTGAATCTGTGTTGGTGAGTGTATATGGATGTCTGGTTGGGAGAAACTTTTGGACTTCCTGCTGTTGTAGTAGATGACAGACCTTCCCTTCCACCAATACTCATTCACTGGAGAATTGCTGGAAAGTACAGAGCATATAGAAAATTTTAAACCCATAGTAAAAACTATATCAACAAGATCCAGTTAATTTTGTTTCCTTTCCACCTTCAAATTATAAATACATCTTTCTTCCCATAATGACATTCAGAAATAAAAATAAAATTTATTGTCCATAATATACTGCTACACTCAACCCAACATGCATTTACTCACCACCCCCTCCTTTTGAAAAAGTAGATTACCTAAAATTTCAGCAAATAGTTTGTCTAATTCCATGTCCCAGATTTCTTGGTGACAGTTACTCCTTTTATATTTCTGTTTCAGTTTTAGTTAGAGGAGGAAAGAAAAGAAGTTACCTCAAATATGTAAATATATACATGAAACTAAATGGAAGGTGTAGCTGAGAGTGGAAAAGTTCTCATTTCTGCATTTGATCACAGTCTTTCTTTGTGACACTGAGCTTCTCAAGCCTTTCTGCAATCTTTTTGTTTTCAAGTAACACCCATGTGGCTGCAGCTATTCCCCTAGTTCAGTGACACAAACTTTCATTCCTGAGATAACTGAGACCTTGTGTTAGTATATGAATGAGGAGCCTTCCCATAAACTTTTACACTGATCATTAGCAGAATATGAAAGAACAAAGAGGTTCCTTTTTGTTCTATTCATACAGCTTCCTGCTGCTCTTTTAGTCATTCTCTATCCCTGATTTTAGTCAGACTCAGTCCTCTGAGACAACACTAACCCACCTCCCTCCCTTTTTTTTTTTTTTTTTGTCTCGTATATATTTAAGAGATGAAAAGCCCAAAAGACCTGGGTAGAATCTTACCTTCCAAATTAATAGGAACAGCTTTGTCTCCTGTTGCAAGCATTCCCCCCTTAATTACTAAAACATTTAAGTCAATAGCACCCATGGATGCTGGGACAGGAGACAATAATTTCGAAAAAGGATCTTTAGGGAAAGTCATTATATGTATTATCTACATTTCCACTCCTTGTGTTATGTACTCAGGTATTGGAGATGTGGGAAAAAGTAGAACCAATTTTCCCAGAACATTCTGTAGGACAGCCTCACAAACTTACAAGGAACCTTAAATAGAACATCCTATCTTTTTCATGAGTTAGCCTCACTGGATGAATTGGAACATGGAAAGAACAGTACATTCCATGGGCACAAGTTATAGTCTTAATTCTTTCACTGCAGTTACTTTTCTTTTCAGTGGTGCTGTTGTATGGGATATCATGGTAACATAAAAAGTACCCAACACTTGACAACGTGATATGAAAATGTCTCTTCATGATAGAAAGGTCTAAAGCAATCTATCTGCCACTTCCTAGTAGAGAAATATAATATTGCATTGCCAGTTCTTCTCTGGTCACTGCTGATGGAAAATTAGGTACCTTTAGAGATGGTAACCAGTTTTACCTTATGTAAGGAAGTGCATGCCTTCCATCTCTTACAAAATCTCCACCTGTATCATTATAGTCACATTGTTACTGAGTTCATTGAGCAAAAATTAGATAGCTGTGGAAGAAGGCTTACTTGCATCCACAAAAAGGTCACTTCATCCCTCTTTTTGGGGAATCTTTTGTAATCATTCAAATAGATAAATCTTCTCATCCTTTATGAAATGCTAAAAAGCAATGTTCATGCACTTTTTCCCCCAAAATTTTCATCAACTAGTTGACAATCTTCCTCTTGCCCCTTCTTTTACAAACATGATTTTTGAAGGAATCACAAAGTCAGTAGCACAAAACTTCTATTTGCTGGAGATAACCATTTGAAATATGTACTCAGGAATTATTAAAACAAGATTGGTTGGTATTCTATTAGTCCTAATTGCCATAATTCTTCCATTTAACCAGTGGAAAGTAGCAAGTGGAAGCTTTTAGATCTCCAGAAATCAATTTTCAGGAAGGATTGGAGGATTTTCCACCCATAGTTTACAGGGAAACTGGTAAATAGCTATAAGTCATCATCATTCAAATTATTTGGTACCAGTAAACTGGCTTAGATTGGATCCAGGTACTGAGTAAGGAGCCATGGTTCTCTACCACACTGGCTCAAAGCCATGTCTAATCTCCATACCTGATTTTTGGTTTTTCTCATTAGTAATATAGGACCTTGTTAAACTGTCCATCTATTTTATTCTAACTGGCTACAAGAGCAAATAGTCCAAACCAAAAATCAATGTGAGTCATAATTTTAGTTTACTCTACTGCCTATTATGGTAATTTTTCAGACCATACCTCTAGCAAGTAAGTGTTATTACTTTCCTTTTAACACCGAGGGATTCTCATTCATATCCATTGAAATTCCTGGCCTAAAATACTTCTCAAATATTGTTACATCCCCTCCCTAAATATTTCTTGGGGTCTTAACAAAAGATTGTTCACTTTCCCTCTTGTAATTTGTCATCATTATCACTATGAGTACCAGCATTATTATTGATAAGTTATCTATAACTAAATGTGTACCAGGAAGTTGTCTCAACTCTTTAATGATATTAACTTATTTATTTCTCACAATAATCCTATGAGAAAAGCACTGTTAAAAATCCATTTTATAGATAGCTAGTGGGAAATAGCCACATAGCACAGGGACATCAGCTTGGTGCTTTGTGACCACCTAGAGGGGTGGGATAGGGAGGGTGGGAGGTAGACACAAGAGGGAGGGGATATATGTATACGTATAGCTGATTCACTTTATTATACAGCAGAAACTAACACAACATTGTAAAGCAATTATACTCCAATAAAGATGTTAAAAAAAAACCCATTTTATAAGGAGGAAATGCAATGACTTGCAAAAAGTTATTTATTTGAGAAATGGTTGGACATGTCATAAGTGTTAAAATCACTCCAGCATTTTCATTCCTATATACTTTGGAGTCTTTCCTTTACTAATATCAAAAAATGTTTGGCACCTCAACTTAATTTACTTGGTTCCATAGGTGAATCTACGTTTAAGTCTACAACAAAGCAAACAATTAAAACCACTCACAGCTGTTCCAATTTGCTCATTAAGGAAAACAACAATAACAAACAAAACTCTCTCTGAGTCAGTGAATCCCAACCTTGGCTGCACATTATAATTACCTGGGGAGCTTGTAAAAATTATTGATGACAAGGCCACACCCCAAACCAATTAAATCAGTCTCTTGGGTGGATTCTTAAGCAAAGATTTTAAAGAATTTTCTAAAAAGGCAGAAACAGCCTGATCAACTAGATAATAAAAGACTACTTTTAAGGGATAAGAGGATAAGTTAGAGTGTGGCTATGCAAAGTCTTCAGAATCCCTCAAATAATGATTCTGATTTTAAGACTATTTCCCAGTCTTTCACAGTGTTATGTCATGTTACATTAAGGTTAAGACTGTGAGTTCAACTGATGATATCCATCCATCAGCGGGAACAAATGATGCATTTGGGTTTTGGTTAATCAGCCCTGTAGCTGCAGGAGATAGACTATTTTAACACAGATATTAAAATGTCTCAAAGCTTCAGACCACAATAGTTTCAAAGTTGTGTTTATCTTTTAGAAGTAGCCACTCTGACCCATAGTCCTTGAATTCCTGGTACCCTTTGTTCTCTATGACAACAGACGCTTATTCCCCAGAGTTTTGCCATTAATGGCAAATGAGAGCTTTTCATTACCTTAAACAGATTACTTCGCAAATATTATACCTCCCTAAAGGTTTTTCTTGATCAGTTTTTCTAGTGCAAGTCCTCTATTTTGTCTTCCATAATTATACCCCCTTTATATTTATTTGTTTCTTTTTTATTTCTTCTTGATTATAAACTGTCTCTTCCACTGGATTATTAGCTCATGAGGATAGGATAAATGCTTAATTTTTTCATATCTACATCTCAGATACCCAGAGCAATGTCTAGTGTATGATTATGCTCAGTCTTGTTTTATACACACACACACAAAACACATATGTAGATGAATAATTTATCAGGTACCATGGAGATAGTCTCCAAATATAGCCAGCAACAGTTTCTCCTCTCCCTACACCTAGATGCTCCTCTTTCCATCAAGAAGTGGAGTCCATTTTCTCTCCACTTGAATATAGACTGGCCTCATGACTTGCTTTGACCTACAGATTGCAAAAGAAGTGAAGCTGTGCAAATTCCATTCCTAGACCTTAAGAGTTATGATACCTCTGCTTCTGTTCCCATGGAACGCAGCTACCATCCTATATGAAAGTCCAGGATATTCTGCTAGAGGGAGATGCCACATGATGATAAGAAGATGGTATATATGCACTAAGAAAAATTGCTATAATGTGTTTGCAAAACACTAACTGAGAGTTCAGAAGGGGGAGTAGGAAAAAAAAGACAAATGTTGACTACAGGTACACTTTAAAATATAATACATTTTATATTCTGTTTTCATATATTATTTAATATTTTTTGAAAATTAAGTTTCTGAAAGTATATAAAGAAAGCATTTATAAACAAGCTACTGAAATTCATTTTCACATTTTCTGTAGCTGTGTTCTACTCTCTGAACTAAACTAACTTTTAGGTTAACAAATTATTTCATATAGTACAAAAGATACCTGAATAATCATTACTTGTTAGACTCCACTAATCTCATTTTTATCATTGTTGTATGGCTGATTAATTACATAAAAATGAGTTTGAAACACTTCCTACCTCATTCAAGCAGCAATTGGGCCATAGACTGGGAGTAATTAGGAAGTAGAAATCAGACATGTTCTCTCTCCTGAAGTTGTTGGCATTCTAATACAGAGATAAGCAAGTAATCAGTCTTGTAGCACAATATGGTAAGTATATTGATCAGAAACACAGGTACCATGGAACCTCTAGGAAGGCACTTTCGTAGGGTTTGGGAGTTTAGAGAAGGTTGCTAAAGGAGATATCTCAGTGATTAACAAGGTAAAAGTGGTAGGGGGAGAAAAGTGAGGAAATAAGGCAAGTAAGGACATACCCATATGTGAAGGCCCTTAATGGTTGGATCATAAGGCACAAAGTGTTTAGCAATTATAAAAGAGTCATATCATAAGGAAACACCTAAAGATAGTTATCAGGAGTTTGGACATTATTCTGACTGTGATAGGAAATTATTTGAGGGTCTTAGACAGAAAAGAGACATAATTATGTCTATAAATTTAAAAACATAACATTTCTACAGGGTGGAGTATGAATTGGTGAAAGATAAGACTGCAAAAAGCTGTTGCACCAGTCCAGGCAAGAAAGAATGGCCGCCTAATATAAAGTAGCAGGAGTAAGGATAGACATTGACATGTAAATCTACCAGTCTTGGTGATTAGGTGTAGGAAGTGAAGGAGATGAAGGGGCAAGGATGATACTCAGATTTCTGGCTTAAGTAACTGGGTGTATTATCTTGAATTTAATGATGCAAGAAAACTGACATAAGGAGGAGAGTAATTTCTCCATAAAGTTTTCTTTCTTTATTGGATTCAAATATCTCATGAAGCATATTCATTTAAACCTACTGCTAAAGCCTGCATAGATGGGTGACCATCTTCCACACATGAATAGATCTTTGCATCATGTAGCTTAATATCCTCATAGAGAAGTCCTGTCTTTGATTTTTTTTTTTACTGCCATGCACTATCTCATAATTGAGGGCAAAATTCATTTTTCCTGATTCTTAGATTGGTTGTCTAAAAGTTTTTCATAGACTATGTAAAAATTCTAACTAGGAAGTGAATAGGGCAAATCCACTTTTGTCTTCTCTTGGGTCAGCATGAAGTTCTAGTTAGTTCTCCACAAACAGACTAAATAAATTGACCTTGTAACAGTATCTCCAGTAACCTCTTTATACTATGATATATCTTTTATATGATTTAAATATTTCAAACTACACAATTTTTTCTTTTAAAATATTGTATTATGACTTCTAATTATTATTGTATTGTATGGAAATGTAAAAGTTTAATAAATAGATAAAATTTTATTATTCTAGAGAAAAGAATCTGTATATAAGTGTAGCTGAAGTTTGAAACAAAGGAAAAAATGACATGTGCACTATAAATTCTCAAGAAAACTGGTATAGTTTATATGTTTATTCTAAAACAAAGAAACTATATGGAAAAAGCTTAGTATTTCATGGCACTAAACTATTATCACCATAAAAAATGATTGGTGGAAACCATTCCCTATTCCTTTGAAATATTATTAAAATGAAGTCTTTCTACTCTCAGAATTCTTGTAGTAAGATTTTAGGAATTATTAAGTTGCTTTCACTACTCAAGAGAATTAGTTTAGCAATGCTGATGACTTCTGGATTTGTATCTCTAGCCAAGATCCCTACTAAATGCTGGATCCACACATCCATCTGGACGTTCAAATGGATATTTCACAAGAACTTTAATAGCGTCTCTAAATTTGCAAAGTTGACAATTCCCTAGTTCTTTTCCTGACGAAAGCATCCATCCTACACTCGATACCTTTTGGACAGTGGAGTCATACTAATTTTTCTTTAGGAACCCATGTCAAAAAACTGGTATTATCCTAGATTTCTCTCTGTCTCTTCCTTCACTCCCTATAAAAATCTCATTTCCTAAGGATCTTATATTATAATAATGTTACTATCATTCATCTTTTTTCTTTTCAAATGCTATTAGTCTGTTTAAAATTTATTATTTATCACTTCATCTATTCCAAATCACATCCTTCTTAGTTGGAAATCACTTTTCCCCTTTCCAATTTATCCTTTATAATGCCTCCGAAATTATTCTCTACAGGGAAAGCTAATGCTGGTAAAACTATCCCCAGTCAATAATCTTCATTATTTTACAATTACTTAAAGAGTAAAATCTCAATTCCCTTGCAAAATAAAAAGATTCCTTTGTTTTCTAGCCCTTGCCACATTGGCCACAATTTATTACACATTCATGCTGAACTCCTCTTCATGCCAATGCATTTGTTGTTTTCTCTATCAGAAAGTTCCTACTCCATTAGTTGCTTGGGTGCATGAGTAGCAGTGCTTCTTATTCATTATTTAAGTTTCAATTCAATACCTTTCTGTTTCTCCTTTCTAAAGATCATTCTAGACCACTCATAAGCTCTTTCAAATTTTTCATTGCATCATTTATAAATCTTTATTTAAAATTTTTAATATATTTTAAGTGTCAGAACATGTATATATGTATTTGTATATATGTACACATTGTATATTATATATACACATGTATATATGTATATATATACAGACATAATTTATGTTACATATATGTATATATCTATATATACAATTAATATAATTATATACATCAAGTTTATTGAGTTCAAAGAGATTTTTTTTGGGGGGGCAGAGAGTTTTTTGCCTTTACTTATTGTTTGACCTCTGAGAACCCAGGACAATGACTATCATATAATATGCACATAGTAAATGTTAAGTGAATGAGTAAATCAATGAATAATTTTAAAATAACACTAGTAAGTAGTTACTAAGCATTCAATTAACTTCTTCCTGTGTTATAGAATGATATGAACCTTAACTATATAATTTGATTTTTAGTTGCCCTTTATGCCTCATTCAGTTTTAATTATGTTTTCTCAGAGAAAACAAAAACAAAAGCAAATTTAACAACTAGCCAAAACTTGGCAAATATTGGCACTCTACTTGTTTTAAGGTGAAACCAGGTTACCTTCAAGAATTGGTGTTAATTAATTAATTAACTCATCCATCAGATTTCACAGGTGCATAATCACTGTATCTGAAATTTTGTATGTGTTTCTGAAATATAAGCACAGATACATCTACCCTTTCTTTATGTGGTATCACATCATACATCTTCCTCAGAAAGGAGTGGTGGAGGGATGGGAGGTAAAGAACAATAACGGATTTGTAAATTATGGCTTAATTTCAAACTTAGGAAGATCGTTATTGATAAGTTGTTTCATATGTGACCTTGTTTCCTCAAGGTGAAATAAGATGGGGATACTTTGCAATTGTTGCAGTGTTTTTTCAAAGCTAGTCAGCTGAGAATGAATAAACATCAGAGACTCAATGACGTAAATAGAAAAATACAACGGTTCATTTGCAAGAGGGAAAAAATGTAATATTTTCAGAATGAGTGAATGCTAATAGGTTGTATAGATTAACAATGGTGAAACATTCAGTTAATTATTTACATAGTGTGTTTATGAGGACACGACTCAGAAGGAATTAAGGGTTATTAACAGCATAAAAACCATAACCTAGGCAAATGGCTGCCAGATGAAGCACTCAAGACTTTCTATTCTGAGCCTAGTGATTTGTGGGGCAATTTAGAATGTTTCTGAACTTCATTGATCTTATATCTCTGGCCTATCAGTTCATACATAGATGAACAATCTTAATGAATATCAATAATAATCACCTGCCTTTCTTTCTTTCCTTTTCTTTTCTTTCTTTTTCTTTTCTTCCCTAAAGATCTGTCTATACATAGTCTTTCTAAATTTGCCCCAAGGGTGCGTATTTTTTTCATGGGGTAATTAAAAAATAAACCTAAATTTAAATAGTGACAATTTCCTAAAGAATCTAGAACTGATCTCAGGTTCTTTAGGGGAATGGATATTTCCAGGAATGACGTTCTTGGAGTTTAAAAAATATTAAATAATTAGTGGCAAGTCACTTAGGAAGATAAATGCAATATATAAAAGAAATTGTCTTTAATGCATGTTGTGCTATTGGACCTGATAATATTATTAGGAAATATATCTCTTTTTTTTAACATCTTATTGGAGTGTGATTGCTTTGCAATGTTGTGTTAGTTTTTGCTGTATAACAAAGTGAATCAGCTATATGTATACATATATCCCCATATCCCATCCCTCTTGCATCCCCTTCCCACCCTCCCTTCTTCATTTTGGATGATCTGTCCATTGGTGAAAGTGGGGTGTTAATGTCCCCTACTATGATTGTGTTACTGTCGATTTCCCTTTTTATGGCTGTTAGCATTTGCCTTATGTATTGAGGTGCTCCTATGTTGGGTGCATAAATATTTACAATTGTTATATCTTCTTCTTGGATTGATCCCTTGATCATTATGTAGTGTCCTTCTTTGTCTCTTGTAATAGTCTCTATTTTAAAGTCTATTTTGTCTGATATGAGAATTGCTACTCCAGCTTTCTTTTGACTTCCATTTGCATGGAATATCTTTTTCCATCCCCTCACTTTCAGTCTGCATGTGTTCCTAGGTCTGTAGTGGGTCTCTTGTAGACACCATATATACAGGTCCTGTTTTTGTATACATTCAGCCAGTCTATGTCTTTTGGTGGAAGCATTTAATCCCTTCACATTTAAGGTAATTATTGATATATATATGTTCCTATTACTATTTTCTTAACTGTTTTGGGTTTGTTTTTGTAGGTCCTTTCCTTCTCTTGTGTTTCCTGCCTAGAGAAATTCCTTTAGCGTTTGTTGAAAACCTGGTTTTTTGGTGCTGAATTCTCTTAGCTTTTGCTTGCCTGTAAAGGTTTTAATTTCTCTGTCAAATCTGAATGAGATCCTTGCTAGGTAGAGTAATCTTGGTTGTAGCTTTTTCCCTTACGTCACTTTAAATATGTCCTGCCAGTTCCTTCTGGCTTGCAGAGTTTCTGCTGAAAGATCAGCTCTTAACCTTATGGGGATTCCCTTGTATGTTTTTTGTTGCTTTTCCCTTGCTGCTTTTAATATTTTTTCTTCGTATTTAATTTTTGCTAGTTTGATTAATATGTGTCTTGTCATGTTTCTCCTTGGATTTATGCTGTATGGGACTCTCTGTGCTTCCTGGACTTGATTGACTATTTCCTTTTCCATATTAGGGAAGTTTTCAACTATAATCTCTTCAAATATTTTCTCAGTCCCTTTCTTCTTCCTCCCTCTTTTTCTCTTCCTCTTCTGGGACCCCTATAATTTGAATGTTGGTGCACTTAATGTTGTTCCAGAGGTCTCTGAGACAGTTCTCAATTCTTTTCATTCTTTTTTCTTTATTCTGCTCTGCAGTAGTTATTTCCACTCTTTTATCTTCCAGGTCACTTATCCTTTCTTCTGCCTCAGTTATTCTGCTATTGATTCCATCTAGAGAATTTTTAATTTCATTTATTGTGTTGTTCATCATTGTTTGTTTGTTCTTTAGTTCTTCTAGGTCCTTGTTAAACGGTTCTTGTATTTTATCCATTCTATTTCCAAAATTTTGGATCATCTTTACTATCATTACTCTGAATTCTTTTTCAGGTAGACTGCCTATTTCTCTTCCTTGGTTTGGTCTGGTGGGTTTTTACCTTGCTCCTTCATCTGCTGTGTGTTTCTCTGCCTTCTCATTTTGCTTAACTTACTGTGTTTGGGGTCTCCTTTTCACAGGCTGCAGGTTCATAGTTCCTGCTGTTTTTGGTGTCTGCCCACAGTGGGTAAGGTTGGTTTAGTAGGTTCTGTAGGTTTCTTGGTGGAGGGGACTGGTGTCTATGTTCTGGTGGAGGGGGCTGGAACTTGTCTTTCTGGTGGGCAGGACTGCATCCGGTTGTGTGTTTTAGGGTATCTCTGAACTTATTATGATTTTAGGCAGCCTCTCTGCTAATGGGTGGGGTTGTGTTCCTTTCTTGCTAATTGCTTGGCATGGGGTGTCCAGCACTTAAACTTGCTGGTCGTTGAGTGGAGCTGGGTCTTAGCGTTGAATTGGAGATCTCTGGGAGAGCTCTCACCAATTGGTATTATGTGGGGCTGGGAGGTCTCTGGTGGTCCATGTCCTGAACTTGGCTCTCCCACCTCAGAGGCTCAGGCCCGACACCTGGCCAGAGCACCAAGACCCTGTCAGCCACACGGCTCAGAAGAAAAGTGAGAAAAAAAGAAAGAAAAATAAATAAATAAAAATCGTTGTTAAAATAAGAAATAAAAAAAATTTTAAAAAGTAATAAAAAAAGAAGAAAGTAACCAAACCAATAAACAAACCCACCAATGATAACAAGCACTAAATACTAAACTAAGATAAATATAGAAATCAGAAACTAGTCAGTGGCATACAGCAAACCCCAAGTCTACAGTTGCTCCCAAAGTTCACTGCCTCAATTTTGGGATGATTTTTTTGTCTATTCAGGTATTCCACAGATGCAGGGTACCTCGAGTTGATTGTGGGGATTTAATCTGCTGCTCCTGAAGCTGCATGGAGAAATTTCCCTTTCTCTTCTTTGTTTGCACAGCTCTTGGGGTTCAGCTTTGGATTTGGCCCCGCTTCTGCATGTAGGTCACCTTCTGACATCTGTTATTTCCCTCTTGGTGCTGCACTCATTAAGTCTTCTCTCCATAGCGATGCCTGATACTATATTTAGTTAGCTTGAAAACTGGGCTGTTGCTGTTGATTTCAGCATTGAAGGTGCATGCAATGATTATCTGAAGGCAATGTGAGGCATTATCAAAACTCAACAAGCTTCATTTCACCATATCCAATCCCTGACCCACTGGTTGACCTCTGTACCACATCTTCCAGATTAACAGCAAGATAAACCATACACCTTCATAGATTTTGGAACAGTCACCTTTTCACTTGAGGATACAGCATAAGAGCTATGGAGAGTCATTTCACAAAGGCCTAATGAATATTAATGATGAGAGTAGCTGTGTAAGGTTACAGGTGTTTTCTGTATTAGAGATTCCAAGTAAAAAAATTCAACAATATGTTCTTTAATATTTTTATTTATAATTGTGTTTGTGACATGTGAGGACCTCAAATAGACCTAGTCCTCTTATATGAATCTAAAGGCAATACTGATTTTTTTTTCCCAAATATAAATTTCAACCTGATGCATTTGTAGCAATGGTAATTAACCAATACATATTTTTGACTGTTATTATTATCCTAATGTTACTTTAGGTATAATGTCTAATAGATAGACTCTATTATGCCTAATTCAGATTTTAAATTTTGCATTATTAATATTCATACAATTTTATATTGAGACAGTTCTCCATGCGTTTGCATCTCTTACAAACAAAAGCGCTGTCTGCCTTTTGTTCTGAACAGGTGATGTCTGATCACCCTGGCCTGCCTTTAGCAAGAATCCTGTTAGATCAGTTTAGCCAGAATCCTCCCTTATCTCTGATGTTTATTCTCTGTAATTTTCCATCCAATGACTGCCCCCCTCTGACTCCCCGCTTCTTAACTACAAATTTCCACTTTTCTCTGTTGTTTTTGAAGTTGAGCCCAAGCTTGCTCCATTGCAGAACCCTATTGCATCAGTCTGTATTCTTACCATCATGGTCTTGAATAAAGTCTGCCTTACTGTTCTTTAATAAATGCCATTGAATGAATAATTTTTTTCTTTAACAGAACCAGCACAACAAAAATCTGGTACTTTTATTGCTGCTATTATTGTAACAGAGTCCTTTGACCCAGATGTCTCCCATGAAACTAGGACAGGCTAACTTGGTGGCAGGGAAGTGGAGTAAGATCTCAAACCATTCATAGTTCTTGACAGTTTTTGGTGATGAGGATGGGATACTGGCAGAGGCATGGCTTTCTGGAAGAGGAAAGAGAAGGGCCTCACATGCTAATTAACGGGATTTGAGGGAATCATAGGAATCATTATGGAAAAAGCTGACAAAATTGTATGCTCAACTGGGCATAAATGGTCGCCCATTTGGCACTTGACTACATGCCAAAGAAGTGGAATTGAGGGAGTAGTTTCAGACTGAGTAACAGGATTGGTAAAAACACCTGACCAAATGTTTCCCTGGATGTTACCAATTCTTAAACAGGTATGGAGATTCCAATGCCAATCTTTTGGTAAGACTCAGTCGAGATCCTAGAATATTTAATATGGGAAAAACAGTATAGAATATGTGAAAATAGAAAAAAGTGACTAAAATTATCTGTATTTGAAGGGTATATCGTCGTATATGTGTAAGGTACATAGTATATCCTAAAGAAAATATAGGAAGAGCTCACAGATTTAATACGTAACATGAATAAATTTAAAATAGGGTTTCAATATGCTTCAGTCACAGTTCTGTAAGAAAAATAGAATCAGAAGAGAGAGACTAAGACAGAGACAGAGAGAGAATTGACTTATTGATTGGGGGGCTGGCTAAGCAAGTCCAAAATTCACAGGACATCCTGTCAGGAAGGGCACACGGGAAATTCTTGGGCAGGAGCTTATGTAGCAGCTCACAAAGAAACAGTTGGTTATTTTTAAGGCCTTTCAACTGATTGGATCATGTTCACCCAGATTATCCAGGATAATTTCCTTTATAAGGTCAACTGGTTACAGATGTTAATCACATCTACAAATACCTTCACTGTAACACCTATGTTAGTGTTTGATTGAATAACTGGGTGGTAAAGACTCATCAAGTTGACAAATAGAACTATCACACAATAATATACAAAACTAAGTATATATTTAATAAAATATATGTAAGACCTCTATGTTAAAAACTGCAAAACTTTTTTGAGAGATACTAAAGGAGATAAATAATTAGAGATATATATTTTGTTCCTGTTTGAAAGACTTAGCATTGTTAAGATGTCAGTTCTAAAATTGATCTATCACATCAATGTAATTCTAATCAAAATATATGCATATGGACTGAAATTGATAGGAGGATCACAACATTTATATGAAAATGAAAAGTAACTAGATTATGCAAAACAGTTTTGAAAAAGAAGAAAGTTGGAAAACACACTTGACTCACACTATGTGACTTGAAGTGTTATTTGCTACCTTAATCAAAACAGTGTGGTATTGACATAAAAATAAACATATGAAACAAAGTAGAGAGTCCAGAAATAGATCTACACATATGTGCTCCATTGATCATCAACAATGATACAAAGGTGCTGGAACAACTATGTATCCATATGGAAAAACAAAAATGAACCTCTATCCTTACCTGATCCCCCCCCATAAACAAAGTTCAATTTAAATGGATCTTAGACCAAAGTTTGTGTGCTAAAGCTATGGAGTTTCTTTTAAAAACATATGAAGTTTGTGACCTTGAAGTAGATAAATATTTCCTAACTAGAAAACAGACCTATCTATCTATACTTAACATAAAATCCATCAATTCTACTCTTAGCTATTTACCCAAGAAAATACAAAAATATGTTCATACAGACTTGTACAAAATGCAGTCTAGATATATATAGATGGATAGATAGATGGAGGATAGATAGGTATGTATGTTTCCCAGTTAGAAAAAAATATTATATATTTTTTATATATAAAAATATTATATATAAAAAATATTATTTTTTTATATATAAAAATATTATATATATATATAATATTTGTCTACCCTATTTGAAATTTGTTACAAACCTTACATAGTTTTAAAAAATATATGTATATCTTTCAACTCAATAATAAAAGGAGAACCATTTTGATTAAAAATAGGTAAAATAGTTGAAGAGATACTTCACAAAGTAAAATATATTAATGGCCCCAAAGCAACTGAAAAGACATTCAAAAGAACATTAGAAATTAGTAAAATGCAAACTGAAACCACCATGAGATATGACTATATACCCACTAGAATGTTTAAAATTAAAAGATTGAAAATACCTAGTGTTGACATTTTCATTAGTTGTTGGTGGGAATACAGCCAATTTCTTACTTATATGCACTTAGCATGCAATCCACCAATTCTACTCTTATTTATATACTCAAAAATATGTCCATACAAAAACTTGTACAAAAAATGTTTATGACAACATTATTTATAAAAGACAGAAACTGGAAACCTCCCAAATGTGCATGAGTAAGTAGAAGAATAAACAGATTGTATTGTGTCCAAACTTGGTTGACTGCCCAAAAATGATTAGGAATGAACTACTGATTCACATAGCAACATGGATGAATCTCAAAAATATGCTGAGTGAAAAATGCCAATCACAAATAAGTGCTCCCTGGATGATTATATTTGTATGTAATTATAGGAAAGACAAAACTAATCTACAGTGACAAAAAGATACATCAGTGGATACCTGGGTGGTCTGAAGACTTACTACAAAAGGACCTACGAGTTTTGGGTTGACACAAGTATTTTGTGTTTTGATTGTGGTAATGGTGTATATTTGGCAATACCCATTGGAGTCTTATGCTTAAAGCATGTATTATTATTTGATTATACATCAAAATTTTTATTTTTGTATAAAAAATAAATTGAATCAGTTTATGTCAATAAAATGCAAAGTTCAGGAAAAAAATGACAAGAAAGAGTAGAGAACTTCTTTTCAATAATTTGTTGGTAGTCAATAAGAAAAATAGGCTCTGCATTTTATTCTCAACACAAACAAAACACAATTTGTAAGAAATAAAAAGCTGCCATTACTTAGCCAAAAAGAGCATCCCTTAAAAAATTATGCAGCACATAGGAGAAATGCAAAAATAAGGAAAAAATGAGAACACCAAGATGTTCATGTTCATATATATATATATATATTTTAATTTAATATCTGTTTCCTTCAGTGAGACTACAACTGCTGAGTTCAGAGAACTTTGTCTCACACTTGTCCCTACTGTTTGGCACACTGCTTGACACATAGTAGGAAATCAAATAAGATTTGTCACCTGAATGGATATCTCAGTATCTAATTTTACTTCTTCTAGAGAAAATACTATTTCTTGGCATTACAAGCAGAGTTTCTTTTTAAACCAATTTTAAGAAATGGTGTTGATTCAATTGTCCAGATTTACCTTCATTACGTGTAAGCATTCAGCAGCTGCTAAGCCCACTTAAGGGTCACTGCAAAAGTCCACAGGTACTAGCACCTGTCAGTTCTCAGATAAGACTTGTACTGAAGATAAAAAGATAATAAGAAGATCAACAATTCATAGTGAATATAATAATTACATTTGCATATGATGAAAGGAATGACACAATAGTGAGGTTTTTCCATTATCTTTCATCTTGTCACCATCAAGTCAGTGCTCATTTCACTTTTTACAAGTTATAAAATCGACAGAGCATTTGCTACAAATTGCATAGCTTTTCAGGAGAGGCAATTTTGAGACAGTTTTCCTGAGTACCTGGTTGAGTTCCTATAGAAAAAACATATGCTAAGCAATATGTTCAGAACTGAAAAATTATCAAAATTACTAAATAGGCTTGTACTGTGACCAGAATGTAGCCTTAAATTGTAGGCTAAAATATGAAATGTAGATTAAATGGAAAGAATAATTTTTTTAGTCAGCTTAAGAAAATAGAGCAAAAATGAAACCCTTCACTAATATCTTTACATATATATAAGGAACTACCAAAGAGTCTAAAACAATGATTAGTACAACTGAAGGGATTTATCTTGAAACTTAATTGGGTTATATCTGTATCATATTATCTCTCATCTGGAGCTGAACTGGTTAACCAGGTTTCGACAACCCTGATTTAAGAACTCAAATTTGAGAATGTAACTTCCTGAGATAAAAGTACTCTCTTTCAAATAGTTTTTATAGGGGAATGAGACCACTTTTAACAGGTGGGTTTTCATCCATTGTCACATCTTACTTAAATCACTTGAATTCTCTAAACAAGTATTTGAGGTTTATTTTAGAATTTTTCTGAACTTGTCATCTCCGGTAGGGATGAGAAAGCAGAAAGGGCAGGGCAGGCCACCAGCAAAACTGGAATGCAGGAAATGTGTGTCGGTGGGGTCGCCAGTCTCCATGCTCATAGAGTTCATCACATTAATGATACATGTTCAGCCATCTCTCTCAGTGCCTATCACCAAAGCTTACTCTGCTCATCCCACCTTCAAAACCTGCTATCGGCAAGGGATCTAAAGAAATTCATTCACATGTAGGCATGCATGACTACTTCGTTTCTACATGCTGCACTTTTCAGAATTTGTTATTAAGAATGTAGATTTCAGCTGAAGGAATAAAGTTAGAAAGGTTTGATTTCAGATATTAGTGACTTACAAGTTTCTGGAACAACCGTGCATGTAGCTATTCATTACCAAAAGTATTGTCTCGTGAAAATGATGCTACCAAGAAAGGTCTCAAATTGGATAACTGTCATACTATGTATATATTCTGGGACAGATGACCCAGGTATTAACCTCATTATCAGTAACTCCATTTCATTTACACAAGTCATTTGATCTCATAAACTGACTTTAACCGTAGGAGGGCAGATTTTTATCTTTTGAATATGTCTTTGGCAAAAATCTCTACATTTTAAGACAACAGGATTAGGAGAATGATTGAACAACATTTTGAAAGAAGAAAAACAGTAATTTTTTTCTTGAAATACAATATGTGGGGATAAAGTATAGAATTGCAGATAAAGAATCTAAGAAGTTGGACTGCCTTAGTGAAATCCTGACAGCATGATTACTACTGGTATTGTGACATTGGGTATATTATTATATAAACCACCTGTATCTCAACGCCTCATTCATAAAATCCTCACTTAACCTCTTTGGTAAACTGGGAGTAGCAATAGAATACACGTTATTGAATTCTTAGGGGAATGAAATGTGCTAATCCATGTGAAATATGTTGCAAGTGCCTGAGAGAGACAAAATACTGAATTAATGTTAATTTTTTTTCCTTCCTGGGCAGGATTCTTTTAATACTGAGTGGAGTGGACATAGCTGCTAGCTCCTGAAAAACTGAGTTGACTGATAAAGTAAACCTACATTAATGGCTAATAGGCAGCTGTGTCATGACTTGAATTTACCATTTCTAGGCTAAGATGTCTTCTGGTAAGTCACAGTTTCTACTCTAGAAATTTGTATCCCGCTGAGCTGTGAATGAAGGGGGAAGTCTTACAAATGAGAGGCTTCCTCATGGTATATCAAGGATTCTAATGTACCAGACACACTAGACTTTATTTAGGGGTGTGCTTGTCCTCCAAATCTGATGAGATTGCTGTGGTGAGTGCTGGCTGGATGTGACCGCAACCCTTCAAGACCTTTAAACTAGTTACACACCTTTCTGTGCTTAGCACTTGTAAGAATCACATTTAGATTCTAGCTGCAGTCAGAGAAAACTAAGTAATGCAGACATTACTAAGCTCAAAATGTGTCTAGGAAATTGAGTTAAACTTTGATGTGAAGGTTAAATTGACCTTTAACAGAACTATTCTCTAATTTTTCTTCTTTCCCTTTTCTCTTTGTGCCTTGTCTCAATCTACCTTTCCGTTTCTCATTGTCTAAAGGCATTATTTTTATCTTTTTTCTAAGCCTTTCTCTCTTTCACTGTCTTTCTTTCAACCTACCCTTCACATATTTTATTTTCTTTAGAACCTTTATTCTGCGAACTATCGTCCCATATGATCTTACACTTTGAGTCTTATATTTCCATATTTCACAGCCCTGGGAACTTAGTTGGTTTTAAGGAACACCTGTTTAAGATTTAATCATTTTAGATCTTGAGAGTTGTTTGGAGATTATTTAGTTCATCTCTTTATTTTACCTATTAGGCTGCAAAAGTTGAGTAATATTTTAAGGATAAACAGTTTGTTAGGAGATTAATTACCTAATTCACTTATATTTCCATAATTCTACTAATATATCTTATTTGATCAATTTCTTCATCATATTTACATACACTTAAACTCTTGGTTTTGGTATCTGCTTTAGTAGCTATTATTGTCTAACTTTATTTTTTGTATTTACATATTTTGCAAATTAGAAAACATCTTGCTGACATACTCCCATGCTGCTCTTTTTAAATAAAGTGATTTCTTTGTTGTTGTTCTCAAAAAGATGTGGTCAAGTTTGTTTTTTTTTTTAATTAATAAACTACCTTTTTAGAGCAGTCTTGGGTTCTCAGAAAAATTGAGCAGAAAGTGCAAGGAATTCCCATATAACTCTCACAACAACATATGCATAGCCTCCCTTACTACTGACCACACACACAAAGTGGTGTATTTGTTACAGTTGATGAACCTACATTGACACATCATTATCATCTAAAGTCCATAGTTTACGTTAGGGTTCATTCTTGGTGTTGTGCATTCTGTGGGTTTGGACAGATGTAAATGATACGTATCCATCTAGTACCATACAGAGCCGCTTAACTGCCCTGAAAAAGCCTCTGTGTTGTTCCTATTCATCTCTTCCTTTCACTTTACCCCTGGAAACCACTGATTTTTTGCTATCTCAGTAATTTCCCCTTTTTCAGAATGACATATAGCTGGGCTCATATAGTATGTAGAATTTTCAGATTGATTTCTTTCACTTAGTAATATGCATTTAAGCTTACTCCATGTTTTTTTCATGGCTTAATAGCTCATTTCTTTTTAGTGCTGAATAATACTTTACTGTATGGATGTAGTATATTTTTCCACTCACCTACTAAAGGACATCTCAGTTGCTTCCAAGCTTTGGCAATTATGAATAAAGTTTATTAAGAGAGTTTCAAGTTTTCCACCATTAACAATGATGTTAGCTGTGAGTTTCTTATGGATATTCTTTATCAAGTTGAGAAAGTTCCCTTCTTTTCCTAGTTTACTGAGATTTCTTTTTTTAAATCATGAATAGGTGTTGGACTTTGTCAAATGCTTTTTCTGCATCTATCAATATCATCATGTTATTTTACTGCTCTAGTCTTTTTCTGTGATGGATTTTGTTAATTGATTTTCAAATGTTGAACAAGTCTTGCATCACTGAGATAAATCCCACTTGGTCTTGATATATAATTTTTTTATATATTGTTGGACATGATTTGCTAATATTTTGTAGAAGAATTTTTCATATATGTTTATGAGATATATTGGTTTGTAGTTTTCTTCTAATGTCTTTGTCTGCCTTTAGTATTAGGGTAATGCTGGCCTCATGAGTTAAGAAGTATTCCCTCTACATCTATCTTCTGAAAGAGATACGTAGGGAATCGGTATAATTTTTTCCTTAAATATTTGGTAGAATTCACCAGTGAACCCATCTGTGCCTGGTGCTTTCTATTTTGGAAAGTGATTGATAATTTATTCAGCTTTTTAAAGGATGTAAGGCTATTCAGATTGTCTATTTCTTCCTGTGTGAGCAATCCTCAAGTTTTTATACATGCTTTTTCCTTTCATATATATATTGTCTACTCTCATTATATTTATTTGCTGTTAAATCTATAGAAAGCATGGTATATATAGCAAAGATCTAAATATATGTAGATGTTACATATATTTCTATGTTTGATAAAGGAAAAATATACCATGTGGTTTTCTGTCTTACCATAGAAAAACAGTTTTGTGAAGAATATAACAGAAGGATTTCACTAATGATGGTGATGGTGGTAATTGTGGTTCTGTGTGTTGGGATATTAGAAAATTAAAGGAGACCTGTGGGTAAGTATTAGTTATACAGGTCAAGAGTGAAGGGATATTGGAAGAGAATTCAATTCTAGTGTATGAAACAAATAGCACATCTAAATGTTCTATAAGGCCTTGAATTTTGTAAACATTAAAGACCACTATAGCTTTTATTTGTTTAGTTAGAGGACATAGTGCTAAAAATAAAATCCAAGACAGAAGCATGGGAAAGATCATTCTAGTCCATAGTCTATGTTAAGGATTTTGCCGTACATTACAAACTACATCAGAAGCCATTTTAAAGAGTTTTGATTGGTGGAATGGACTGATCTGATTTATTAATTAAAAAAAAAAAGATTGCTCTAGGTGCTGTGTGAAAAATGGACAGAGATGGAGGATGAGGAAAAGCACTGGAGAGATTGAATCTCCTTCCATGTATAGAAGCTAAATAATTTGCAGGTAGACTAGCCTTTCCTGCAGATATTTGTTCATTGTTCTTCAGAAGGCAGCATTTTGTTATTAGCAGAATTCTTTATTACTGCAAACAGTAAACAACAGTGCAAATTTATAAAAATAAATGTTCACCAATTGAATGCATTAGGAATTGGAAATTAGAATTCAGTGAAGTCTAGAATCACCAAAATATGAAATTTTTATCTGATAATATGAGTAGATAAACAGTTCAATTGTCAGAATTTAAAACCTATATAAATTTCAAGAGTGATCTTTAGGAAATTAATCTTCCATGCCACTAGATATTATCCTAGGAACTTGAATACATTAACCCAATGAGTATATTATGATCGTTTCACAGGAAGGACTGTGTTCTCCTTTAATGCAAAAAAAAAAAAAAAGTGGTTTTAAATAATAGAAGGCGGGGTGTCAAGTTAGAGTTTTCAAGATGGAAGGCAGACTTCACAGTCATATAAACCACCCTGGCTGGCCATCTTTGAGTTAGTTAAGGCATGGATAAAATTAACATTTGATATCTGCAGATATCATTAACATAATTGTTCATTTATTTGTTTACTCTGTTAGCATAATAAAGACTTACCTCAAGAATATATTATTATTTTATTATTTTCCAACCATAAAGATTGTGTCTTAGACTAGGTGAAGTGATGGAGCAAGTACTGAATTATTGCAGGGTATATTTCAGTAAGAAGTCTGGTTGCAGTGACTGGTAATTCTGGCAGGTACTCTCTAAGGTAATTAATCATCATCCCTTATTTTTAGTAGTGACTAATTTACATTGTCAGAGATAGACTGTAGTTTGGCATGTGATAAAGTGATTTTGAACTACTCTTCTTGATACTGCGGACAATTTCAAGTAATTATGACATGTTTTGTGAGACTGATTTTCAGAGAAGATGAAAGGAATGGCCTATAGAAGCATGAGGGACTGCCTTGTTTTCTTGTCATTCAGATACTATATTGTTTTTATCAATGCTACTTCTGATATTGCTAAATTAAATCATATTCTAAAGGCTATAGCAGTGACTGTTTTCTTGCATGGTTTATTTTTAATTTTTAATGTAGCATGGCTAATTTAACTTTATCATAAAATAAAAAAAATAAGTTCAAAAGTAACTCAACAATAAAATAGAGCTAGTGTTTATAAATAAAATTTTCTATCAAATTTTTTTTAATCCAAGTGTTCTCAATCCCGTTTTGCATTATATAACCTCTAATTTAATAATAGGTGCCTCAGAAATGACTGGTTATGTTTAAAATAAAGAAGAAGAAGAAGAAGGAAGAAAAATGGCATAATGGCATTGTTTTACAGTTGAATGCAAATTCATTTCCAAGTACATTAATCTTTTGCTTTTAATTTAGTGGAATTTTTCCTCTGAGGCATTTGCAGTTTGTCAGTTCTTCACTAAAGCAGATATATGTTGCGCAATGTAATATGATTTCCTGACTGGATTTCAAATTAACCTTTTTCTATCAATTCTAAAATGCAATACTTGACCACTAAAGGTACTGTTAACACCTCACAGTTCAGTGTGTTATTAAACTTAAAGTAAATCAACGAAATTCATATTAAAATCAGATTAAAGATTTACACTTGGTAAAAGGTTAAGCAAATCTCCATGCTTTTTGATATTTTTAATTTGCATCTTTAATAAGCTGTAGCATCAACAGAGCTGCTGGTCTCATTTCTACATATTTCAGAATAGGAAAACTTGTTCCTTTCACCACGGTATCAAATATTCTAGGTTGGACATTAGAAGTCTTCAGCATACCAACAAGTTTAAGCCACCAAAGCTTAACACTTTAAAGTACTTCAGCCTTGAAAATGGTGCTAGAAGACTCTGTCATTGTGGTCATCATCTCTCATTATCTAATGCCTCCTCACTCACTGTTGCTGGTTGACCTTGTGCCTTTTGACCTGGAAGTAGAAGCACCTATTGAGTTCCTTAAGCTAAAGAAAGTGGCTCGAGCATTAACTCCTTCAGGCCACTAAAGAATTGCTCTGTAAGTTCTTCTGCTGAGTTAATGCAGCTTTCACAATTGTCGTTTGACCCCTGAGGATGATTTAGACAACAGATCAGTCTGCGATTTAAATTTTCTTTAGTGACTAAATTACTCCTTCCCACACTAGGTGTTAAAAGAGCCACTTGAACATGGACTGTTTTGGGTCACTAGGGCATCCTAGAGCCAATTTGCAGCAGGAGGGTGTTAGAGCATATTAACTCTTCAGACTATTAGGGTGCCTTTTCATCTGCGTAAGTCAACACACTCTCCAAACTACCTAATTTTCCACCAGGGAATTTTGCAATCTAGCTGGGATGAGGAGTTAAGTGAGTGTTTCACTTTTTAAAGACTCTGCCCCAAGTGACAAAGATGTGATTCCAAATGGAAGGTCCTAATAAGAAAGGTATTATTTTGTGTGTGGTGAGCTGACGGGTACACTGGAGGGCTTCATGCCTACTCATGATTGTGTTTGTGTAAGTTGTCTGTTCTTCAAATTCACCATTAGGTTTCTAGTTTCTACGGCTGTTGCAACATACATTGGGAGCAACACTTTTAAATGGAATTGTAATTGTGAATTCAAGGCAAAGCAAGAAATTATGATCAAAATGGTTTCTTGTAGTCACTATTCATTAGGCTGACAGTGAAAAACTGACTGTAGTACTTGAAGGCAAAATCAGGTAACCATATGCAGTCAAGGGAGTTACTGTCGAGGCCAAATATAAAGTGTACCAGTGACAAGTAGTTAGAGAATGCAGTCTCCCTCTGTGCATCCGTTTACAACAGTAGGTACAATGTCAAGTCTAACATCACTTTTTTTTTGAACACCAAGTATTAACTGGACACCGAGAGGTTAAATATTTGTTTAAATGGCATATTGAAAGACAAATGACCATGGAAGCTCTAAGTTCATATTTTTTTTAAGTAGATAAAACAAGGAAAAGTTAAACTGTCCAAAATGACTGTATCTGTATACTGAGAGCCAAAATAATGCTGTATACATGGGAAGGGAAGGAATGGTAAAGGAGAAAAAAAAATGTTTATGTTGCTCTTTCATTTGTCTTCATAATCTCACTGCTTTAGCTGTAAGAATAATAGTTTTAATTCAGTTTCAGGTGCTTCCTTAATCTCTGAAGATCTTTTATAAAGAGATCCCTAAAAAATACCTTCTATGTACCTTTCAGTATTCAAAGTAGTCATATTTATTGGATGACAAAGGCATTCTCAAATTAGAAATCATCATGGAGGAAATCCTAAATTCTGGATGTTGGCATGTCTAATGTGTTATGTGGGTATGAATGCTTTTGATTAAAGCCTTGGCCTCTGAAACCAGACTAGCAGGATTCAAACCCCACTTCAGTGACTTAGTAGCCGAATGACTTCGTCATCAAATATCTCCTCTATGCTTAAGTTTTCTTATTTGCAAAATGATGATAATACTCTAGGGCCTGACTAACCTCATAGTGTTGTTGTGAGAATTAAATGAGTTAATATATGTGAAGCATTTAGAACAGTACCTGGCACATAAAAATCACTCAGTTATTAAGATGTGGAAAATGATAAATGTTAGTACAAATTCTAAACACTGAATATTTTTCTACATTTTGTTTATTCCCTGATTATTTTGATTTCAGAGATGTTCTCAGATTTTATTATACAATTCAGGTCACATATTATGGCCCATAAAAAGTTTTCTCTGTTTGTTCCAATCCAAAGTAATTTTTCCTTCACTAAACTGGTCACAGGTAGTCTCCACCATACCTAGTTACACAATGTACCTTGCAACATATATCAAGTTTTAATACCTGCTATGAATTCATTCTGTCTTAAATGAAAACTTAGTCCCTCTTGGTGCCAATGAAAGTCTCTTTCTTCTTATACTGAACCTTGTGAAAATGATGAACAGCAGGACACAATCATCCATATAATTATATACTTGAAACTTGAAGGCAGACCCCTCGTGGTTTGCTTTTTGGTAACCTAACTACAACACTGTAAAACATGTACTGGCAATGTTTCCTCTCCAAAACTTTTAACTATTTTCTTCAAATACCATATACCTCAGGCTGCTTTTGAAATGCCCTCATCCTGTTCTCTGGTTTTCTCAAAACAACTTTCTCCCCTCCTTTCCCAGTACTAGCATAAACCAGCTAGATTTGGCACCTTCTATTGTGTTGATTTTTCTACTATGTATCATCTAAAGAATTATACGAGCACTAGGCTTCACATTTCTCACATTAAGTGAAGGAATGGTAATAAGACTTAGTTTGTAGTTCATGACCTACTTGGCCTTTGGACCCAAAATATGAATGGATGACTCCAGTTCAGGATTTGGTTAGATCACGTGGAAGATTGTAGCTACCCCGACAGCTGCTAACTTCTCTGAATATAGGGACATAATTAAAAGTAGGACTTCTTAGAATAGTTATATAAATATCAACTTCAGGAAATGAGGTTTTGACTTCAGGCAAAATAGGAACACTGAAAAGGTCTGAATTAAGATAAACAGAACTAGTACTGGACTACACTGCCAGAGACACTGGACTTTTATTGGAATGAGTGCAGTACTGATAACTGATCCTTTAAGAAACATAAACTGTTTCTGGAAACTAAGTAAAAAGCCATTTATCCTCAGTCATATAATTTGAAAGTAATTGAAATATGATTTAAAATATATATATATATATATACATTGCAGTTTAAAAAAAAACAGAAAAAGAAACCTGAGTTCCCACCCTGCCTCAATCAATGTGTGACCTTCTGTAAATTATTTCATGTATCTATACCTCCTTTGAAAACAGTGATAACCATAAGCCTTTTATTATCTTCAGCATTTTTTTGAAGATTAAATGAAATAGGGTATGCAAAGGACTTAATAGCATGCTTACAAAGGAAGAAATGCTTAATAAATGGTAGCTAGTAATATTTTTGTAATTATTGCTAGAATTATTGGATTTCTACTTGTATCAAAGGTTAAGCAAATATTTTAATCTAAATTATGGACTCCTGAGATTAGAAGACATACAAATTTTAAAATAATCTCGTCTATAATCTGTGGATAATCTTTTTCTTCCCTAAGTATCATAGTATATATGAAGGAAACATCTAGAACAAAGAGCAGTTAGTTATATTTTAATTCCCATCCCTTCACTTACCTTGAGTTGGTACTCCCTCAACATTCACAATGTAGTTGCGTTTATAATAAAGTTCTAGAAACTGGGGTAAATATATCTCTTAAGATTGAGGTCTTAATCTTAAAATTAAGGCTGAGAAATGGACTGACTAGCAAGTGCTTCTTGCTTCAGCACCTTCCAGTAAGGTCAGGAGACAGAATCCACTTCAGTTATACTAACAGAAAATGTAATTTAAAGAACTTTTAACTAGGTATTGGAGAGCTGCAAAGTCACAAAGGACACACTATGGTATTACAGAGGTAGTAATTGCAGGAAATAGGACTGCAGAAAGAAATGGAAGAGGTTTGGACTATTAAAGCTTGCAGGAGGAACCCTGCAAAATCAGGACTCAGACCTCTCCGAGGAGGGGTGTTTTGCAGCTGAGGCTCCAGCCTCAGATGCTTGAACTTCAGGTGTTCAGATAAGGGGCCTGTGATGCTCAGGACTCAGCCAGACCTCTGATGCGGAGGAGCTGGCTGGCTGGTAACTCTCAAGAGGAGGTGAAATAAGGCAGATTCATGAAGTATAGGAAAAACCTGCAAACTGAGATTAACTTCCATTACTGTAACAAATACTCTGCTGAGTTGAAGCAGCACAGTTGGGGTGATGCTACAGGAAAATGACACCAAAGAAAGGTTCAGGCCTCTTCTTCTTCCTCTAGGCTTTCAGTGTTTCACCACTGCTCCTGCTGCGTGGAATCTAACTGCTGGCAAAGAAGAAATGTACTTTGCAGAGACCCAATCCCGTGTCACAAAATAGAATATAGAAGCGTATGTTTGAAAATAATACAGGAGGTTCTGAAATATTTAATGATAGATGAATATTTTGGGATTTTTGAGTCCACAATATGGATGTTTTTCCATAACTGCATTTCTGAATTTTATTACCTTCTAAACAAAAGCAACAATAGAACAAAACATACTTTGATCTGATGACTACAGTATTCTTAATAAATAAAGCAGGATTATTCCAAAGGCCAATTGCAAGTCTGTTCAGAAGCTTGTTCGAAAGAGATGAAAAAAAGTATTCTACCAGCCAAAGACCAAATCCAGTTAAAAAATACACATAGTCATAGAAATAAAATTACCAAATTCATAGATATATCTACTTTTAACAAGAGAAATAATATATTTCAATATTTTCATGAACTATTGTGCATTTCTATAGATTTTATTTTGCTTAGATTTTTAGTTTTCAGAAGATTAGAATACTTCAGTTAGAAAAATGCATTAGAAAACATTTTAGGAAGATACCTTTATGTCACATTTCCAAAACTCAATTGAAAAATATATTTTTTCAAAATATGCAAGACATTTGCATATAATTCTATATTTATCTCATAGTATTATAATTGTATATTTATCTTTGCATAATGAAAAGCTCTTAGAATGGAGAAATTCATATATGCAGTTCATAACTGACAATAAGTAAAATGAATTTAAAATTTGAGACTATCTTTGTGATAGCACCAGAATCTAAATCAGTTTGATTCTAGCATATTTATAAAGAAACATTATTAAAATTTAACCTTACCGGAAGACTATGTTATGTTTCAGGCATTGCACCTAAAATAATTTAGAACTTATATCTCCCCATCTGCTGTACATTAAAATTGACTTAATGGGTACTACTGCATTTTGTTACATTTGATACTAATCCTTTTCCCCATCTCAGATGAACACCAGTTTCCAAACATTTTAAATAGAAAATATTTTTTCCCCAAGAGTGAACATTTCTCATTACGCATTGCAATCTTTCAGATCACTGAGAAAAGGAAATAGACTTACTAAAATTCCAGAATAGGTATCCAAACAAACCTGAAAGTTTATTTTAAAAAGTTGCAAGGGAAAAAAAAGTTGCAAGAAAGGATTTTTAATAGAAGCAGTGCAGAATGAATATGCTATCATCTAAATTCAGCCAGACCCCACTCAAGTGCCAGAATAGCACGGGAGATTAATAATGTGTACACCAGCATATTTTATTCATGGTTATAGCCACTACACTTCCAAAATCTGAAATTCAGAGACTATATAATCTCTAAAGAAATGATAAATGCAAAAGGTGGGAAAATGGGCTGGAGTTCTAGAGTGATGTCTTGACATTCACATGTGCTACACTGGCATCCATTAGCCATATGTCATCTTCCCTTTTGATAGTGAAGACTTCTTTTCATCTTATAATTATTTATATATGTTAAATAAATAATGTCCTCTTCTGCTTTTCAGGCTGACGTTCCTCTTCTTCTTTGAAATGGGGAGTTTAGAAATGGCATACCAGGATCCACACACAGCTTATTATGGACAAGGGAGAAGAGTTATTCCCTCCTCCACAAAAAGCTCACGGCCAAGTTCTAACCTTACAAGTTCCCATGCAGATCTTGTTCACAACCTCAAGCTGATGTTACATACTTGGGTACAGCTGTGAGGTATACTCAACGGTAGCCATTTCAAACCAGTGTCTTACATCAACAATAACAAGGATCTGAAAACAATAAGCCTAGCTAAAAATATGTGTCATATTATCTGTCTTGTCAGCAGTAGCAAGCAGGACTAAGCCTAGGGGAAATGATGTCCCACACCTGGTAAGAGTGCACAATTCTCTTTCCTGCAGGACCTGCTTACATATGGTTCTCTGCTGGGAATGCTCTACCCAGCTAATCCTGCTCATCTTTTAGGGTTTTAAAGTGAACTTTGAATTTCAGTTTTGCCTTTCAGAGTATAAAACAGACTCAAAGGAACGGATGGAAGTAGTGATCAAGAGAAGGAATTATCCTTTATTATAACTAAAGTTGAGATTCTGCCTAAAAGTCAGAGACTATATTTCACCCCTGATCAGTCTCCAAACTGGAACATATTTCATTATGCATATTTATCTACCATGAAAGATATTCATCTGAGCCCACTTTAGGGTATGAGTGGGAGAGTTGGGACTATGTACTCAAGTTCCATGAAATCCACTGTCCATTGTTCTTTCATGTTCTTTCAGTGTACTTTCCTGTGTTTGGCAGTAAACTGGCTGTCAAGTTATCCGGGATGGCCTTGGCTGGGAAAACTGGGAAAAGTCAGTTTGCATGTATCTCTGCCTGCAATACACTAAGCCAGCTATGTCCTAGCAGCTGTGGTGAAGAGCAGGCCAAATTTTGCAACAGGGAAAGCAGAAATACACATGTACATTTAAGCAGAAATACACGTCATGTATGCTAACACCAATTTTGAACAAAATGAATCACATAGCTAGGTCCAGTGTCAGACTGAGAGGGGACAAAACATTTTTAGGGCAAAGGGAGCAGATACAGGGAGGTAATTAATTAGGGCCATTCATTCAATTACTCTATCACCATCAGTGATTCTGATTTGCATACACACATAAAATACACATCAGTTGAGAATCTTTCTCCTAGAATAGGCCTTCCCTCTTTCTACTACTTCTGTCTTTTTCATATGAAAATAGTACCTGCAGATACCACAGTAAAAGTATTCTTGTTGTCATACTAAGACTAAGAAAGCATTAACTTACTTTCCTACAGATTGAGATTAAGCTTCTCAGCCTCCTAGGCATGAAGAGGACATGCACCCCCTACAACGAAGGTTAACTTTTTTGACCTTCTTCCTATTTGTGGCAGCTGTTGTCCATTTGCTGGAAGAGAAAAGATCTGCAGCTCCTTTGTATATTAAAAGAGATGCTATGGCTCAGCATTTATAATAGGCATTGAACTCACTAAGCATGCTATCTACCCACAATCTGGGATATATAATAAATACATAAATTATTTTGAGTGAATAAATACAGTTTTTAAACTCTAAAGATGTACAATTATAAGTAAACATACTTAATATATTTGGAATAATTGGGGGATTCAAAAGTCAGTCTAAATTGAGAAGAGTAGAATGCTGTGAACATATTAATGGTTCTGTGATCAAACTAGAAAATACAGAGGTGATATATATGTTGGGAGAGAGGTTGTTTGAAAAAAGAGCTTCTTGTTGTATGTTCCTGATTTTTAAAAGAATTTAAAGTGGATTAAGGAAAAGAAGTAAAAGGCTTTTATTTGTCCAAGTAATTAAGTCACCTTCTTGTTGGTTCCCTAAGCCTCTGCTATAGACTGAATGTTTATGTTCCCCAAAATTCACGTGTTGAAACCTAACACCCAAGATAATGATATTTGGAGGTGGGGCCTTTGGGAGAGTTCTCATGAATGGGAATAGTACCCTTATAAAAAAGACCCCAGAGAGTTCCCTCAACCCTTCTGCCATGTGGGGACACAGTGAGAAGATGACTATCTCTAGGCCAGGAAGCAGGCCATCCCCAGACACCAAATATGCTGGTGCCTTGATCTTGACTTGTCAGCCTCTAGAACTGTGAGAAATAAATTTCTGTTGTTTATAAGCCAGCCAATCCAAAGTATTCTGTTATAACAGCCCAAACAGACTAAGAGAGCCCCTAAACTTTGCTCATCAGCATTTCTCAAACCACTCTGAAATTGCCTCTTTAGTACTCTGTATGGTAAACAAGACCTTAAGTTTTTGCACACTAAACCTGTATATTTTCTGGTCAGGCTGTAGCATCTGGCATAGCATCTGGTATATAGTATAGAAGATAGGAAATTAATGTTTTTGTCAGGCTATCAGAAAGAGGACAATTAGAATTGATCAGGTTATGAAGAATAAATTTGAAAGAGGAAAATAAAAATCAATGTTTATACTATGGTAGCAATGCCTGAGTTGGAGTTGGTATTTTGTGTGCAGAAAAAAGATTACAGTTGAATCAGATATTACTTTGAGTATATTGGGTGGGAGAGTTAGAGAAAGGACACATTCAGTACTCACTATGGTGGAGAAGATAGTACTGGTCCCTGAAAATAGAAAGATTTGAAATGTTCATATCTTAAGAAAATAAAAAGTTCAAGTATGTTAACCATCAAAGTGGTCAGATTTATTAGAAATTGTTCAACAATGAAAACAGGTAACACATACAACATTCCTTCAGTGCCAGACCGCTAATTATTTTTGTAACAGCGCTCTGAAAACTTAATATTATTATTATCATTAAAAAATGTAGAAATTTAATTTGAAAGAATAACTTACCCAAGGTTACACAGTTAGAAAGCAGAGCAAAATATTGAACGCAGGTAGTCTGGTTCTACATCTGAGCTCTTAACTATACTACCTCTCTCTAAATTACCTTGCTCAATATATTTGAAAACTATAAAGATACAATGTAAGATAAGAAGTCATTACTTTTGTTTGACAGTATCTATAACTGTGCTATCTAATGTAGTAACCACTAGTGATATGTAACTACAGAGCACATGAAATATGACTTGTCTGATTTAGACACTGGATTTTGAAGGTTTACAATGGGAAAAAACAGATATCTCAATATTTTTTATATTGATCACGTGATAAAATTATAATATTTTGGATATATATGTTAAATAAAATATATTATTAATTTTAATTTACCTATTTCTGTTCATATTTTTAATGCTGCTACTATAAAATGTAGACTTATATAACTTACATATGTGACTGTCTTAGTTTGGTCTGCTGTAGCAAAGTTCCATAGACTGGGTGGCTTATAAACAATAGAAATTTATTTTTTATAGTTCTGGAGGCTGGAAATCCAGGATCAAGGTGCCAGTATTATGAGGTTCTGGTGGAAGTCCTCTTCCAGGTTTCAGACTGCTGACTTCTTGTAGTATCCTCATATGGCAAAGGAGAACAAGCTATGTCTCTGGCCTCTTCTTGTAAGGGCACGAATCTCATTAACAAGGGCTCCACCTTCAAGACTTAATTACCTCTCAAAGTCCCCACTTCCAAATACCATTTCACTGAGGATTAGATTTCAACATATTAAAATTCAGGGTACACAGATGTTCAGTCCATAACAGTGGCTTATTGAACAGAGCTAGCATATATATTGTAGAGATAATTTCTTATTAGTTCTAATGGTTATAAAGCCCAGGTATCTTTGCTGTATTGGAATTGAGCTTAGCTCTTTCCCCATTACAATAGTACTGAATAAAGTCTGTCCCTATCAACTTTAATTAATGTCTAGTTCTGTTTCTCTTCAGCAGTTGCTACCCTAGAATAGCATAGTTTTAAGAGGAGGAATCTTCGGCCATATTCCTAAACAAATTGAGCATATTTGTTACATCATCTATTAATCATTCAGTATCAGGCTGGTTTAATATGAATTCAACAGATCAACTATTTGGCAAAATTTAGTAATATTGAGGGGTATTTTGAATATATATTAAATGCTTCAAATTTCACATCACTAAATACTAGCTCAGAAAAGGAATTTGCATTCTACAGGAGAGAATGCAAGTATTTTAAAGTGGGGTGAAAACCATGTGCACTAATTTTCTATTGCTACTGTAAAAAATTGTCACAAATTTTGCAGCTTAAAACCACACACATTTATTGTCTTACAGTTCTGTAGTCCAGAAGTCTGAAATTGGTGGTGGCTAAATCACAGTGTTGGCAGGGCTATGCTTCTTTCTAGGAGCTTTAGGATAGAAATGGTTTCTTTGTCCTTTTCAACATCTAGAAGCCACCCACATACCTTGGCTCATGGCTTGCTTCTTCCATCTTCAAAGCTAGCAACGTTGGGCCAAGCATGTCTCATGCTACCCTCTCTCTGGTTCTGTTTTCTGATTCACTTTCCACTTATAAGGATCCAGATAATCCAGGATAATTTTATTACCTTAAGGTCAGATGATTAGCAACCTTAATTCTCTTTTGCCATGTAATATAACATTTTCATAAGTACCAGTAATTAAGACATAGACATCTTTCGGTGGTCATTAGTCTGCCTGTCACACCATGATTATTAATTTTATGAATCTATATCAAGAGGAATCCATAGGCAAGTAGAGTAGAACATATTTATTCTCTATCATTCCAAAATAATTCTATTCAAAGTAAGTTTATTGAAATAAACATATGACAAATATCCTACCATAGTGCTGAAGAGTGAGTATGTATGAGGTGTAGTGGCATAAGAGAACAAGATATTATGTCTGTTGATGTGGATCAGAATTGGCTGTACCAAGAAAGACGTTTGGGGGCCTTGAGGTGTAAGAATAAATTAGCTCATGAAGTGATAACTTTATGTTGCTTTTTATATATGCGAGACCTCTTTATAAATTATTTTTTCTGTTTTATATACTATATTATTTTCAGAAATATGTTCTTTATCTGAACCTTTAGTGTGATGCTTCCTCACATTTCCCTTATACAATTTCTTCAAATTGGTTAATTCACGACTTTAAAGACCTACCACCTTTTTTTACCTTTTAGAATAATGGGACACTAGCAATACAGTATTGAATCAGAGGGCCGTGGTCTCTGCCATCAATTTTCCTTTTTATGTTTAATCTACTTCATAGAGCTTTCTATACAGAGTTCACATTTTCTAACATATTCAACAAGTAATTTGCCCTTGCTCTGCTTCCTGTTCACTTTTCAGTGACATAATCTCGTTGTTAAAGTCACATTGTAAGTACTTTTTACTTTATAAGAAGCGAAGTTTGAAAATTGAACTGTAAAAACATAACACCTAATGTTTTTAGAAAGCTACACACTTTCAACTCATGTGGGGACATATAATCCTTCTGGTTTTCATCAAAAACGTTTTTACTAAATAATGATAATAGTCTAATAATAATAGCTAAAATTTGTTTAGCTCTCACATGGGCTATGAGCTTCACGTGGATTATTTCAATTATTGTATCATTTGTGAAATAAATGTTTAAGACTTAAATATTAAGTAACTGTTCCATAATCACATAATAAGAAAATGACAGAACAAGATTTGAATAATATGACTTACGAGAACATTCTTAGCAAATACACCATACTGAAAGTAGTATTATAGGTTTCTAGGCTACCATAACAAAGTACCACGGACTAGGTGGCTTAAACAACAGAAATTTACTTTCTCATGATTCTGGAGGCTAGAAGTTCAAAATCAAAATGTCAGCAGGGTCAATTTTATTCTGAGGTCTCTCTTCTTAGCTTGTCAATGGCCATATTCTCCGTTTGTCTTTACATGGTCTTCCTTTTGTGCGTGTCTGTGTCTAATCTTCTCTTCTTATAAAGATACCAGTCACACTGGATTAGGGACCACTAATATGATTTCATTTTAACTTAATCACCTCTTTAAAAGTTCCATCTCCAAATACAGTCACATTCTGGAGTACTGGGGGGTTAAGATTTCACATATGAATTTTGAGAGACAGAATTCAGCCTATAAGATGTAGTTTCTCAGACCAAAAGGGAAAACATAGATTCATTATTGCCCAGTGACAAAAAAAACATGAAATTTCTCCAACTGAGAGCAAGACGTGTGATACTTACTTTTACAATAGCATACCCTGCTAAATTACATTTGGAAAGAAATAGTGAATGGCAAGGATTGGGAGGCTAAGAAAGATAATCAGAATCTTTGGAGACGAATACACTGAATATCAAAATCTCTGCAAGAATAAAGCACGAAATACATCCATTGCGCTGGAAGTTTAGTAACTTGCTGATGAAGGGGTTTTCTGTTGGACTACTGGTAATACTATCACTTGGGAAGAATTTTCACTGAACTAGGAGGCAGAGAACCAATTTACTCTAAGGATTCCAGCCAAAAGTTTAGTTTGCTCAGAAACACTCAGCAGAGCATGAACAGGAACTGAGGAGGTGGACTGCAGGGGGTGAGTGCTATCAATTGAGCTTTGAATGTTAAAACAAAGAAGAATGTGGAGGCTGAGGCTGAGGTGAGTCTCCTGCTGAGGTACAGAGCTTGCCTTTCACCTCTCCCAGGGGCAGCAAAGTGCCAGTGTCTGTGTGGTCCACTTGCATGAAATCCACAGAGCGAGACTTTGTTCTGTGGTTTTTCTTCCCACCTATATTTCCAAGAACACTTTAAGCTTTTTACTCCTTGATAAGTGTCCCATGCGTCTGATCTTCACTTTCCCTGTTTATTACTATTTTAATGACTTTGTAGCTCTATATCTCTTAGGGCCGCTTTGTGCTGAAGAGCCCCTTTAATTGCAAGTTCCCTTTTCTCGACCTCCTGCCTTTCAAATCAAACTCCTTCAGGGACTAAGCTCTACTGAAACATTCCTTTCAAAGACTTATTGAAAAAACAAGATGCTGGTGCAACACTAATGCTTCTAAATATCTAGAATAAAACAATTAATTATTATCAGGTGTTGGACATTTTAATGTAAAAATAAACTAGATTAAGAAAATTAAAATACACTATCCCAAAAATGAATTTAAAACATAGGACAAATCAAAGAGATATAATCTCCTCACTTCTTGCTGGGTGAAGTTTAGAGTAAAATACAAACTCCTGCTTCATACTTACTAAGTCCTAGGTGATCTGTTTTTCTGTCTGTTTCTTGGTCACCCATCATACACACTTCTTTCTTTACTTTAAACATGCCAAAGTATCTACATGGTTGGGCCTTTTTAAATTAGTTCTTTCCATGGATTGAGGTATGTGATGGTTAATTTTATTTATCAATTTGACTGGGCTAAGGGATGCCCATATAGCTTAATTTTGATCACGATTGTGAAGGTGTTTCTGGAAGAGTTTAGTGTTTGATTTAGTTGACTGAATAAAGAGATACATCCCCTCCGGTGTGGATGGGTGTCATCCAATCCATTGGGGGCTGAATAGAACAAAATGGCAAAGGAAAGGTGAATTCCCTCTCTCTCTTCTTAAGCTAGGACGTCCACCTGTTCCTGCCCTCAGACATTGGACCTCCTAGCTCTCAGGTCTTTGGCTTTGGACCTATAATTAATTACACCGTGGCTCCACTGGTTCTCATGCCTTTGGACTCAGACTAAATTATATCATTGGTTTTCCTGGTTCTCCAGCTTTCATATGGACAGTTGTGAGAGTTCGTAGCCTCCATAAACCAATTCCTACTATAGGAACCAATTCTTAAAATTGGTTCCTATAATATAATATACCTATGATGAGCCCTGACTAATACAAGGTACCCTTCCACCTTGCACCAGTTAGTAAGCTATTATTTCTCCATCCACATCAGTCCTTCTAGATCCTGTTATGTAATGCTAGACCTAGGCAACTGTAAGCTACATTTCCTTTTTGTCAGGTGGATCCCTATTATGCTTTCGACAATATCAAGCACTATGTGGATACTAGAATGCTGGGGAAGAAGATAAACCCCTCTTACTGTTGACTTCCAAATCTTGTTGGCTATTGCTTCAGAATGTCCCTTAAACCTAGTGGAAAATTGTTTTAATAGCAGTTTTATTTTGTTTTTCCCCTCCAACTCCCAGTTTCTTCATACCCCCAGGTTCAGCCTCTTCCCTTCCTGTGGTAAGCAGAAATTCTAGGAATGGTCTCTGTTGTGTGTTGAGTGATCACCAAAAATATATGTTGAAGTCCTAACCTCTGGTACCTGTGTAATGTGGCCTTATTTGGAAATAGGGTCTTTGCAGATTTAATTAAGATGCAAGTTAAGATGAGGTCATACTGGAGTAGGTTGGGATCTTAATCTACTTTGACTGGTATTTTTACAAGAAGAGAAGAAAAGACACAGAGGTAGACACATACAGAAAGGAGATCACCATGTGAAGACACAGACACACAGAGGGAAGATGACCATTTGATGACAAAGGTAAATTGGAGTTATTCAGCCACAAACCAAGTGACACTGAGGATTTCCAGCAGCACCAGAAAATAAGAGAAAGCTGTGGAACAGGCTCTTCCTCTGAGCCTTCCCGAAGGAACCAATCTTGCCAACACCTCAAATTTGAACTTCTAACCTGATGAATTGTGAGAGAATAAATGTCTTTTGGTACTTTGTTACACAGTTTTTGAAAACTACTAAAACCCCCCAAATTATCCGCTACTACATTCACAAGGTCCTGAAACTCCTGTGATTGTGTTATGTTACAAGGCACAGTTAACTTTAAAAAGGGGAGATTATCTTGGTGGCCTAATCTAATCCCAAGATTTCTTAAAAGCAGAGAATTTTGAAGATTGAGATGGGCAAACAATGAGGAATGCAAGAGGCATCAAAAGCTAAAAGCAGTCTCTACTTGACAGCCAGTAAGGAAAGGGGGACCTCAGACCTGTGGCCACAGGAACTGGATTCTACCAACAATTTGCATGATCTTGGAAGTGATTCTTTCCCAGCACCTCCAGATAAGAGGCTTGCTGGACAATACTTTGATTTTGTCCTTGTGAGACACTGAGGAGAAAATGCAGCTCAGCCTGCCCAGATTTCTGACTTACAGGACTGTGATATAAAATATGAGTTGTTTTAAGCCATTATGTTTGTGGTAGTTCATTATGCAGAAAGAGAAAACACTCTCCTTGAAAGTATCAGCAGCAACAATACAACATCCTCTCCTTAGAGGTGTAAGTCACAGCTCTGAGAGTCCCTTCCACTAAGTTTCCATTGTACCAACAGCAGCTATCCAGTGCTTCCTCATCAGTAAACTGTCGACCTCCTCAGGTCCCCCCTCCCAAGCTTCCAGATTCTGAGTGTCCCAACTCTCCCCTTCTTTCCATTAGCCTTGAAGATGTAATTTGCTTCCTAAAATTATATTCTGTTAGCTCAGTGTTCCTTTTCTGATTTTACCATTCACCATTGCTTGTTAAACAATTCCTTTTATCAAATTCTTTCTGTTAAAATAACTGCTGTGGTTTCTGTGAGGCTGAGTGGACCTTAACTGATACACCGTGATCCTCAAATTATCCACTAAGAAAAGAGTGACACCTAATCTAAAGTAACAACTCAGACAATCTCTGCCACAGCACCTATATTACTTATATTTATAGCTTATTTTCTGAATTTTTTTTGTTTCTTTGTGCACTTGTTGATTGGTTTTATCAATTCTATCTGCTCATAAGAATGAAGGCTGTGTTCTGAGTAGAAAGCTTGTTTGAGCGTGGTTGCTTGTGTCTGCACATGTTATAGTCAATGGTAGTGGGGAAAAGGGGTTATCATGTGTTTCAAAATCTCAACAACAATTTAGGGCAGACCAGGTTCAGCTTCTCCAACAGTTAGCAACCTGCTGATAGACTGATTTAAATCTCAGGGCAAGCTAATAAATGAGGCCAAATAGGGAATCCTGAATTGCTCTAGCTTAGCATTTACCAAAATATGTTTTACTGGATAACAGTTTAGGATACTAAGTGTTTTATGTAGTCATTTGGAAATTCAGGCTGTAAGTTGTTTAGTCTATACTAAATGATATGACCTATAATAAATTTTGTGATTAAAAAGATTTGTTCTCTACTTTAGTAGCTTCCAAAAACGTATTAAAAAATAGAACCCCCAGGCTTCCCTGGTGGTGCAGTGGTTGGGAATCCGCCTGCCAATGCAGGGGACATGGGTTTGAGCCCTGGTCCAGGAAGATCCCACGTGCCGCAGAGCAACTAGGCCTGTGTCCACAACTACTAAGCCTGTGCTCTAGAGCCTGTGAGCCACAACTACTGAGCCTGTGTGCCACAGCTACTGAAGCCCACGCGCCTAGAGCCGATGCTCTGCAACAAGAGAAGCCACTGCAATGAGAAGCCTGCACACCACAACAAAGACCCAATGCAGCCAAAAATAAATAAATTAATTTAAAAAAATAGAACCCCCTTTTTAAGTAAAACCCTGGAAAATTTTTGGAATAATTAGAACAAGTATTAATTTGGGTAACTGCCCACTACTCTACCTACTCTCCTCATTCTGCTTCTCTCACTTCCAACATAGGAAGGACTATGCTTCTCATTCCGTGATCTCATAATGCAGCGGTCCCCAAACTTTTTGACACCAGGGACTGGTTTCATGGAAGACAATATTTCCACGGACCTGGGGGGGGGCGTGGGGGGAATGGTTTTGGGATGATTCAAGTGCATTACATTTATTGTGCACTTTATTTCTATTATTATTACATCAAAATATATAGTGAAAAAATTATACAACTCACCATAATGCAGAATCAATGGGAGCCCTGAACTTGTTTTCCTGCAATAGATGGTCCCATCTGGGGATGATGGGACTGCCTCAGCTCCACCTCAGATCACCAGGCATTAGATTCTCATAAGGAGTGCATAACCTAGATCCCTCGCGTGTGCAGTTCACAGTAGGGTTCACGCTCCTGTGAGAATCTAATGCCACGGCTAATCTGCCAGGAAGCAGAGCTCAGGAGGTAATGCAATCAATGGGGAGTGGCTGTAAATACAGATGAAGCTTCACTCATTTGCCCTCCGCTCACCTCCTGCTGTGTGGCCCAGGGTCCCCTGTCATAATGTATTGCCTAGGTGAAAACTGACACATTTTCCTAGAATTCATTGGTGTCTGTCTCAAATAAGTTGTTGTTAGTGATTTGGATCCATAATATGTGACTATGTGGACCTAAGCCAGTGATATTGACCCTCTAGCCAAAGAAAATAATGGAAATTTTTTGATAAATAAAATTGCAGAGAGTAATGGTATATATTATCAATATGGGTATACCAATAAAGGTATATATTTATCAGTATATCAATTTACATTGAAATTTTCTGAACACTAGAAAACATTCCTTTCTAAAATGTTGTGTTTGTCTCTCTTCCTATAGTACCTTGACTCTTTCATTGTTATTCACATTATTCTAGTATGAATAATAAGCTTACTGCATGGAGGGACTTTTTCAGTTTTGTTTATCCAGTATTGCAATACTTCACACAGGGCCAGCACATTTTATTCACTCAATGTCTATTTTTGAATGCATTAATATATCAATGTGTAAGTGAATTCCCAGATATTCTTCTCATCTGTCTTAAATCAGAAGCAGTGTTTGGGTTAAGTCAGTATAAACAGCCTCCCCTAATTTTTTATATGCAGATACAAGGTTGGTTGGGAGAGCACAATGTATAATAGAACATGGATCAGATAAACTAGATAATTGCTAAAAAGAAAATTCTGTCCAAAGCAATTCAATTTGGGTTTTCTTTATCCCTTACATCAATCTAATAAGCTTGATAAGTATAAAATCTTCATTTCCCTTTGCGTCACATAGACACAGCCTTAACTGACTCTTTATATAATCATCGCCAAGTAATTATATTCCAGCTGGATGCTTTGTGACTCTCCTTTGACCACAAATTATTTTGCACAAAGTGTTACAAGCCATATTGTGTGGCATCTTTTATTCCTGCCAGTCACTGACATGTAGCTGAGAACAATGAATATGTTTTGAACAAGAATCGTGCTGTTATCTGGAAGGTCAAATGAGAACCTGCCCAGCCACAGATGTTTAAATAATTATTTTAGACATTTTTTTTTCCGACTTCCCTGCCCTGTCCATAATAATGCAATTACTGGCAGTGCTTTTATGACAAGTTCATAAGATGTTTGTCTTCTCAGTTCCTCCCACCTCAGTGAAGTACATATGAAGTGTTAATAATTAAATGAATAGCTCCAGGCTGGAGACCATCATACTGGGCCTTTTCCCTACCTTAGATGGCCTGACACCAATTCGAGTACTTTACAACAGAGAATAAAGGAAGCAACTAATGTTCCTTGAGATTATCAAAGCCAAAAGGGTCCCAAAACATACAGTCAGCTTTTCAAAACCCGATTCTTCTTGTATAAAAAAGAAATTCAATTGGCAATGATTTCATAAATGCAAATTCTCAGTTAGATACGATACATAGACACATGTACATGTATACACACACACACACACACATAAACACACATACACACACAAACATATACATACACTATAGTAAAGACAAATTAATCATCTTCCAAGTAATTGTTTTAAATATATCCTCATGGAAAAGAGAAAGTCAGAGTAAATTTTATTTCTAAATATTTAGTAAAATTGAAAAATTTTTAAAAACCCCAAAGCAACAGATGACAAAGATGTAAGTATAAGCACCTAGCAATTGCTAACCACAGAGAAATTAAATAAGATAATTAAATGCAAAACATTGTCAGAGCGGGGAAATTTGCCCCTACTCTTCTGGGTTCCTTTGACTGGTCTAATAATTAAATTGACATAAGACAAATTAATGGAAGAAAATCAAATTTAATTTTGTACATATGGAGGTCTCATATATACGGTACCTAAGAAGCGACCAAAGCAGGCAGCTTTTATACCTTCTAGATAAAGAAGCAATAAATTTGTGAGGAATTGACAAAACAAAGAAACTTGGGCTTGGGTGCTAATTAGAGGAGAATTTAAGCAGAGTTTGTTTACACAGGCTTCTCAGACCTGAATTCCCTGTCCCTGGCAAGTTTGTCTACCTCGGGTATAGGGAGGGTACCTTTCACATGGGAAATTTTTATCTTGCTTTCAGAGGAGGGGCAGAGTGTTCTTGCACTGGCTGTTTCTCGGGTAACTTTAATTCAAAATAACCAATATGCTATTGATACTTGGGTATATTTTAGGATGGTCTGCCCTGAGCCCCAACAATATTTTAGAATTATTACACTGGATTTAGACTGAAAAGTTTGCATCTATTAGTGCAATCAATTATCTTACCGTGTGAAGGTATAGCACGAAAAAATAAAACTCATTTTTTGGTTTAAATATATATTCAGTTAAACATAACTTGTTGAAAAAAATGGTAGAAATGAAGGATATTCATAATGAAAAAACTCAAATTAAGCAGTGCCCAATAATAAATATGCACTTTAAAAAATTCATAAGGCAACTTTAAAGTCATATAACATCAGTTTTTATACTTTATGCTAATAATAAAATATTATTGAACATGAGACACAGATTCACATTAGCATTATGTTTAACGTGTACTTTAAGATATTAAAAGTTAGGAAAAGTAAGTGCAATATGGAATCAAAAGAATTCTGTTATTGTAATAGTGGGTAAGAGTTCATAATTGTTCTCTAAATCCTCAAAATCAAAAGATAAAGATTATATCCTCTGAATATTCAGTATACTTTTGTAACTGCACAGACTTTGCTAAATTGGGGCTCACAAATATTGATGAATCTTTTATAAATATATGTTAAGTACACTGTAAATGTATATTAAATGTCATATCTTAAATGCCCTATACATTTACTCTAATATCTCTTCATTTTTCTTACAAATTATTATTTTTCAAACCTCAAATTCTGGTATAACAGAATATGCCAAAGAAGTCTATATTCCACCTTTATCTTTTCAAGTTAAAATTTCCCTTTTATATCTTGTATAGAACTCTATACATGCGTGTCTCTCATAATCTTTTACATTTTCATTTCTTTCCTTCTTTTTCTTCTTTTTTTCATATTTGTTCATTTCATTCCTTGATGCTGTGCTTCTTCTATACTCTCTCAATCTCTTGAATTTTCCCCTTAATTTCCCTGCAGTCGCTTCTTTAATTCATATAATGAGATAACTTTAATTTCAAGGTCTGTCACTGAATTAATAAGAGGATACAAGCGAAAGAATGCTGTGATTTCATGCCCTAGAATTAGAAAAAGTACTGTTCTTTTCTGCAACAATTTGGACCCCCTGATGCTCAGAGAGTAAGAATTTAGGAAGACAATAAAGGAGTTAATTGCAATAGTCAAGATGGGAAGTAATTAAAGCATTTAATGGAAGCATTTCCATGATTGTATTCATTGTCACAGCACTGCTAAGTCTTACAAGGATCACAGAAGCACATAATGAATGAACAATAAAAGTGTGTGGGTCAATATTTTATTTCTACTTGCTTCCATTTTAATTTCCTAAAACATAACCACATGATGATTATTGAAGTCCAGCATACATAGTATATGGATAGTAGAGATTTTTTACTTGTCTTCAAAAATGCCTCTCCAGTGACTGCTGATTCTTCCCAATTGTACCTCCCTGCTGAAATGAATTATATCAGGAAATGGAATGTACAAGGGAAAGGAAACAAAAAAGAACCACTGGATATGTTTTCTGGGTCAGAGATTTCTTACTATTTCACAGTACATAGGTATGCCACCCCTACTCACCTCCTTGTCCCAGATTTCATCCTTTATGTGGCGTGATGAGACCTGATGGGAATTTTTCCTACATGAGCATCCAGATACTCCAGAAGCGAGAAACAAAGGATTTTTTTTTCTCTTCTTATAAGGAGGAAGAGACATCTGTCTAGCTCTGCTCCTAAAACGGTTCCCTTCGTCCTCCAAACCTTTCCAGAAGACTTTTCTGACCTGAATTATTTTCAAATTTGAGGACTTCATCCCTTTGGCATGTAAATTCCTAGGGAGGTAATGCTCTATTCTCAGAGGCACCTTGGGGCTTAACCTAGGACCAAGATCAAGCTGTAACCATTTGACTCTCTGGGGGATATAAGAAAGTTGTATTAGCCTTTTGGATCAGAACAATTAACTAGAAAAATGGCTGCAAATATAATTCTTATGATATCTGAAATGTTTATAAGAGAATGGAAAACATACATCCTCTACTTTTATAGTGCCTATGCTTCAGTGGATTAATAGGGTAAAGCTTTTTATAGGAAGATTGAGAAAAACATGAAAGTTTTATTCTCCAGAGATGGTCAGTCCAATTCAGTGCAAAATCTATGGTCAAATTCCTGTTAGAGCCACTATGGCCAGTTTTCAGGTGCATATAACACAGTGCTTGCCTTCAAGGAGTTTATAATTTCATAGTGTCATTGAAGCCAAAAGACAAATAACTCTAATATAAGATTGAATGTATATACTTTAGCAGGAATACATTTATAGAACATTTGAGTGTTAATAGGAAGATGTAACATCAATTTATAACTGTAAAATATTTCGTAAAAGTGATAATTAAGATGGATCTTAACAATTGTAAAATTCAGAAAGGCACAATTTCCAAAAAAAGGGTACATTCCAGACACAAGAAACTACATAGATAAATGAATTATAAAATATTACAATATGACACTATTTATATTACCTGGGGTTGACCCCCATTTATGGTCCAATTGACCATTTATTTTGTATTTATTTACTCAACATTTTTTCAACATCTACCCTATAACAAGGATCATTTTTGGTAATCACAAAAAATGGAAAATAATACTGTTGAAATTTAGTTAAGTTAATTAACTACTTAATTACTATACATATTGTGTGGATACATATTATAAAGTAGGATAAATTAACATAGAGGCTAGAGTGATATATTCCAATGATTAGGAAGTCTTCTCTGCTAGAGTGACATTGATCATTTGATGAAAACACTGAATGAAACGACTGAGAAAGTCATATAATTGTAGGGGAGAAAAAATTTTTTTCTTCTATCCATCTTAGGCTCCCTGGCTGGGGCTGTATAAATTAGACTGACAAAAGACAGATTAACAAGAAAAAGACAATAAGTTTATTAGTATGTGTATCATGCATACACATGGGAGCGCTCAGAGATGAGTAACTCCAAAAGTGTGGTTAGATTTGAGAGTCTATGTACCTTACTTAGTAAAAGAAAGTAAGGATGGGGAGTAAGGACACTTATGGAAAAACAAATGACTTTTTAGAAACATAAATAGGACCTTAGGAGAACAGATGGGATATATAAAAAAGTAATAAACAGAAACCTCAATTAAACAGAGTCGGGAGACCAGAAGGGGGAGTTTTACTGCCCTATCACCTTAGCAGAGCTCAAAATAAAGAAGAAAGCCCCCTCTTCTTTCCTGGCAAGGACTCAGCCAATGAAAAGCAATGGACTCTCTGTTAACTATAGTCCTCCTGATTCCTTTTCCTCTCTATTAAAGTGTTCTTTCCTTGCCATGAGGGGACTTGCACATGGCTCTTCATGGTTGCAGAGCCCAAATTGCAATTCTCTGCTGATCCTGAGCAAACCCATCTTTGTTGGAGAGATAGCTGGCAGTCTATTTGTCGTACGTCAACATTTTGGTGGCTCCAGGGGCCAGAGAAGACCCCTGAGGGCTCTGGGACTGGTGAGCCAACAGGTGTGGTACCACAATTGAGCCCATTGTGCTCACTGCTTTTCATGTCAGTCCTGGAGTTTGAATGTAAGTCTCTCTCTGAATCTGAGATCATACCCTCTTTACATCGGAAGCTCTCCAGACTTTATTTGGGATCTGTTTTAAGGTTTTATGCTTTCTGGTTAAGACCTTTTTCTGTATGTGAATGCTCATTTGGCACTTGGGTCTGATTTTGATATTAAACGGTTTCAATCCAAGCTGGCTGATAAACTGTCAGCCCATTCCTTCAGGAACAGAGGCTGTTTCACTGAAAATGCACCAGTTCAGCTATTGGACCGTTCCTTTGGAATAGGAGCTGTTCTCTGGAAACTGGCTAAAAAGCCTTTGATCTGGCGTCTCTGGGACCATGCTGTTTCCTTAGAACTTACTGGTATTAGGTTGTTTGAAACACAGGCTGTTTCATTTGAGCTGTTTGAAAATCTTGCTTTTACTCTAGAGAAAAACGTATGAAAAATGAGATTCCAGTTATCTAAATATTTTTTTTTTTTTTGGTACGCGGGCCTCTCACTGTTGTGGCCTCTCCCATTGCGGAGCACAGGCTCCGGACGCGCAGGCTCAGCGGCCATGGCTCACGGGCCCAGCCGCTCCGCGGCATGTGGGATCTTCCCAGACCGGGGCACGAACCCATGTCCCCTGCATCGGCAGGCGGACTCTCAACCACTGCGCCACCAGGGAAGCCCTACCTAAATATTTTGAGTGCACCCCCATTTCAGAGACTCTGGCTGATTTTGTTTAAAAACCAAGGTCCTTCCTCATGCACATTCCTAACTAAATGAAACGAACTGACCAAAGGTAATTTAGAATATCAGTGGCCATTATGGGAACTTTTGAAATCCCCAAACAATTTTCTTAAAATGTAATTGGACCACAATAGCTCAAAACTTTCCAGAAGTGAATGAAATGAGTATTTTGATTTGTATTTTGAGGCTGCCCCAACAATATCTGGAGTCTAAAATTGCCTCTCTGCAAGACAATATTTTAAGATTAAGTGAGGCAAACAAATGATTAACAAAGGTAAAACGGCTCCCAAAGCCTCAGGCTCTTCTTCCTTGGCTTCTTTGTCTCAGGCTCCACCTGTGGCGCCATCTTGTCTCTCTTCATCAGCCCCTCATGCTCTGACTCCACCCCCAGTGTCATCTTTCTCCTTTCCTCCCATACTGTCTGCACCTCTACTATACCTTCAGTACCCTTGAACTATTTCTGTTGCCGAACTTACCCTTTTCTTTGAAACTCTCCCCACTCTGTTTACCTCAGAATTTATCAGGAGCTGTCCCTTTAAAATTAAGCCTTCTGAGGATCAAGGCTAAATCCTTAATTTCTTATATACTCTGGACTAAGATGAATTGTGAGCTACAGTCAGTACAGTCAGAGTTTTCTCGAAAGTAACTGAAGATCCACACAGATTCGCTGAGGAATTTAATATAGTCATTCAAGCTTATCAACCTAATTTCTCTGACATATGAACTAGCTCATATGCTTGTTGATAAAGGCCAGGCTCAACACTGGATGAAAGTTGCTAATTGGGAAAATCCTGAAAGGTCTGTAGAATTACAACCAGGAGACCAGCCAGCTAACTTATTATATGATCAGACTTGGGCTATTGCCTAATTCCTATTCATAGAGCAATTCCTATTCTTTCTCTCCAGAAGGGGAAATAATTCTAGAATTAGACAGTAGTTGTCAATGTAACTAACCAGGTGAATTAAATGACCCTTTGATATTTTTTATGTATTCCACCTCTAAAGGTACTAGAGCTGATTCTGGAAACACTGTTCATTTGTCTTTATTGAATCAGCTACCACCTTTTTTATGAGCCAAATCTCCAACTAATATTAGGAAAATTCACAGCATACCTCCCATCAAGATTCAAAAAATTCCTCAAAATCTCTTCCTGGAATTAATCAATACTCTATAAGTAAAGAAGTCTTTAAGGCATGAAGCCCATAATAGAAGATTACAAGACTCAAGGCCTCATTATCTCTTTCATCAGTCCCTGTAATACCCCTAATTTACTGGTGATAAAACCAAAGGGCTGAAAGTTGAGTTTCCCTTGGACCTCTGAGCAATAAACAACATCGTTATCCTTTGATACTTCGTTGTTCCTAAACCTCAGAATTTATTAACATCCATTCCCACCACCAGAAGCTCTACTGTAATTGATTTATGCAGTGCATTCTTTACTATTCCAGTTGATGAAGCTAGCCAATACCTTCTTGCCTTTACTTGGTAAGAAAAACAATTCACCTGGACAGTAATGCCTCAGGATTTTACTGAGTCATTCTTATTTCTTGCAGATCCTGAAGGCTGATCTGGATGATGTAAAGTTTCCTATAGGTTTTACTTTATTGCAATATGTGGATGATTTGCTTCTTTGTTCTCCTTCACAAGTCCTCCTTCACAGGAAGACTGCATCCTCTTGCTAAAGCTTTTAGTCTTAAAGGGACATAAGGTCACCAAAAAAATTTTAGTTTGCCTAAACTCAGGTTTGATACTTAGGACATCTAATATCAGAACAAGGACTACACCTAGATTCTAAGTGTGCTAAGTTTCCCACAACCCAAAAGTAAGTACCAACTGTGAGGTTTTCTTGGGTTGGTTGGTTATTGCCAAGGTTGGATTCCAAATTTCTCTCTTATGCCAAAACTCTGTATGTTTTACTAAAGAATAACAACCCCCAAACCAATTTTATGGATGACATATGGAAGACAGATGGCATAAAGGAAGTTTGATCAACCCACCTGCCCTTGGGCATCTCAATTATCAGATTCCCTTTTTCTTTTTTGTATATGATCTGCAGTAAATTCCTTGGGGTAACACTGACTTTTCATGGTTCACTGATGTTTCTCATTTAAAAGGTGACAATGGCACATATTGTTCTGGGTATGGTATTGCAACTCCTTTTGATGTGTTGAGGCAGCATCTTTACTTCAGACCAACAGGCTGAATTATATGCTCCTACGAGGCTATTGCTTTAGCCAAGGACAAAACTGCCAGTATTTATAATGATAGTAGATGTTCTTTCAGAGTAGCTCATGATTTTGGAATGTGAAATCAACATGGATTTATTACTTCCAGTGGGAATAAAATTTAAAGTGGTCCCAATGTTCTACAAGTATTTGATGCAATAATTTTACCTGCTGCTTTAGTGATTATTATGATTCCAGGACATTCTAAACTTTTCTGGAAGCTAAGGAAAATCACCTAGCTTCTATTTCTACAAGAAATTCTGCCCTTAAAGGAACTAATAGCAGCCATGCTATTTCATGCTCCAAAGGGATATTTCCCCAAATAATAAATTTTAAAAATTTCTAGAGAAGCCTAACAATTGGCCTTAGGAAGAAAACAAAAAACAAAACAAAACAAAAAACAAAAAAAACCAAGATTGGAAATTCAACAAATTTTGGTTTGATAAAAAGAAAGCTTTGATTTGGATCAAACAACAATCCAGCCTTACCAGAAATTCTCAAATTCCTACTTCTCACCATTTTACCTTCATTAAACCATTGGTTTACCAACAGAATGATAGCATTTATGAATCAATATTGGTGTGGAAACATCAAGGCCACAAAAATGACTAACTCATTTGTACCACTTGTCCAAAGTACAACCTGGGGAAGCCTGTTCACACTGCTCTTAGATATTTTAAACTGCCTATTGGTCTGGCAAATGGATTGCATACAACTTCCTTCATCTAATGGATATAAATATGTTTTAGTCATGCTCTGAATGTTTTCACACTGAACTGAAGCCTTCCCTTGAAGAAAGGCTCTTGCCTCTTCTGTGGCTAAAGTCCTGTTGGAAAAGAGTATCCCTACCTGGGGAGCTCCTCTCAAACTGCATAGTGATCGAGGAACGTATTTTACTGGTCAGGCGCTTCAACAAATCTGTGCTGTCTGGGCAGTTTTACAGTTCTTTTACTGCGTTCACCACCCTCAATCCTCTGGCCTAATAGAACACATCAGTGACATTATAAAGACTCAACTGGCAAAATTTGTAGAGGTCCTTTAAATACCTTGGCCAAAAACATTGCCATTGGTCCTTCCAAATCTCAGACCTACCTTTTTTGGAACTGGTGAACTCTCATGCTTTGAGATAGTCACAGGATACCTAATGCACCTGGCACTTGCTTCTTTTGACCCACAACCAACAAAAGGAGAGATACTCCAATATTGTAAAGGCTTAGTTGCTTCTATTAAAAATAACCATAATTTGGTAGAACAGTCTTTTCATAGTGTACTCTTGGGAGATGAAGACCTTAAGCATTCTCCCTTGCAACCTGGAGGTTGCATCTAATGGAAAAGAGACCTCCAGAAGAACTCTCTTCAACCTTGTTGGAGAGGTCCCTATCAGGTACTGCTAACCAACCCTTGGGTGGCTAAACTCCAAGGAAATGACTCTTGGATTCATGTAACCTACCTAAAGAAAGCACCAAACTCTGAGTGGACCCGCATATCATCTGTTGATTTCCAGATAAAGATTTAACAGAATTGAAGCTGATGATATCTGATGAGACAGCTTTCCCGATATAACAAGGACCAGGTCTGCTCGAAGTTTGTTGCCAAACCTGTGATGATGACACAATGCTTCAGGTGATCTCCAGTGTCTATGATCTTGATAACATACGGACTTTAGATAAAATTGCCAGAGGGTTCTCCTTCCTACCTCTCCTTGTTACTTGAATGTGACCCTAATAGGTTTCAGTACACCCAGGATAGGTCTTTCCTGACACTGAGGAACAAAAAAAAAACAGCTGAAACTAGAAAACCTGACTCTTGGGCAGCGATGCTTTCAGATAAAGATCTTGAACAAAAAGGGAAAATTTTAAAATTAATAAACAAAACTCTCAATTAAATAGTGTTGGGGGGCTTCCCTGGTGGCGCAGTGGTTGAGAGTCTGCCTGCCGATGCTGGGGACACGGGTTCGTGCCCCGGTCCGGGAAGATCCCACATGCCGCGGAGCCGCTGGGCCCATGAGCCATGGCCGCTGAGCCTGCGCGTCCGGAGCCTGTGCTCCGCAACGGGAGAGGCCACAACAGTGAGAGGCTCGCGTACCGCAAAAAAAAAGAAAAAAATAGTGTTGGGAAGTCAGATGGGGAGCTCTCACACCTTGTGACAATAGCAGAGCTCAACAAGAAGACCCCTCTTCTTTCCACGCAGGAGCTCAGCTAATGATAGGTCGTGGACTCTTTGTGTACTGTAGCCCTCCCAACTTCCTTTCCCCTCACTATAAAAGTGCTCTTCTTCTCTTGCCCTGGGGGGATTTGCATGTGGCTTGCCATAGCTGCAGACCCCAAATTAGAATTGTCTGCTGATCCCGAATAAACCCATCTTTGCTAGAGAAATATCTGGCAGTCTATTTGTTTTAGGTCAACAGAAATATGACAGCTTGGTAACTGTCTGTTTGGATATGGTGTTGACTTCTCCTCTCTGAGAAGAGAAGATTAGAGTTGTTCCTGGGGAGGGAATTTATGACACTTGAGTTCTTTGGGGAGACTCTGATTTTAGGCAGACAAGGAATTTCAGGAACTGAAATACCTTCAGCAAAACACAATTCTTTTGCCAAAATGGCATGTGGAGTGGCATATCCTGATCTCCTTCCCAGGGAACTAAGAAAAGAAATTAATATTGTGTATGTAGACACAATATAGACTCCAAATATACTAGTAAGCTCTTTTCCTAATAATAGTGGGAATAGCTAGCTTTGAGCAAACATGATATTTGCACTCACGAATCTGTCCTTAAATAGATAGTGATAGTCTCCTGAAGTTTTTTTTTTTTTCTTTTTTCCAATAAGATGGATGTGAGTGGAAGAGTTACCAGTTAGGAGATAATTGCAAGAGCATCTGTGATGGATAATGGAGGCACTAGAGTGATGACTGTTCAAATTTAAAGTGGGTGGATATGAAATTTTTCCTGGAAAGTGAACATTCGCATTTGGCTCCTGGGAATGAAGTCCAAGATACTGAGATTTTTAAGGCTACATAATGAGAAAAACAAGAGTCCTATTTCCAGACATTGAAAATTTTAGAGGAAGAGTTGATTTTGAAAGAATAATAATGGTTTGGGAACTGTTGAATTTGGGGTTCTGCTTAGTAAAACGTCTAAGTAAACCTAGAACATGGGATTTAGGAGAAGAGATCAGTATTGCATATACTGACTTGAAGTAATTTGTTGCAAACTGACCCAAGCTGATATGCTGTTCACAAACATTAGATTCTTTTCAGTAGTTATTGGTATCTCCTAACAGTTAGGGGCTGGTGTGTGCCGTTGGACTTCTCTATATAACCTGAAGATACGGTCGTATGTTGCAAGTTGTGCCACACATATACAAATACTTGTAGCAAGCAGGCATACAAACAGCCATTCATACTTTCTGTGATTTCCATAAACTCTCAGCGATCTGTCCCTTTATATTCTCTCGCAACGTTGCAGAAAAGATTTTATTATGGCAAATGCAAACATATTCTGATGATAAGATTCAGCTAACCTTCTAGTCAAGGTCAACACAAATATCCTCTGATACAGCCCTTTAACTTACAACCAGTTTGGAATCCTAGGATTAGAACACCATTTTCAAAAGAAATGGCTCTTAGGCTTACTAAATTCTTATCCTATGTTTATCTAATGATGAGAATGTCTATGCAATATTTCAGGCCAACCTACTACCTAGAACATCCTCCAGTGTTGGTCATATTTAATGTCATTTAAAGTACTTGGTACTTTAATTGTAGACTAAACACTCCTAAATTGTAGATTAAATTAATTAATATACACATATAGTCCTTACTGTCTATGTGAAGTATTTTACACCAGTCCCAAGCAATGTACCATTTATTTTATAATAGTCTGAGAATATATTTCAATCCTCCCCAAACCAACCTTGACCCATAGACTATGTTCTGCCATCTCCCTCTTTCTATATGTGTTACAAACCCTCTCCTCACCAGCACTTCTCAATTACATAGAGTTCTACATTACTCAGACCCATCATGATTTTCCACATAGTGTTACATTAATATCAGAGCTAATACCCTGGAATTTGATCCAAAACAAAATTTAGCTCAGGTTTAGACTAAAATTTGTCCCAATTATTTGAATATTTGAAGGAAGAGTGTGTTCCCTTAAAATATTCACTAAGGCAATAGCAACAACAGCTCAAAATTTCAAATTTCTCTGTGCCCAATACCATGATTGGTATGACAGTAAAAATAAAATCCAAGAATCTTAGTAAAATAAAACATTATAATATGAACAACCAATCTGATGCACTTATTTTTCTGAAAGAATGTTCAGGGTGCTGTTAATACACTCATACTCCTCATTCATTATTTCTTAAAAAAAAAAAACTGAAAATGATACAGGAGGGAAGGGGGCAGGGCACAACATTTAAAAGAATGACATAACCCGAGGACACAACATAAACTGATTAGAACCTTTCCCAGGCAACTATTGTTATCTATTACTTGTATTTTTAAAATAGATATTCTATACGTTTTCTGACAGATATAAATATGTATATATTTTATATAAAAATAAGTATGTTATTATTATAATGCCTCATTAAATATACATATATATAATTTAGAGAGAGAATTAATAGTATGACTGTCAAAAACTGGATCATCCTTTTTAAGCCACATAAAATTCTATTATAGGGAACTACCATACTGCCAACTACAAATCGGCATTTTCCAGTGGCACTTGCCATCTACCTCTACAAGGATTAAATCATGTGCTGCTGCCGGTGCTGACTTTCAACACCCCCTGAAAAGAGCTCAGGGTGGAGAGCTGAAATGAGGAGCTCTGTGCTCTGGGAAAACCTGGCAGAACAGGTCTGCAAGTAGTTAGATATTTTCAGGAGCCAATTTTATGAGCCAATTCTTGTATCTCCTCATATCTAGAAAAGCACTAAAATCCTTCTTGGTGACATCTGCTCCTCGTGACTAAAAGTAACTTGCACGAGATTAGCAGAAACCTTCTGTAAAAAATATGTGCTTGGGGCTTCCCTGGTGGCGCAGTGGTTGAGAGTCCGCCTGCCGATGCAGGGGACACGGGTTCGTGCCCCGGTCCGGGAGGATCCCACATGCCGCGGAGCGGCTGGGCCCGTGAGCCATGGCCGCTGAGCCTGCGTGTCCGGAGCCTGTGCTCCACAACGGGAGAGGCCACAACAGTGAGAGGCCTGTGTACCAAAAAAAAAAAAAAAAAAAAGTGCTTGATTGCATGTATTCCCCCTTCACCAAAATCACATATATACTGACCTTCCCCCTGGGCCCCCGCCTCTTTGGAACAGTTTCTCAGAGATATCTGGGATGCTGTCTCCCTGGCTGCAGTCCTCATTTTGCCCCAAATAAAACTTAACTTGAAACTCTCAAGTTGTGCATTTTTTTAAGTTGACAATACCATGACCATCTTTTCCTTATTGGTGAATATTTAGGTTGGTTCCAATATTTTTCCCTAATCAAAAATGCAGCAATGAATATTCTTGCACATATCATTTCACATATGTGTAAGAATATCTGTAGCAAAAATTCCTAAAAGTGAAATTAGTAGATCAGAGTGTGCAATTTAAATGTATATACATTATTTAAGAATGAAAAAAGCACCTTAGATCAATAAAATATCATCCTTTGACTAACATAAAACAGAACAAAAAACAAGTTGTTCCTTTTTATTTATTTATAGTCCTTGTCATTTTTTGTTTCTAATAAATGTTACTTATATAAACTTCTCTAGCAATATTTGAATCCGATTCAAGTTACATATGAAATATTTATCTAAAACATCATTTCTCAAACTGTTATTAATTTTTCAAATTCTCAAAATGAAAAAATGTTCATGGTCATCTACTTTCAGGGGAAAGGTGCATATCTTAGCCTACTTTAAAAGCTGAGGATCCTAAAATCTGAGAAATTTTTCAAATAAAGGAGGCTGTACAAATTTATTTAGTCCAGCAATTCTCAAATGTGTTTAACAGTTATTAACATCCTTTGGAAAAAGTGTTCCTTGGAATACATAGAGTTAATACACCAGAAAATGAAATATGCTAGACTGTTCCATAACAATCATTTTAAATCTACTGTGTCTCAGATACCAGGCAAACAAATAAGCAAATTACCTCGTCCTCAAGGCTTCACAGTGTTTCCAAATTCAAAAGCAAACATTTTCTAATAGATTGACAAAGATGAGAACTCAGTCAAAAGCCAAGTAAACCAAAATAGTCTCCTGTTTATTAAATCATATTCCTTGGTATGAAATATCTGTGCTTTATTTGCCAACTTTAGATTTGTGAATTTCTTCCCATTGTCTTTTTCCCAAATTATTATTACTATTATTAGGAGCATGAAAATAAAAGTCACAGTGTTTTTTAATACAAGAAAGCCACTGTCATTTAATTTTTATCACCCAAGAAGAATCCCAGAATCTCAGAATTTGTCACCCCCAAATATGCCGCTTTAGTGTAAGGATTATTTTGAGTTGAGGACAACAGAAAAATAGCAAACACTGAGAAAAATAAAGCTCTGCCTTCACCTACCATTTGCGTCAAAACCATTTCTTAATCACCAGAAACAACTTTAGACTCTTATCAGCCCAGAGACAGGGCAGTGGAGAATCTACATAACAAACCTTACTAAAATAACCCTTATCTCAGCAGTCCCCAACCTTTTTGGCACCAGGGACCGGTTTTGTGGAAGACAGTTTTTCCACAGACAGGGGGCTTAGGGGGCTGTGGTGGGGACGGTTCAGGCGGTAAGGTAATGTGAGCCATGGGGAGCAATGGGGAGCGGCAGATGAAGCTCTGCTAACTCACCCACCATTCACCTCCTGCTGTGCAGCCCAGTTCCTAACAGACCACAGACCGGTATGGTCCATGGCCCGGCCGTTGGGGACCCCTGCCTTATCTTCCAACAGTTCCCTCCCCCCATATATTTACCTTCCTAGAGTTTGCCGCCTCTAAAAGCCTAAACCTGTGTTTCTTTGTCTTGTCACTTTTCTACAAATTTATTGTTCTTTATTAAGATGCTATATCACTCCCAAATTCTAACTACGCCCTTGAGATACTCCTCAGTTTCTCCCATTTGTATGTACACTGCACGTGTTAACAAATGCTGGGTTTTTTTTCTCTTGTTAATTTGTCTTTTGTCAGTTTAATTTCCAGGGTCCCAGCTGGAGAACCTAGGAGGGTAGAGGAAAAAGGTTTTTTCCTCCCTTCCAGTGTCATGCTGAGAGCTATGAATTACACAGCAGACAAAGAAATAATCATGGATTCAAGGAACTCAGAAAGGGAATCAGATGTGTCAACTGCAATAGCTAACAATAACCAAGGCAATGCATTAACAATGCAAAGCCTATTTTGCTAAATTAAATGCTGTAACTTTCCCCAGAGAGATAATCTCTTGATATTCCACATCACGAAATTGATTTTCCTCTTATCATTTGTAAACATGGGCCTTTTTCTCTGAAATTATGTTTAGCTACATTGTTTTTCCTTGGCCAGAATATTATTGATGTTGTGGATAATCACTATATAAGTGAACTGAAATCCCTTTTATTAACATATAAGTACACTCAAAACAATTGCCTAGGCATCCTAATTTTTCTAGTCAAGACAGTGGAGACACATTTGCACTTAAACACATGAAAACACACACTCTCACACATACTACACACACACAAAAGCAGTAACATGTAAAGAACATTAGGAAGTCTCCAAATTTCTTTCTTAGTTTAAAGTAGACACATCCTAGGATAGACCACAAATATTAAAGGTATACAAGTAAACTTAATAGTACTACTGTCAGAACTGCACTATTAACTTAGGGAGAAGAATACAATATACTTTTTCTCCTAATCTAAAAATATAAACACAGCATTGTGAATCAACTATACTTCAATAAAAAAATTTAAAATTAAAAAAAATATAGGAACATGGAAACTTCATGAATGGTCTAACTTTGAATTTGGATTTTCAAAAGTATTGTTTGATTCAATAGTTTTTATTTAAAATGGCATAACAAGCAACAATAAACAGTAAAAGGAGAAACAACTAACACTGCTTTCTGTACTCTACCCAAGACCAGAGGCTAACACCATTATAAGCTCTTCCTGACAGCTCCGTCCCTCCATATTGCCCAGGCTCTTCTGTGTGGAATTCCTCTCATTTAATTAGTGGTATCTTAATTGTCTTCCAAGGTAAAACCCAGGAATCGTCTCTGGAAATAAATTTTTGATTTTCCGGAGCTAAAACCAAAACATTCCCTCTTTTGACCAACACTATACTTATGTGTATCATGATTACCATATTGACAACAATTATTTGTTTAAATGTCTCTCTCTCTGGCCAGTCTTTCTACTTCTTTAGGGCAGGGCCTATGCTTCTTCTTCCCAGAATCTAGGACATTGCCTGGGATATTGTAAACACCTAAACTATCTGTTGAAAAATGAATGAATACAAATGCAAATGAATGAGGAAACACAGTAAACACATAGCTGTGTAAGATGATTTGGAATATCTTTGCACCTCTTAAGAAACCAGCTTAACATTTTTTTTAAACATCAGAAAGCTGCTATAATAAAACACACTTCCTGAAATTTTACAATGCATTTATTTATCTCATTTCTTTTTAACATGTTTAATATTTATTCTTTATTTCCCTCTAATAAATTCAATTGGCGTACGGTGGTTTTGCTTTGGTTAACTCATAGTGTATGTAATTTGGATCTGATAGCACTTGAAAAGACTCACTGTAATACATTTTTACCGTTTTCAGTTTTTTGGAGATCAATGAAAAAGAATATCAGGTCAGATTTTATTTTATTTTTTCCCTGCCAAAACAGCAAGGACATATCCTCAGACCATAGATAATATGAAAGGGAAAAGAAAGTACTATACATGAAATGATTTGAGTCCTAGCTCTGGTTTATTTCATCAGTAATAAGAAAATTCCTACCGATATTCCATTACGAACAGTTCTTCTGTGAGGACTTCACATGAAAGACTGTGAGATTAAACCCTGAGGCTGTTCGTCTCCAAACGGTGCAAGGACACCTGGAGTTCCACACATAATTTAACTGGCCAAGTTTTTAGTTTTCCTGCTAATACTATAGTATATCATTTTCATGATTCCTGTTACCAGTAGGAGGACTATGGTAGTAGGTTGAAGGTAAAACCTGTGATGGAGAAAGTATACAAAGAATGACCTAGCAAGAATATTTCCTTCTACAAAGCTGTTCAAATAAAAAAGATGGGTTCGGGCTTCCCTGGTGGTGCAGTGATTGAGAGTCCGCCTGCCGATGCAGGGGACACGGGTTCGTGCCCCGGTCCGGGAAGATCCCACATGCCGCGGAGTGGCTGGGCCCGTGAGCCATGGCCGCTGAGCCTGTGCGTCCGGAGCCTGTGCTCCGCAACGGGAGAGGCCACAACAGTGAGAGGCCCGCGTATCGCAAAAAAAAAGATGTGTTCACTGTCTCTAGTTAACCCTTGCCCACCCACTTCCCCCCGCCCCCGCCGCCAAATTCTAATTATCTGTGACCCATTTTGGCAATTTGACTATGACATATTCAAACTACTGTCAGTTTCCTTCAAAGTAGAGGTTTAGGAATAAAGATAAAATACCTAGGAAATATGCAATCAGAGTTACTTTTTCCTCTGCCTCCTTTTTTTGACCACCTAAATTGGATAAGTTGTTTTATATTTGTTTTATTTACACACTTTAGAAGATAAGAAATAAACAGTAAAGAAAATTTTGGTGCTGATGAGTTCTTATGCAGGAGTCCTGACCCCTGTTCCAGGCAGAGTCATGGGTTGGAACATAGAATTCCCATACACTTTTTTGGATCAGACAACAGATGGGAGCCCACATCCTTTCCACATTTTCCATTCATGCAGTAACACTTCAGAATTCCCTGTATCTTTCACCATGACAAAGGGAATATTTGTGTAGAATGTGATGCTGTGTAAACAGAAAAAGTTCTTTATTTGAGTGAGTGGAACTAAAATTTTATCTTCTAATAATGTACAAAAATCTGATCTTTGAGTCTTTCTTGATTCTCCCATCCAAGCTGTCACCAGTTGTTAGTGAATCTTCCTATCTCAAATCTGGTTCCCCCTTACCTTTCCCATTGCCATCATCATGACCCAAGTAATTAAGAACATTTGTCTCTTGCTATCAACTTAATGTTTCTGTCCACCCAACATTCAAATGTTGAAGTCCTAGCTATCAATATGTTGGCATTAGGACATGGGGCTTTTGGGAGTTGATTAGGTCTTGAGGGCAGAGCCCTCACAAATGTGATTACTGACCTTATATAAGAGGCTCCAGAAAGTTCCCTCACTCCTTGTATCATGTGAAGATACAATGTCTATGAATCAGAAAGTGGGCTCTCACCAGACACTGAACATACCAGTGCTTTGATCTTGGACTTCCAGCCTACAGAATTGTGAGACATAAATGTTTGTTGTTTAAGCCACTGGGTTGTGGTATTCTGTTATAGTAACCCAAACAGGCTAAGACAGCTCTTTTATCCCTAAGGCTAATTGTGTCCTGAACATCTGAGCTTCTCCCCTCACCTTCAATAATGCTCACAATTTTTCATTATTAATATTTCTGAAGTACTGATCAGACATGGTACTATTCTATAGGAAAACTTTTATTCTGAATAAAATCCATGTTCCTTGGTATTATAAGAGATATCTTTTATAATCTTGTCCCTATCTACTTCTGTAGCCCTATCTTCCAACAGTATTGTTTTTATCAATAAAGATTCTAAGTTTAATATAGCCTCTATGGAGCCACCTTCATTCTCTTTCATTAGCTAAGTGTTCTTTCCTTCTCTTTTATTTAAATCTTGTTATCCTTCAAGATCTAGATTAAATTCCACTTTTTTCACAAAACAGTTTCCTCAAACACTGTCAAGGCACTGATTTCCTTTTTTCTTTGAACTCCTAAGCACTTTATTGCACCACCCCTTTTAGCCATTATTATTGTCATACTCATTGTCCCCATTGTTGTTGGATTATCCATTATCCTCCCTATGATGTTGTAAAAGTTTTCTCAGCAGGGGCTACATTTAGTCACCTTTTAATAGGTAGCTCACCTCCAAGTGCCTAACTAGAGCTTTGTGTAAAGAAAGCATTCAGTATATTTTTGTTGAGTGAAGGGAAATCAATTGATCCTTCATTTTCAGAAGAGTTTAGGACTTGCAGAGCTCAGAAATTGACCCAAAAAAACCCTTCCCTTTATATGCGCACTTAAGTAAATAGTAAGTAAGTATAAATAGTAAGTATCCTTGCCTTGCCTTTCTCCTTCTAAGGTGCATCTGTGGCCTCCAGAGTTAGCAGGAACCAAAGCAGAAGCAGCAGCAGGTTTCCAGTGGTTAACACTGCAAGCAGCAGGTATGATCTTTGGCAACTAGCAGATTCCAGTAGAGCTTAGAGGATGTTACTGTACCACTGAAACAGATTAACCATCAAAGTATCTTCCTTCTTTTTCCATTTGACTTTTGTCAGCAATTGGCAAAGCTCCACACAGTAAGAACATACTAAAAGAAGAAGGAAAGTAATGAGAAATAATTAGAGGTGGCTCATTGCCAACCTATGTCTGCATTTGAGGAGAAGAGAAGCTGTTGAACAATATTAGGAAAAGTAATTCCATGCCTAAAATCTAAATGAATATTGCTGAGGAGGGTCAATAAGATGATATCGTGAAAACATAAATTCTCTCTCAATTACCATTTACTGATGACGAGCATATTTTCTGGAAGCCATAATACAGTGGGCTGGGAGCTGAAGAATTGACATATGGAACTGAGAACCATGAACTCACTCCTTCCTTCCCTCTGACAATTCCCTCATTAATGCACAGCCAGGAAACCTGGGAAAGGCGTGCTTTCACTGAGTTGGAGAGAGATGACAGTACTGTCAGCTGCTGAGCTTTTGTTCCTTTGTTCAGCCATATTAAAATGATAGAAGGGAAGTGAGGATGAAGCTTCTTTTTTCCCAAGCCCAATGGTCTAAAGGATTTATTGGACATCTGCTTACCTATTGTTGGTTTTGAAAGGTTTCTTCTCACTTTTGAAAGCAGAAACACATTAGACTATCACATCAGGTATCAAGGATATTAGACGATTAGCCAGTTGCTTCTGTGGGTAAAAGATAACTGGAAATGAATGAGACATCAGGAGAAACATCAATACTTCTTTCACAGCAGGAAGTATTTGCTTAATAAATAGGATTTCTCAAAATGCAAGTTACCCCTTCACATCAGGCAGTCATGTTTTGGGACTTGAGTGGAAAACTCAGGTCTGTTTTAGGAATTTTAAAAGTTTTAGTGAGTATGCTGACAGAATAAAATATTAAATTAACAATAAAAGCCTCAAAACATGGCTAGATATGGTGTGACTCACTCCTATTCCATGCTTTTTACCCTCTTGATCTGAAAATAAGTCATTTAAGCAACATCTTCAAATGTCTTTGTCTCAGGAAGGTATTTGTAATCTGTGAACATCTACCCAAGGAGTCATAAAAGTGAAATAATTGTAAGGCTTTCTTTTATATTCCTTTTTTGCTTTTTTATGTTCACCAGTAGAAATACTAAGAAAACAAAGAAAGAAGCCTGTGTAGTGCTCTATTTATTCCTTACTCTGGGTCCCTTAGTGTGTAACCTTCATTAGAGCAGAAATATATTCAAATGGGATTTCATTCCACAGTGTCACTACCTGGGTCATCTGCACAATCAAAAACAATTTGTAATTAGCATCTCAAATGGTCTGAGAAATGAAGGCACCAGGTAAAAGAAATCACCTCCTAAGGGACTCTCTCCCCCTCCAGTGAACTGCCTTCCCAAATAATTCCTAAATATTTAAATAGATAAATCAAATTAATAACTTATCTCCAGTATATCAATTGTGTCATTTATGGAATACAAGACCAGATGCAGCAAAAAATTCGAGCTCTAAAACCTCATTTGCACATATGCAGACACACACACACACACACACACACACACAAACTACTGTCTTCAAATACCATTCAACCTTGGGATCTCGATAGGAGACAAGAATACAGTTGGAAGAGATATAAAATTATTTTTTTTAACTTGAGTTTTAATAGCATCACACAATGAAGCTTGGTATGCTCCCTGGTGAGGATATAATTAGGGAAATAAAAAATTAAATGATAAAAACAGCAGGTGAGAAGATGGGCAAACTATGCAAGTAAAACTTTTGGTTGGTAACTTCTATTTCCTTTTTTCCCTGGTTGACCCTCCCCACCCCAATACACACTTTTTTCTTTGAATTTCATTCTTATTGAATGTGGCCATTTCTAAGACCGATTAACTGAATCCAGGCTCCCCTGGAAAGCCTTGCTCATTTGCTTCTGATTATTTCACCAAATACTGGAGAAATCTTCAGTTCAAAGATTGCTTTACTTTAAAGAAAAAAAAAAAATCAGAGGCTTGTCACGGTGCTCAGAGGTTAGAATGAATCACGGTGGAAATCAAGATCTCAATTCCTTAATAGAATTCTATGTTAAAAGAACTTCCTCAGAAATTTCCTGAGATTCATTGTTCTCTCACACTGGAAGTGAACAGATATATGAAGGCACAGAGATTATTCATTGTACACATTATGTACTGAGTAAACTTTTTCGAATGCCATTCTGGACCAATATATCAGTTGATTATTTTGCTTTTTTGCCTATAATTCTTCTTGTTCTCCATTATATTTGTGTGATAGACATTGTGTGAAGTCTTTTACATTCATTATCTCATTTTTTCTACATAACAAACATGTCATAAATCTTACTATAATCACCATTTTACAGGTGATGAATGCTGAAGATGAGAAAAGCTAAAAGTCTTAGTCAAAGTTACCTAGCTGATAAAGTTTACTTTTTTAATGTGGTAAGAAGCACATTAAAAAAATCACTATTTTAACCATTGTTAAGTGTACAGTTCAGTAGGGTTAAGTATATTCAAATTGTTGTGCAACAAATTTCCAGAACTTTTTCATCTTGCAGAACTGAAAACCTGTACCCAATAAATAACTCTCCTTTTTTCCCTCTCTCCTCAGTCCCTCATAGCCACCATTCTACTTTCTGTTGCTGTGAATTTGACCTCATTTATTTATTTATTTATTGTGACTGCTTATTTTCACTTAGCATTTTCAAGATTCATCTATGTTGTATCATGCCATAGGATATTCTTCCTTTTTAAGGCCGAATAATATTCCATTGTGTTGACATGGTCCAGAAGACACCACTGTGGCATAAAAATTATTTTTATCTGAAGGCATTGGAGAGCAGGATTTTTAAACTCCCTTATCTTCTTAAAAACAGTCTCCCAAAAGAAGTCAGTCGTTACAAATCTTCTTGAGAGTTTCTCCACCAGAAATTGACTCATCACTAGAGAGAAATCAGCATCAAATCTAACCAGGCATTGTTACAAAACTATTGTATCTCCTATCTGTTCTCCTAAGGACCCATTCAGAAGTGTTTTCCCATAAGTGCCTTTCTCCTCCTCCTTTTCCCCTAGTGTAATAAGGTGCTATGTAAGTCCCAAATTCTAACCACCTTCTTGAGCCACATTTTTTCTGTGAACTCCTGTATACCCACAATGAAAACATCTGTATTTTCTCTTGCTAACCTGTCTTTTGCCAGTTTAATTTGCAGACCCTCCAAGCAAAGAACATAAGAGGACAGAGGGAAGGTTTTTCTTCCCCAGCAGTATGTAGGTAGCAAATTTTGTTTATCCATTTATCTGTCTGTGGACATTTGGGTTGGTTCCACCTGTTAGCCATTGTGAAGAGTGGTGATATAATCATGATTGCGCAAATATCTCTTCAGGACTCTGTTTTTAATTATTTTGAATCTATATCTGGACATGGGATTACTGGATCATGTGGCAGTTTTATTTTTAACTTTTTAAGGAACCCTCATACTCTTTTCCATAGTGCTTGCAGCATTGTACAATCTGGCAAACAGTAGACAAGGTTTCCAATTTCTCCACATTTTCACCAACACTCGTTATTTATTTATTGTTTGTTTGTTTGCTTGTTTATTTTGCTTTGTTTTGATAGTAGCCATCCTAGTGGGTGTGAGGTAATATTTTATTGTGGTTTTGACTTGCATTCCTCTGATGACTAATGAAATTAAGTATTTTTTCTTATGCTTGCAGCTAACATATTTTTAACCCTGAATTGAATTCAGGCAACCTGACTCCATAGCCTACATTTTTGGTACTAAATTGTGCTTTGCATGATTTCATTTTTTATATTTTTCTTGATTATTTACTTAACTAGAAAATTTTAACACATGTACTTCCTAATTTTATAATCTGTATTTTTAGTTATCTTAATGTTTGATGATCATATTTTTAATTATGGAAACATTTTATTTTAATTACATAGCAATAGTTAAACCAATAATTTAAAACTTTGAGCTCTTACAGGTTATAAGGACCTGTATACCCTTCTATACCCTTTTCTTATGCTTTCCAGGAATGTTCACTTTTAGAATAATTACCTTATTTTTTAATATAAGTTTATGTACCTATATGTTTGGGGCTTGTATTTTCTCATTTCTCTTTGTGACTACTTATACTGTGAGAACCACAATTACAAAGGATAAATGCAACTGAAGTAGGGTTAGACAGAGAATGGATTTACTAAATTAACTGAGGTTCTTCATTTCCTTTGAAGAAGGAATGCCTTGAGGCTGAATATTCATGACCATGGGTTATACTTAGTATGCCTGATTATTTTAGCTCTTATATATGGAGTAATGTGCTGATCAAGAGCTTTGGTACCTGTTTATGCCAATGCCAACTGATTTATTTTTATTGTAAATATATGATTTAGATAAATCTTATGTAAACAAGTACAACATGAACGAGTAAAAGAAAGCAACTATAATTTTAATTTAAACATAGGCTGAATAGTTTGGAAATATTTAATGAGTCAGTCACTAAAATAAAAATAAAATTTAAAATATGTCAAAATTGGGGAAATATGAAATACTATTAATATTTGGAAAATATAAAAGTATTAAATATTTAATACTAGATTGCTTTTCCTGTGTTTTAAGTTCTCATTCCACTTCATGGGAATTCAAATCCAAATTGTATATTATGTTTTATGGGTATAGTTTATAAATGAAAGATATCCTAAGACTTTAATTTGTGACTCAACATCAAAGGAAAACACGTGGATCTATATCAGAAGATTATCCAATGAATGCTTATTTATGTGTTAATTAAAAGAAAATGAGGCAGATATGAATCACATTTTTTGAGTTTAATGCTTACCTGACTTTTTAGTTAATCAACTAAATGCATTGCTTGCTTTGGATAAAAATGGCTTTTACTATAAAAGCTCAAGAACTGATAGCTCTTTTGGTCTCTTTGTTCCTCTTTTTCTATCTTTCCATCTTTCTGTTTCTTTCTCTCCATCTAAATATACAGATATAGATAGATGCGTAGACCGATAGCTAGATATAATAGTTATATATGCACAGATGAATCCCATACATAGGAATATTTAATTTCTTATTTATTTATTTATTTATTTATAGCTGCGTTGGCTCTTCGTTGCTGGGCATGGGCTTTCTGTAGTTTCAGTGAGCGGGGGCTACTCTTTTTTGTGGTGCGCAGGCTTCTCATTGTGGTGGCTTCTCTTGTTGTGGAGCATGGGCTCTAGGAGCACAGGCTTCAGTAGTTGTGGCACATGGGCTCAGTAGTTGTGGCTTACGGGCTCTAGAGTGCAAGCTCAGTTGTGTGGCGCACGGGCTTAGTTGTTCCACGGCATGTGGGGTCTTCCCGGACCAGGGCTCGAACCCATGTCCCCTGTATTGGCAGGTGGATTCTTAACCACTGCGCCACAAGAGAAGTCCGAATCCCATACATATGAAAATATACTAACCTCTTCCATGTTATCAGAAGTTGTTTGAATATCGTGCTTAGGAGAAAAATTGCATAAGTGACTATTATTTCCTATTATAATTAATGTATAAACAGCAAAGTTTCATTAATGCAAAAGTAAATTCAACAATCAAGTTGGCACCAGTGATAATATATTCAAAATTATATACTGTTGATGAGTCAATCCTGCTATCTCATTAATTAGTTATAAAATTATTTGGAACAACCTGGAGCTTGATAGAAGTTATAAACACTAGCAAAGATCAGTTGACTTGGTTTTATAGTGAATATTGGTGACCATTTTTCCGAAATGCTATTTTTTCTTCAGATAAATATACATGCCTCAGTTTCCTCATCCATAAAATGGCATAGTCACATTTCATAGGGCTGCTTTGAAGATTAAATAAATTAATTTACGTAATGGATTTAGAATAGAAATTCGTACATAGTAAGCACTATATATACTAGATTTATTGTTATTATTATTTTAATGCAAGAACATAGTATACAACATCTACCTTAGTAGATATCCACAGAAAATTTTTCATTGGAAGCTTTGACCTCCTATGCTTCCACATATATGGAATTGAAGATCCAACCTCAAGGGTTTGTACATCTAGCAAAAACGCTGTGTAAAAATGCAGTAGACGGTGAAAAGACACAGTAAATCATATACATATTATTCAAATCATACTAACCAGGTGTCCATTGGTCATTTGGTTACTACAATGGACTGAATGATGTCCTCTTAAAAGATGTGCTCATGTCCTCATTCCTGGAACCTGTGAATATTACCTTATATGGCAAAAGACGTACTTAAGTTAAGGATCTTGAAAAAGGGGGCTTATCCTACATTATCCCAGTGAGTCTTGTATACCATCAGATGTATCCTTACAAGAGAGACACTCAAAAGATACACAGAAGGGAAGGTGATGGGAAGACAGAGGCATAGATTAGAGCGATGGCAGCCACCAGAAGCTGGAAAAGGCAAGGAACAGAGTCTCCCCTAGACTCCCTGGAGGGAATGTGGCCCTGCTAACACTTTGATTTTGGCCGTTCTGGCAGTACTGACTTGGACTTCTGCCTCCAGAACTCAGAGGGACTAAATTTCTTTTTTTTAAGCTACTGACTTTGTGGTAATTTGACAGCATAGGAAACTAATACAATTACTAATAATTTAGCAAGAGCAGAAGGAAGCCAGAACAATGTGCACAAAGATGGCAGTGACAGTAAGAGTCTCTGAAGTGTCCTCCCCATTGGAGGAGCAGTCTTGCCTTTCCTTCATGTCCTCAATGTGCTACTGGTAATCATTGCTGCTCTACCTCCACTGACTCACCTCAAAATCTTCCCTTTAGTTTAGTATCCTCTTGATGCCTCCATGTTTTCTGGTTAAGTGCCTGCTTTTTCCCTCATTATAAGTAATGATGAAAATCCAGACACAGGTTTTACGAAGATTTCTCTAAGGCCAGATCAAAGGATTTTACAGGGTCAGCATTCTTGATGTTTCATATCCCCAGCAGGGCAGGTTTAGACCTGGATGAAATCTATTTCTTCACCTGGGTTCAAATTCAAGTTCTGCTAATTACTCAATATGTGACCTCCAACAACTTAATTAACCTCCGGAGTTGTGGGTTTTCTTATCCATAAATCCAAGATACTATCGACTTCACCAGTTAGTTATGATCATTATAGACTAAGTAAGTAAAATGTCAGGCAAATAGAAAACTGAAAGATTTGTTCTTATTCTCTACATTTGTCCAGCTTTGTTCTGCCCTCACTCAGGACAAACCACAGAGCCTGGTATACCTGTCCATTTTGCTTGGATGGGGGTGTGTTTTAGGCGAATGTTTGGCCAGGGAGATCTCTTACTGCTGGCCAGACTCTAAGTTCATCAACATGAATTTATATGCTCCTCTTTGTAGGAAGCAAATGAGAAGTTCAGGCTTTATGAGACAGACGGTTGGTTGTCAGAGTCATTTTTAAAACCTCTTTTATTTTCTCCTTCAGATAATACTAAGAAATAAACACGTATGACTTGCACTGGTTTTACCGATTCTGCTGGTTAACTTCCTGACCTTGAATTGTGTTAAAATTCTAAGGCAAACTGAAGAATTTAAACTGCACCTGCACCTCTACCCTGGTTTGAGTAGGGGGTAAAAAAGAAAAAAAAACTCCATAAGGAGTTTCCATGGACGAAATCTTGTTTTATTTTCTCCTTGGTGTACTGGGAGGCTGACTTCTTCTACCCTCTAGCAGAGATATTACAAAATAACACATATGCAGAAATGCTCCAGTTAATAAGATTAAAGCTTAGTTTAGGCCCTTGTTGAAACTCAAACAAATTAGCTCCCGAGGATGAAACAGCTCAAGTGCTTTGCTCTCCCAGGGGAATTTATCAAGTTCATTTTTATTTTTCCTGTATGAAGGCAGAATTTCCACATGGCTAGTGGCCAAGTGCTCTGGTTCTGGAGGCAAGATTTCCAATATCCTTCCTGACCTGGACTTCTTGTAATTCTTACCATCCCGGAAAAACCTCTTCTGAAGGACAGTGTGAGCCTTTGGCTGCCTTTCTTTGAATTTATTTCCTTACAATCCGGCTCATTCGCAGTTTCCATTAGGACTTGAATATAGCTACAGACTGCTTTTTTGACTCTAAAATCCCCTGGAGTTTCATTCTCACATTCGAAGTTGTTGGCTGACATCTTCACCTGGATGTCATGCAAACACTTTAAGCAAACATGTCCAAAATGGAACTCACACATACAAAGATAACTAACAATTCAGAGGGAGATAAGAAAAGAGTTCCAGATAGAGGGCACAGAGTAACAACTAAAATTTTCAAAGAGGTGGGTTTCTGCTGACTGGGGTGGTTGGAGTTGGCTTGATGTGAATGATAATTTTGAAGTAAACTTCAAAGAATAGAGGTTTCTATTCTTACCTTTCATGATTCTTACCACGAAAGGAATAGTGGGCTAAGATTCAGCAGTAGAAATACTCAAGGGATGTTGGCAGAACAGTGAATAGTCAAATTTGGATAGAAAAAAAAAAAAAGAAGAGTTCTTAAAAGGTTTCTTTAAACAGGAATAAAGCCCCACATGGACTAGCATTCAAAATTCTCCATGGTTTTGCACATAATTCTTTGTCCTCCTTGCAGATATATTTGGCATATTCCATCTTATTTATTTCCTTACTCTATTTGACCGCTCAGACCTCGGTAAATTTTGCCTCACATTATCTTTCTCACAATATTTTGTTAAATTTTATCCTTTTCCAATATACATTCAATCACTTTAATTTTAGATCTCTTAATTTTTACCCGACATTGTTTTTTGTTTGTTTATTTAATAACCTCAAGTTCAGAAAGGCTGGCTTATTACAAAGCTCCTCTTTAGCACTGAATCTGATTGCATCCTCACCCTCCATCCCTTTGGGCCTTCAGTTGGCAGCTTTGTAATCCATATTTAAAAGGGCTAAGATCAACCACCTCTGCTTTACCCATCTATCCGTTCTGCAAATATATGGGTTAGAGAAGCCTAAATGTGTTTTTAAATGCACTGAGCTTTTTTTCTCAGAAAAGGACAAACATTGAAGTAGCTCTGTTGCTGAGGGTAGTCTCCTTGGGGAAGCTAGGTTGAGCCTTTGGCTATCCAAACACTCAGCACTCTCACCATTTGACATGATCACATTAAACAAGCTTCAGTTAGGTTCTCTGGCACTTCAGGGCTGAATTCAGCTGTGTACTTGAAGTTTGATGGCTCATCCTCAGTTATTCCACGGATACCATGACCATTTTGCTTTTGCATCCAGCAAGAAGCAGTAGATATAGAATTAAGGTTCATGGGGTTAAGTGAAATAAACAGTCTACATGTCACAATATGTCATACTGTTCTGAAACTGAATTTGAACTAAATATAGACAATGTTTTCACAAGATTTTCAAGGGATAAACAAAAGCACTAGTATCTTTATGTAAACAATTCCAAAACTGACTGTACAAAACTAACTTGTTATATCTATAACCATCAATTTCATACTGATGGTGTTAAAAATTGTATAATATTTTGTTATGCTAAGTCTGAATAATCTTTAGTCCTATATTAAGGAAATTGATGACTTTAGGCATAATTTGATGAGGTTTTAAAATTACACAATATTAAAAAATAAACAGAAAAATTGTAGGGAGATAGTTGACGAATGAACAATTATGTATCTGTCAATAGACAAATTTTCAGGAATATTGTGATTCTTTTAACTTTATTATTCAAATTGTATTTCTAGAAATTTTTTCTTCTAATAGTGAGTTTCTCTGATTATATATAATATTTTACTTCATATTCTGCTATAGGCATAAAATTTCAAATTCTTATTATAAAAGAATGATGTTTTAAAATACTTATTTTTCTGTCTTTGAAATATTTGATAGATATTTAAAGTTTGTCTTTGTAAACCAAAGTTGTGTTGAATCAGCAAGAACAATATGCCAGGGAAAGGTAAAAGTTAGTTAAGTTTTTCTTGGACTCACATTTTTCATACTGTCTAAGCATTTATCATTTTATTCTAATAATGGAAAAATACAAAATTTTATTCAGAAGCCTATTCCTTATTTCATGTAAGAAGTATGAAAAAGTATGGGGGATGACTCCAAAATGTGTGTGCTCATTAAAAAAGATGTAAAAGCACAATCACCTTAAGTAAAACCAGTTAATATTGATGACAGTATATTCAAAGAACCTAAGTTTTCTGTTTGAGTGCTGGCATTACATAGATTTATAAACTAAAATCACATGGTAGATAAATAAGGTTAGATTCAATGCTAATTTACTGGCTTAATGACTCATTTTTGCCCAATCAAGCACATCAGTGTAGACCTCAATCCAATTGTTAAGTGAAGATGGCTAAAAAATACAAAGTTATTTTTTAACTTGGTGATTGACTAGTGTAAATGCAGCCTAAGTTACTGTATTCCTATTTTTGTTATTTAAGTATTGATATGTCCTTTTCTATATTCTGTATATGTTTAAACAGATTATATTCTGAGTGATTCTAAATAGCTACAGTGAGGCCTATAGTAATTTTTTCTGTGTCCAAGATGGAAAAAATAAATCACCATTAAGATAACATCATTTTTAGAAAATTCAGTGGAATTTCTGTTTTATTATAAGATAAAGTAAGTAAATAAAGCACTTTCTTCGTGGAAGTGCTGACAACCTAAAAGTCTTTTTTTTTTTGGTGTTTGGTTTGGTTTTATTTTTGTTAGTTTTTAAGCTTCCATCCAAATAAATGAGTGATCTATCTCAGTTGATTTATTTGGCAAGAATAAGTTATAGCATGTCAATTATGGTACAGAAGAAAAGAAACTTTGTAGCAATAGGATTAGAGGCAGTAAATATTTTTTGTAGAGTCAATATCCAAATGTCATTATCTGAATAAGGAGCCTAATACTTTATTTCTTCTCTTACATGACAATTATTTTATATTCCTTTGTGTTATTTTAATTTATTGTTTCTTTTTCTAAATAATAGTTTGTTTTGTGCTTTGCTTTTGCTTCATATGCCTATGACAACCGGAAAGGAAATATACCACAAGTACCCTGTTATACCTTTTACAAATGTCCTTTGTTCGTGATGTGTGATTTCTACTTTTGCAGTCTGTGAAGGTGGATGAATGTGGATAATACTTATTATGGCTCTATGCTTCATGTTGCTTACCTAACTTGCAAATGTATTGTTAAGATTAATGCTTATTTAAAGTACCTACTATTGTACTTTCCATTAGAGAGAATGGCTCATACACATTACAAAAATCACCCAGTGGAAATAAAATTATACATACACTTACAATCCTCTGAACTTGCAGTAAGGGTACATTTTAATGAGACAAACATTTTCTATAGCTATGCTACAGTATTCTTAGTGATCAAAATGAAGCTGTTGAAATGCCATGAGGAGAATTTAAGAGAAAACATAGGAAGCTTTTCATCATTATGGGTATTAGTCAAATAGCATTTAAAGAACACTAAGTTATCTACATTTGGATTATATAGTCAGTCAACCTTATAAAAACAGATATACTGAAGAAAAAAATACAATCCCATATAGCTATTTTCCCCAGATCATGCCATCTTTCCATTATGAACAGCAAATTTAATAGATCATAAAACTACACTAATAATCAGATACTGTGCCTTTTGGCCCCAGAATTACTACCTAGTGACTATTAAAAATAAACAAATCTCATATGTAAGAAAGTGAAAATCTTAGCCAACCCGATACTTACTTGCTATTGGTAAGTAAGTAATATTTGCTACTTGCTATTTAGGTACCCAATGAAATACATTTTCTCAATCCATTACTCTCTATCCTAGGAATAATATTACTATTTTATTAATACCAATTTCTAAAATATAGCTATTTTTATGGAATGAAATGTTGAAGTTCAGTGCTCCCATAATTTCCTACTTAGTTCCTGGCTGACATGAACCTTCTCATGGATCCCCTGGATCACAACATGACCTAGCAATGGGAGAATCAAATCATGGTAAGGCAGTTCCTCTCCAGGCACTTCTCCAGTGCTCTCTGCATCCATTCTTTTTTTTTTTTTAAATAAATTTATTTTTTTATTTTTATTTTTGGCTGCATTGTCTCTTTGTTACTGTGCGCGGGCTTTCTCTAGTTGCAGCAATAGGGGGCTACTCTTTGTTGCAGTGCTCGGGCTTCTCATTGGGTGGCTTCTCTTGTTGCAGAGCATGGGCTCTAGGCACGCGGGCTTCAGTAGTCGTGGCACGCGGGCTCAGTAGTTGTGGCTCGCGGGCTCTAGAGCGCAGCCTCAGTAGTTGTGGCGCACGGGCTTAGCTGCTCCACGGCATGTGGGATTTTCCCGGACCAGGGTTCAAACCAGTGTCCCCTGCATTGGGAGGCAGATTCTCAACCACTGTGCCACCAGGGAAGCCCTCTGCATCCATTCTGATTGGCGAGAGATCCAGCCCTGAAACAAGTCGATTAATCTGTGACTGAATTTGATTAGTCTTGGTTGTATATCTGAGTCAAGCAGTGATACTATACCTTTTCTCAAGAGCTCTGGACTTGGACAAAAGACAACAGGATGCTGCTTATCAGTCTCTCTCCAGTGACTTACTTAAACAGTAAGATGTAGAACTCATCAGCCCTGGAACAGTCATGTTTTCTCCCTTGTAAGTAAACCAGCTGCAGTCAGAAAGAAGGATGGCAAAATATGGTGTGAAGAAGAGATGATTAAGAGAATGAGAACAATTGCTCCTGAACTCCAACCTGCCTTTTTTACAGCCTGGTTGTTCAACATTTCTCTAAGAGTATATGAACCACACATTCCTTTCTAAGCCTGAGTGAATTCTAGCTCTTTTTTTCCTGAAACAACTAACAACTCTCAAGGGCATTTGCCACGATTTTGAGTCATTTAAATGTGCCAGTGGCTTGAGGGTAGGGCACTTCTCTCTTGTAAACTACTCATCAGTATTAAACACAGGTGTTACTCACAACAGATATTCAACAATGTTTCTTGAACCACACTAAATATGTTCCCCTTTCTGTTTTTATTCTCCATGGCCCAGCATAGACTTAGTTACCTAGAATGAGCATAATAATCATTGACCTCACTGATTTTATTTAACATTCTTTAAAAAGTATTTCTGAATACAGTCAGTACTTTTAGAGCAGGCAGCCACACTGATATAGGAAAAGATTTGTGATCTTTGACAATCAGCTATGTACTTTATTATACTGTCCCAAGTAATGCTACTTAATTAATATGGATCATCAGAATGTTAGCCATGGAGGAGGTCTTTCAATTTATATGGTTTATTTTTTTATTTTATTATTTTTTAACATCTTTATTGGAGTATAATTGCTTTACAATGGTGTGTTAGTTTCTGCTTTATAACAAAGTGAATCAGTTATACATATACATATGTTCCCATATCTCTTCCCTCTTTCGTCTCCCTCCCACCCTCCCTATCCCACCCCTCTAGGTGGTCACAAAGCACCGACCTGATCTCCCTGTGCTATGCAGCTGCTTCCCCCTAGCTATCTGTTTTACATTTGGTAGTGTATATATGTCCATGCTACTCTCTCACTTGGTCCCATCTTACCCTTCTCCCTCCCCGTATCCTCAAGTCCATTCTCCAGTAGGTCTGCGACTTTATTGCTGTCTTGCCCCTAGGCTCTTTATGACCTTTTTTTTTTTTTTTTTAGATTCCATATATATGTGTTAGTATACGGTTCAATTTATATGGTTTAACTCATTAACTTTATTAATTAATGAGAAAACTGAGAACCAGAGAAGTTAAGTAACTTCTTCAAGGTCTCATTAATATTTATTAGTTAAGCCAAGGAGAGGATTGAGAATAGATTTCAAATCCCTTGATGTTATCCATTATACTATGTCAAAACTTTATTTTAAATATCAGTATATCAAATACATATCAAATAATACCTATGCATACGTTAATTAATGCTTCTTTGTATCATTTATTAAGCTTAATTACATAACGCCATGATAAAATTGTGAGTTCTGTGAGGACCACTTTTATCTTGTGCTATTTTTCACAAGTGAATGTTATAATATCTGACATATACATTTTCCCATATGTGATATGATGTCACATGCATACAATTTTAATAGCAATTCACCTAATTGATATATTAGTATCATGATAGAAGCTTAAGCTTCTTCACAACTCAAAGAGAAAACCAAACCTGAGCTGATATTTTATTTCTATTATGCTTAGTCTCTTTTGATACATACGGAGATTCCTCTCCAAACAACAGTTCATGTCATAATAGTTGCCAGCACAAGGACTTACTATCATCTGATTAATCTGGGATTATTGTTGCTAAATGTCTTAGACAACTTTCCTTAGAAAACAAAGCCTGAGACAAAATTTATGCACTTAAGCTTTATTGTATGATGCAATACCAAGACAGACAGCAAGAAGGAAGGTAGTTTGTTGTTTTATGTAGCTGGCCTCATTTTCCAAGTAAAGCACAGCTAGTTGCTCCTTCTGGCAGGATGTGTTCCAGAAGAACTATGCAGACTATTGTACTTTGGAAGAACCTCTCATGATGAAGAAGAAAGAGGGATTAATCTACCACTTCCTTCTCATCTTCCCATTGGGTATTACCCCCATGGGTATTAACTCCTCCAGACTTTTAGGTTGTACACCTATGAAACTGTTGGAAATTCCAGGTCCACATCCTAGAAGTGCAGTCTGAGCCCAGAAGTTATGGAAGAAACTCTGGCCTCCATAGTTTGGGTTGTGTTGGACACATGTGCTGTGTTGTAGGCACAAAGAGGTCAAGCAGAGCTAAAACCTTAGCTCCAAGGAGGCTAAGAAAACTGGTTATTAGGGCAAATGTGGTGAGTTCAATGAATGTGATGGCTGGATTTTCCAATGAATATGTGGCTAAGTACCAAAGAGCAGGTTTGGGCTAAAAGAATCTGGAGAAGAACATAATTTGTGTGTTGTACACTGGATTGCTTGAGTAAATAATTGGTTGAAGTAAGATATATAAACTTTGGGTTTCTGATATCTGGTCTTTTGGATCCTTAGTCTAGTTCTGTATAAGTAACCAGACTTATATGTAACAAATAAGCTTTACAATAAAACATTTAACAAGTTGTTATAGGAAGAATAACAATTCTATTTCCATTCCTGCTATTGTATTATAGTGGAAAGCACAATTTTGGCCTCTCAAAGTTTGTAAGTGGTTGATAAATTTGAAGCCTTTTATTAATTTTCAAAAAGATGAATATATCCCTCACATTCCAAATATACAAAAGTGCATTTGTACTTTACTACTCAAAACAAACAAAAATTATGGTATATTCTAGTTCAGTCTAGGTCTTATTCTCAAATATTTTCTTTTGATTTTTTAATGTTAGGTTCTTACTGATAATCCAGAATCATTTTTTTAAGAATTCTACAAAATTAGTAATTTTATATAATTTCCGTAATTAGAATATCTCCACATTTTTCATTTGATCATATACTATTAAAAATGTACTAGTGGGCTTCCCTGGTGGCGCAGTGGTTGAGAATCTGCCTGCTAATGCAGGGGACACAGGTGCGAGCCCTGGTCTGGGAGGATCCCACATGCCGCGGAGCAACTGGGCCCGTGAGCCACAACTATTGAGCCTGCGCGTCTGGAGCCTGTGCTCCGCAACAAGAGAGGCGGCGATAGTGAGAGACCCACGCACCGCGATGAAGAGTGGCCCCCTCTTGCCACAACAAGAGAAAGCCCTAGCACAGAAACGAAGACCCAACACAGCAAAAATAAATAAATTAATTAATAAACTCCTACCCCCAACTTCTTTTTAAAAAAAAAAAAGTACTAGTGAACAAAGTAGTTGTTGATATAATTGCTTGCATTAAAAACAAACACAAACTAAAATCTTTTCTTGTTACATCCTTCTCCAGCTACTCTCTATTTTCCTATACCTTTCTAAAGCAAACTCCTGAAGAAATGTATTTACAGTTTCCAATATCCTTATCTCCCTCTCTTTCTGTCTCTTTCTCAACATTTTTATACTGGTGATTTTAAGGATCTATACACCAGTCCATGTTATCTGATCCTGGCTCTACCTATAGAAGAGGGCTGAATAGAGGTTTGAGTGTCAGATCATAGGGATAGAAAAAACCCTCTGCAAAAATTAAATAAACAAACACACAACAACAACGGCAAGATTAAACTCCAAAGGCAAGGAATAATCAGGTATCTCCACTTCTCTATGCACATCTTCTAGTGAACTCTTACATTCTCATCTTATCAGTGAAAAACAAAAATCTTAGTTTCATTCAACAAATATGTCCTTCAAATCTATAGTTATAAATATATATGTGTGTATAAGTATTTATGTTTATAAATATAAATATTAAAGCTTTTTCATAAAAATTATAAAATAGCAAAAATTAGAACAAATGAAAACTTAGTGATATTAAGTTTTATCAACTTTTAGATGATAAACCAGACAGCCACTTTATTTCATTTCCTTCCAATCTTTTATATCTATATGTATATAACAACCTGCAGGCATCTTAAGTCTTCAGTTGGAGTTTTGATAATTGAAATGCCCCTACAACTATAACAGGTTATAGCAAATTTCTATCAAACCAGAAAATTCCCTCCTATACCTTTTCAGTCAAATCCTCAGTGTCTTCCAAAGGTAGCTACTTTTTAAACTTCTATAATAGACTAGTTTTGAATCTGGCTTCCTCTTTCCTTCAACACACTTTAGGGTTTCATCTATGTTGTTGCATATGTCAATGGTTCATTCCTTTATTGCTGGGGAGTATTCAATGATATGACTATATTTCTATGACTTTATCTTTCTTCGGGTGATGGGACTGTGGGTAATTTCTCTAATCCCAAATGAAATACCCATAGAAAAATAACTGGACTAGTTATTTGAAGATATACCCACATCCATAAAAAAATAAACTTAAAATGATTTTTAAAGTTTCATGATTTCAAATATGAGTCTGCTTTGAAACTTCGTAAAACAAGAAAGATTTTGTGTGTGTTTTTCCCTTTGAAGAATAAATTAGATATTAGCTTTGGAAATTAAAGAATAAAAGAAAGATAATTTATTCTTGTAGCCTCACAAAACACTTTTTAAAAAATATAAGGTCTTTTTACTAAGGAAGTGACATTCCTTTAATTAACAAACTATTAATTAGGGAACTATATTTATACATAAGAACACATTTTTAAAAAATCTGATGACCAACTTTAGTCATGTTAAAATATTTTACTATCCATTAATTTTAACCCCCCAGACTTCAGTCCTAATACCATCCTTAGACACACACACACACACACACACACATACACACCCTTCTTTTTCCTATGGCCACATTTTGTTGATATTTTGAGTTTTTCTTCAATAACCTTTTTTTCCACCTTAAGATTATATGTGCTTAATGATAGCTATATTTTATTATAAAAATAATGATCTTTTATGACTAAAATAAGAGAGATTTATTCAACAAAAACAATGTGTGTATGTGTGTGTTCTGTTACAATTGTAACATGATATATTGACTTGCTGGACACCCCAAGTTGGCTGTCTTGGCATTCTACTTATTCTATATTTGTCACTAAATCACGAAACTACATTAGTGTGAATATTTCTGAAAGGCTGGATCATATCCAGAATGAGATATCCAGAAGAAGAATGAGAATTTTGTTCACTACTGTTTGTATCTCAATGTTCCCAAAGAAAGGGGATATCCACAGATGTTTTCTTTAAGGTTCTCCTCCATAAACTGTCTCATACTTAGAGCTGTCATTTAAAATTTCTGTTTCTTTTGATAAACTAGTATAATTAATCCACCATTGCCAGTAAGTGGAGAGGAAGCACTACATCTGATATAAAGTGAATTTCAAACAGCTTCAGAAGTCGGGAATATATGAGATTGGTGCAATTAGAGAAGTCCCAACAGTGAGAGAGATACTGAGGCCAAAACAGGGTGTGGGTCAGCCATCAATAGGACACCCACGTTAGTTGGTGACATACAGAGCGAGTGAGTGTTATGGGAACCATGCAGAAGCTAGCTTCCTTGTCAGTTGAGCAGGAGGGAGAGTGGGTCACCTTCTAATATATGCTGAATTTCCCTTACTGTCTTATTTCCCTGAATATAGAAGCTATGTTTTATCATCAGGTGTTAATGTTATACAAAAGAATAATGACTAATATTCCTCTGTGTGTGTGTGTGTGTGTGTGTGTGTGTGTGTGTGTGTAATACTGACATTCAACTATGTCCCATCATTGTCTACTAGAACAGAATTCTGCAGTTTTATTTTTTTCTGTACAGGGCTAGATATTAAATGTTTTCAGCTGGCCACATGGTCTCTGTTGCAACAACCCTAATCCATTGTAATATCTTAAAGCAGTCATTGACAATACATAAACAACTGACTGTGACCCTATTCAAATGACGTTTTAATAAATACAGAAATTTGAATTTTACTGATTTTCACGTGTCATGAAATATTATTCTTTTTTTCTGTTTTTTTTTGTTTGTTTGTTTTACATCTTTATTGGAGTATAATTGCTTTACAATGGTGTGTTAGCTTCTGCTTTATAACAAAGTGAATCAGTTATACATATACATATGTTCCCATATCTCTTCCCTCTTGCGTCTCCCTCCCTCCCACCCTCCCTATCCCACTCCTCTAGGTGGTCACAAAGCACCGAGCTGATCTCCCTGTGCTATGTGGCTGCTTCCCACTAGCTATCTATTTTACGTTTGGTAGTGTATATGTGTACATGCCACTCTCTTACTTTGTCACAGCTTACCCTTCCCCCTCCCCATATCCGCAAGTCCATTCTCTAGTATGTCTGTGTCTTTATTCCTGTTTTACTGCTAGTTACTTCATGACACTTTTTATTTCTTAAATTCCATATATATGTGTTAGCATACGGTATTTGTCTTTCTCTTTCTGACTTACTTCACTCTGTATGACAGACTCTAGGTCCATCCAACTCATTACAAATAGCTCAATTTCGTTCCTTTCTATGGTTGAGTAATATTCTATTGTATATATGTGTCACATCGTCTTTATCCATTCATCTGATGATGGACATTTAGGTTGTTTCCATCTCATGGCTATTGTAAATAGAGCTGCAATGAACATTTTGGTACATGACTCTTTTTGAATTATGGTTTTCTTAAGGTATATGCCCAATAGTGGGATTGCTGGGTCATATGGTAGTTCTATTTGTAGTTTTTAAGGAACCTCCATACTGTTCTCCATAGTGGCTGTACCAGTTCACATTCCCACCAGCAGTTCAAGAGTGTTCCCTCTTCTCCACACCCACTCCAGCATTTTTTGTTTCTAGATATTTTGATGATGGCCATTCTGACTCTTGTGAGATGATATCTCATTGTAGTTTTGATTTGCATTTCTCTAATGATTAATGATGCTGAGCATTCTTTCATGTGTTTGTTGGCAGTCTGTAGATCTTCTTTGGAGAAATGTCTATTTAGGTCTTCTGCCCATTTTTGGATTGGGTTGTTTGTTTTTTTGTTATTGAGCTGCATGAGCAGCTTGTAAATTTTGGAGATTAATCCTTTGTCAGTTGCTTCATTTGCAAATATTTTCTCCCATTCTGAGGGTTGTCTTTTGGTCTTCTTTATGGTTTCCTTTGCTGTGCAAAAGCTTTGAAGTTTCATTAGGTCTCATTTGTTTATTTTTGTTTTTATTTCCATTTCTCTAGGAGGTGGGTCAAAAAGGATCTTGCTGTTGTTTATGTCATAGAGTGTTCCGCCTATGTTGTCCTCTAAGAGTTTGATAGTTTCTGGCCTTACATATAGGTCTTTAATCCATTTTGAGCTTATTTTTTGTGTATGGTGTTAGGGAGTGATCTAATCTCATACTTTTACATGTACCTGTCCAGTTTTCCCGGCACCACTTACTGAAGAGGCTGTCCTTTCTCCACTGTACATTCCTGCTTCCTTTATCAAAGATAAGGTGACCATATGTACGTGGGTTTATCACTAGGCTTTCTATCCTGTTCCATTGATCTATATTTCTGTTTTTGTGCCAGTACCATACTGTCTTGATTACTGTAGCTTTGTAGTATAGTCTGAAGTCAGGGAGCCTGATTCCTCCAACTCCATTTTTCATTCTCAAAATTCCTTTGGCTATTCAGGATCTTTTGTGTTTCCATACAAATTATGAAATTTTTTGTTCTAGTTCTGTGAAAAATGCCAGTGGTAGTTTGATAGGGATTGCATTGAATCTGTAGATTGCTTTGGGTAATAGAGTCATTTTCACAATGTTGATTCTTCCAATCCAATAACATGGTATCCATCTATTTGTATTATATTTAATTTCTTTCATCAGTGTCTCATAATTTTCTGAATACAGGTCTTTTGTCTCCTTAGGTAGGTTTATTCCTAGATATTTTATTCTTTTTGTTGCAATGGTAAATGGGAGTGTTTTCTTGATTTCACTTTCAGATTTTTCATCATTAGTGTATAGGAATGCCAGAGATTTCTGTGCATTAATTTTGTATCCTGCTACTTTACCAAATTCATTGATTAGCTCTAGTAGTTTTCTGGTAGCATCTTTAGGATTCTCTATGTATAGTATCATGTCATCCGCAAACAGTGACAGCTTTACTTCTTCTTTTCCAATTTGGATTCCTTTTATTTCCTTTTCTTCTCTGATTGCTGTGGCAGTATGTTGAGTAAGAGTGGTGAGAGTGGGCAACCTTGTCTTGTTCCTGATCTTAGTGGAAATGCTTTCAGTTTTTCACCACTGAGGATGATGTTGGATGTGGGTTTGTCATATATGGCCTTTATTATGTTGAGGAAAGTTCCCTCTATGCCTACTTTCTGGAGGGTTTTTATCATAAATGGATGTTGAATTTTGTCGAAAGCTTTCTCTGCATCTATTGAGATGATCATATGGTTTTTCTCCTTCAGTTTGTTAATATGGTGTATCACATTGATTGATTTGTGTATATTGAAGAATCCTTTCATTCCTGGGATAAACCCCACTTGATCATCGTGTATGGTGATCCTTTTAATGTGCTGTTGGATTCTGTTTGCTAGTATTTTGTTGAGGATTTTTGCATCTATGTTCATCAGTGATATTGGCCTGTAGTTTTCTTTCTTTGTGACATCCTTGTCTGATTTTGGTATCAGGGTGATGGTGGCCTTGTAGAATGAGTTTGGGAGTGTTCCTCCCTCTGCTATATTTTGGAAGAGTTTGAGAAGGATAGGTGTTAGCTCTTCTCTAAATGTTTGATAGAATTCGCCTGTGAAGCCATCTGGTCCTGGGCTTTTGTTTGTTGGAAGATTTTTAATCACAGTTTCAATTTCAGTGCTTGTGATTGGTCTGTTCATATTTTCTATTTCTTCCTGATTCAGTCTTGGCAGGTTGTGCATTTCTACGAATGTGTCCATTTCTTCCAGGTTGTCCATTTTATTGGCATAGGGTTGCTTGTATTAATCTCTGATGATCTTTTGTATTTCTGCAGTGTCAGTTGTTACTTCTCCTGTTTCATATCTAATTCTATTGATTTGAGTCTTCTCCCTTTTTTTCTTGATGAGTGTGGCTAATGGTTTATCAATTTTGTTTATCTTCTCAATGAACCAGCTTTTAGTTTTATTGAACTTTGCTATCGTTTCCTTCATTTCTTTTTCGTTTATTTCTGATCTGATCTTTATGATTTCTTTCCTTCCACTAAATTTGGGTTTTTCTTGTTCTTCTTTCTCTAATTGCTTTTGGTGCAAGGTTAGGTTGTTTATTTGAGATGTTTCCTGTTTCTTAAGGTAGGATTGTATTACTATAAACTTCCCTGTTACAACTGCTTTTGCTGCATTCCATAGGTTTTGGGTCATCGTATCTCCATTGTCATTTGTTTCTAGGTATTTTCTGATTTCCTCTTTGATTTCTTCAGTGATCACTTCGTTATTGAGTAGTGTATTGCTTAGCCTCCACGTGTTTGTATTTTTTACAGATCTTTTCCTGTAATTGATATCCAGTCTCATAGCGTTGTGGTCGGAAAAGATATTTGATGCAATTTCAATTTTCTTAAATGTACCAAGGCTCGATTTGTTACCCAAGATATGATCTATCCTGGAGAATGTTCCATGAGCACTTGAGAAAAATGTGTATTATGTTGTTTTTGGATGGAATGTCCTATAAATATCAATTAAGTCCATTTGTTTAATGTATCATTTAAAGCTTGTGTTTCCTTATTTATTTTCATTTTGGATGATCTGTCCATTGGTGAAAGTGGGGTGTTAAAGTTCCCTACTATGAATGTGTTACTGTCGATTTCCCCTTTTATGGCTGTTAGTATTTGCCTTATGTATTGAGGTCCTCCTATGTTGGGTGCATAAATATTTACAATTGTTATATCTTCTTCTTGGATCAATCCCTCGATCATTATGTAGTGTCCTTCCTTGTCTCTTGTAATAGTCTTTATTTTAAAGTCTATTTTGTCTGATATGAGACTTGCTACTCCAGCTTTCTTTTGTTTTCCATTTGCATGGAATATGTTTTTCCATCCCCTTACTTTCAGTCTGTATGTGTCTCTGGGTCTGAAATGGGTCTCTTGTAGACAGGATATATATGGGTCCTGTTTTTGTATCCATTCAGCCAATCTGTGTCTCTTGGTGGGAGGATTTAGTCCATTTACATTTAAGGTAATTATTGATATGTATGTTCCTATTCCCATTTTCTTAATTGTTTTGGGTTCGTTACTGTAGGTCTTTTCCTTCTCTTGTGTTTCTTGCCTAGAGAAGTTCCTTTAGCATTTGTTGTAAAGCTGGTTTGGTGGTGCTGAACTCTCTCAGCTTTTCCTTGTCTGTAAAGGTTTTAATTTCTCCATCAAATCTGAAGGAGATCCTTGCTGGGTAGAGTAATCTTGGCTTTAGGTTTTTCTCCTTCATCACTTTAAATATGTCCTGACAGTCCCTTCTCGCTTGCAGAGTTTCTGCTGAAAGTTCAGCTGTTAACCTTATGGGGATTCCCTTGTGTGTTATTTGTTGTTTATCCCTTGCTGCTTTTAATCTGTTTTCTTTGTATTTAATTTTTGACAGTTTGATTAATATGTGTCTTGGCATGTTTCTCCTTGGATTTATCCTGTATGGGACTCTCTGTGCTTCCTGGACTTGATTAACTATTTCCTTTCACAAATTAGGGAAGTTTTCAACTCTAATCTCTTCAAATATTTTCTCAGTCCCTTTCTTTTTCTCCTTTTCTTCTGGAACCCCTATAATTCGAATGTTGGTGCGTTTAATGTTGTCCCAGAGGTCTCTGAGACTGTCCTCAGTTCTTTTCATTCTTTTTTCTTTATTCTGCTCTGCAGTAGTTATTTCCACTATTTTATCTTCCAGGTCACTTATCCGTTCTTCTGCCTCAGTTATTCTGCTATTGATCCCATATAGAGTATTTTTAATTTCATTTATTGTGTTGTTCATCGTTGCTTGTTTCATCTTTAGTTCTTCTAGGTCCTTGCTAAATGTTTCTTGCATTTTCTCTATTCTATTTCCAAGATTTTGGATCATCTTTACTATTATTATTATGAATTCTTTTTCAGGTAGACTGTCTATTTCCTTTTCATTTGTTCGGTCTGCTGGGTTTTTATCTTGCTCCTTCATCTGCTGTGTGTTTTTCTGTCTTCTCATTTTGCTTATCTTACTGTATTTGGGGTCTCCTTTTTGCAGGCTGCAGGTTCGTAGTTCCCGTTGTTTTTGGTGTCTGTCCCCAGTGGCTAAAGTTGGTTCAGTGGGTTGTGTAGGCTTCCTGGTGGAGGAGACTAGTGCCTGTGTTCTGGTGGATGAGGCTGGATCTTGTCTTTCTGGTGGGAAGGTCCACGTCTGGTGGTGTGTTTTGGGGTGTCTGTGGACTTATTATGATTTTAGGCAGCCTCTCTGCTAATGGTTGGGGTTGTGTTTCTGTCTTGCTAGTTGTTTGGCGTAGGGTGTCCAGCACTGTAGCTTGTTGTTCGTGAGTGAAGCTGGGTGTTGGTGTTGAGATGGAGGTCTCTGGGAGATTTTCACTGTTTGATATTCCATGGAGCTGGGAGTTCTCTTGTGGACCAGTGTCCTGAAGTTGGCTCTCCCACCTCAGAGGCATAGCGCTGACTCTTGGCTGCAGCACCAAGAGCCTTTCATCCACACGGCTCAGAATAAAAGGGAGAAAAAGTAGAAAGAAAGAAAGAGAGAAGATAAAATAAAATAAAATAAGGTATGGTAAAATAAAATAAAGTTATTAAAATAAAAAAATAATTTTAAAAAAATTTTTTAAATAAAAAAACCCAAAACGGGTGGATAGAACCCTAGGACAAATGCTGAAAGCAAAGCTATACAGACAAAATCTCACACAGAAGCATACACATACACACTCACATAAAGAGGAAAAGGGGAAAAAAATCATAAATCTTGCTCTCAAAGTCCACCCCCTCAATTTGGGGTGATTTGTCATCTATTCAGGTATTCCACAGATGCAGGGTACATCAAGTTGATTGTGGAGATTTAATCCGCTGCTTCTGAGGCTGCTGGGAGACATTTCCCTTTCTCTTCTTTGTTCTCACAGCTCCCAGGTGCTCAGCTTTAGATTTGGCCCCGCCTCTGCGTGTAGGTCGCCTGAGGGCGTCTGTTCTTCGCTCAGACAGGACGGGGTTAAAGGAGCCGTTGATTAGGGGACTCTGGCTCACTCAGGCTGGGGGGAGGGAGGGGTACGGACCGTGAGGCGAGCCTGCGGCGGCAGAGGCCGGCGTAACTTTGCACCACCCTGAGGCACACCGTGCGTTCTCCCGGGGAAGTTGTCCCTGGATCCTGGGACCCTGGCAGTGGCGGGCTGCACAGGAGGTGTGGAGAGTGACCTGTGCTTGCACACAGGCTTCTTGGTGGCAGCAGCAGCAGCCTTAGCGTCTCATACCCGTCTCTGGGGTCCGCGCTGTTAGCCGTGGCTCACACTGTCTCTGGAGCTCCTTTAAGCAGCGCTCTTAATCCCGTCTCCTCCCGTACCAGGAAACAAAGAGGGAAGAAAAAGTCTCTTGCCTCTTCGGCAGGTCCAGACCTTTTCCCGGACTCCCTCCCGGCTAGCCGTGGTGCACTAACCCCCTGCAGGCTGTGTTCACACCGCCGACCCCAGTCCTCTCCCTGCGCTCCGACCCGAAGCCCAAGCCTCAGCTCCTAGCCCCTCTCGCCCCAGCGGGTGAGCACACAACCCTCTTGGGCTGGTGAGTGCTGGTCAGCACCAATCCTCTGTGCAGAAATCTCTCCGCTTTGCCCTATGCACCCCTGTTGCTGCGCTCTCCTTCGCGGCATCGAAGCTCCCCCCCTCCGCCACCCGCAGTCTCCGCCTGCGAAGGGGCTTCTAGTGTGTGGAAACCTTTCCTCCTTCACGGCTCCCTCCCACTGGTGCAGGTCCCGTCCCTATCCTTTTGTCTCTCTTTATTCTGTTTTCTTTTGCCCTACCCAGGTACGTGGGGAGTTTCTTGCCTTTTGGGAGGTCTGAAGTCCTCTGCCAGAGTTCAGTAGGTGTTCTGTAGGAGTTGTTTCACGTGTAGATTTATTTCTGATGTATCTGTGGGTAGGAAGGTGATCTCTGTGTCTTACTCTTCCGCCATCTTCCCCCTCTCTATATATGCTCTTCTTAAGAGATTCTCTTTTGGTTTTGGCCAATGAGAAGCAGCATACCAGGAGATTAGCTCGTAGTGTTGGAGGCTCTCCTGCAGAGGCAGGGGGGTAGCTGTGGCTCACCATAGGCACAAGGACGCTGGCAGCAGAAGTTCTGGGAAGTACTCCTTGGTGTGAGCCCTCCCAGAGTCCACCATTAGCTCGTCCTGAAATATTATTCTTTATCTGATATTTTTTCAAACATTTAAACTGTAAAATGTTTTAGCTCACAGGTCAGATTTAGACCATGAGGTGCAGTTTGCTGATCTCTATATTAGAACATCTAATTATGTCGTGTTTCAGTTCAGACTCACTTTTTCTCCATGTAGTTTTCAATGGCAATTCTAGAACTCATCCTCCTATTAAAAGGGTAATCACTTAAAAAACAAAAAACAAATACACACAAACAAAAACAAAAAAAAACCTTTGTTTTGTGTTTTGTGTATATTCATGTTTTCTTCTTCACATAATTTTTTTCTTTAGATCTCTAACACTCTCTAGTCCATGAAGATATGACTAAGTTCCTATAATTAGCAGTATTATATGTTATCCTAGTCTAAAAGTCTTGACAGCTGAATGCTTGGCACTATTTAAATACTGGAAAATGTAATATAAAACTCTAGACTTACAGCATTGCTTTTGATTATCATGTGGCAACGATTGGCTGGCATTGAATAGCAGCTGTCAATTTGGAAAGTGCATTTGTTTTCATGTTTACCACTGTCTTCTCCACTACCTATTTGGCATACGAGAATTCTTAGATGGCTACCTTGACTATGGTGGGACCTGTGAATACGAGGGAACAGTAACTCCACTGATGCATGATACATGATTGCAGGATTACATCATGTGATGTAGAAATGTATTGTAGCAGGCTGAAGTCTTGGTGACTTTGAAGAAGTAAACTTCCATGTTGTTAGAGGACCATGTGATAAGGGCCTCTGGTGGCCTCTAAAACATGAAAGCGACCCCAGCCAACAGCCAGCAAGAAAATGAGAATTCTCAGTCCTACAACCCCAAGAAGCTGAATTCTGGCAATAACCTGAATGAATTCAGAAGAGAATGCTGAGCCTCACATGAGATTGCAGCATCATATGTCACCTTGATTTCAGCCTGGTGAGACCCAAGCAGAGGATTCAGCTAACCTGTACCTGGAATTCTGAGAAAACTTTGGGATGAGAAATTTGTGTCATTTTAAGCAACTAACTTTGTGATCATTTTTATGCAGTAATAGAAAACTAATATGCTATTACTTTGCACAAGCACGCTTTAATAACTGATAAAAATCCACCTAGCCTGAGAATGCCAAAAAGGCTAGACTTGACCTATTCAACTGCCACAAGGTCCTCTACTTTACAAACAATGGCAAATTACATGGAATCTTCTGAAGACTTTTTTTACTTCAAAATTGGTAGAATTTGAAATAGCTAAGTTTTCTGCAATGAATAGCAGAAACTGTAGGTGAATCAAGAAAGCTATTAAGTGCCTCTTTCTGAGTAAAATTGCTAAATTGTTCTAGATTCAAATCTACCTGATATCCCTATTAATTACTCTCAAAGCAGTGGAAGAGGAATACGATTAGAAAAGAGGAAAAAGGGTTTTTTTATTCCCAGTTAAAAGATTGGTGCCTACTTGCTTGCGATATAGCTTCCAGACCTTCCGTTCACAGATCGGTCACATGACCCACATCAGACTCTACAACTGTCACCTCTCTGTCCTTCCCAAGACTAGACTCTACTCTGCCCAACACACCATAAGTGAACGTGGCCCTGACTGAATCTCAGACTGCAGCTCTGGAAACGGTCCTTTTCAAATGCAGCTAAGCCTTACTGCTTTCATACATAATAGCTACTTGTTGATCCCTTCCCTTGGGACTCCACATTTTATATCCTTGTTCTTGGTTTCATGCTAATATTCCTCCTCAATGCTACTAGAATGCTATAGAAAAAGCATGATCCATAGACAGTATATTCTAGTCTTTCTTCTGGGTGACTGTCCTTATAAATGAATATATAAACAGTTCCAGTTTTTAGGGTACACAATTTAGTTTGATTTTGTTGGCCAACATCCTTCTTTAATGTTCTCTAAAATTTAAAAAAAGATAATGATTCAGTGAAATATCTGAGATATGAATTACATGAGATGTTAATATAAAATATGAATTATAGGTCAAGACTATACTAAAAAACATTAAGAAATATTTACACACTTCAGTTTAACAAGAAAATCTTTTATTTAACAAACACGTTTGTTTCTTGCTTATGATGTACTAGGTGGCTGGGTCTTTTTTAATTTAACAAATGTTTATATAGTGCTTACTAGATGCCCAGCCCTGTAGCAAATGCTGTACAAATATGATCTCATTTAATCCTCATCAAGTCTATGAGGTAGATGCTATTATCATCTTCACCTCTATTAAAGATGAGAAAACTGAGACATGAGAGTATTGAGAAACTTGCCCAAGGTTACAGCTAGTTAGCAGCAGAACCAGAAGTTGAAGCCAGGGAGTCTGGCTCTGGAGTCCATGCTCTTTTATTTTTTTAATTTTTTTTTTATTGAAGTATAGTTGCTGTACAATATTATATAAGTTACAGGTATACAATATAGTGATTCACAATTTTTAAAGGTTAAACTCCATTTAGAGTTATTATAAAATATTGACTATATATCCTTGTAGCTTTTCTTATACAGTTTGTACCTCTTAATCTGCTATTCATAGTTTCCTCTCCTCCCTTCCCTTTCCCCACTGGTAACTACTAGTTTGTTCTCTACACCTGTGAGCCTGCTTTTTTCTATATTCACTAGTTTGTTGTATTGTTTAGATTCCACATATAAATGATATCATACAGTATTTGTCTTTCTCTGTTGAATTATTTCACTTAGCATAATACCCTCTAAGTCCATCCATGTTGCTGCAAATGGTAAAATTTCATTCTTTTTTATGGCTGAGTAGTATTCCATTGTATATATATATATACCACATCTTCTTTATCCATTCATCTGTTGATGGACACATAGGTTGCTTCCATATCTTGGAAATTGTAAATAATGCTGCTATGAACATTGTTTGCATATATCTTTTCAAATTAGTATTTTTGTTTTTTTCAGACAATGCCCAGCATAGAATTGCTGGATTGAATGGTAGTTCTATTTTTAGTTTTTTGAGGAACCTCCATATTGTTTTGTGCAGTGGCTGCACCAATTTACATTCCCACCAACAATGTACAAGTGTTCCCTTTTCTCCACATCCTCACCGACATTTATTATTTGTGCTCTTTGTGATAATAACCATTCTGACAGGTGTGAGGTGATATCTCATTGTGGTTTTGATTTGCATTTCCCTGATAATTAGTGACGTTGAGCAGTTTTTGTTTTAAGAGCTCATAAATATCAACTCACTTAATGCTTCTCACAGCCATCTAAGTTACTGCTTTTATTATCTCCATTGTACACATGAAGAAACTAGAGCACAAACAGGTTAGAAAATTTGATAAGGACACAAAGATAGAAGCTAACTGAACCAAAATTCAAACTCAGTCCATGTAGCTCCAAAGTCCATTCTTTGTTCCACTATGATATGCTGCTTCTAGCCATTTTTCTCCACTTTCAATTCTCGACATTGATAAGCAATAATACTTTCATAATGATAACATTTAAAAATGGATAGTGTTCTCATACCCAGAAAAACAATGTATATGTGGGACTTCCCTGGTGGTCAGTGGTTAAGACTTTGCCTTCCAATGCAGGGAGGTGTGGGTTCAATCCCTGGTTGGGGAACTAAGATCCCACATGCTTTGCAGCCAAAATAGCAAAACATAAACAGTATTGTAACAAATTCAATAAAGACTTTAAAAATGATCCACATCCAAAAAAAAAAAAAAACTTAAAAAAAAAGCATATGTAAAACAAGTCATTTTAAAGCCAGTTTAAGTAGTACAAATTTCTCATATAACCTCACCCAAGAGGATGATGAAAAGATCCTAATGTTTCATTTTGGCATAAAACATCTAAGTGCCTTTTACTACTATTGCATACTCATATAAAAAGCATGCTTATTCTTCTTTTTACTTTTTGATAATACAGAGGAAGAGAGTATATTTCTAAGTATTATAAATTCATCTACAGCAATTTAGGTGAAATAAAAATCAATCTAAATCAAGTCTTTTACTTATAGAAGAAAATGAGCAAAACAAGCCCAGAAGGAATTTTCCTAAAGCCTCCATTAATTTCGAACAATCTGAAATATCACCCAAGTGTTATCAAGTAAATTTAAGCTTTAGGACTTATGTTTTCTCTGCTCTTTTCTGCTTATCTCCCTGCCCCCCATAAATAGTAGGCAATAATGCCATTTCCTATTTATAAAATTTCTGGAAAAGCCTGATCTAGTGTATAGTCTCAGATAAAACTGGAATAGCTAAAGCACTCTGAATATTTCTCCAAAATAGTTGAACTGCTTATTAAAGGAGTAACAAGAATGAAAATACTATATATGAACATATATACATGCATATATACACAAATTCACAGATATATATATATATATCTATATTCACACATATACATATATATTTATAAATACTCGAACAAAAAAGTATACTATGTGGAACAGTAGTTAAAAACATAAATTCTGAAGCCAGAATGCCTGCCTGCATCTTAATCTTGCCTTTCCCCATTTCCAGCTATGTGAACTTTTCCAAGTGATTTAATTAGTCTTTATTCAATTTCCTAATCTATAAAATGGGAGTAATAATAATAAGATATAATAAACACCTCGTGATATTTTAGGAATTAAATATGTTCATGTACATAAAGTGCAGATTTACTGAGGACAATGCTAGCAAATAATATGCTCTATATACTCATTAGGAATATATTTCTGTATAAACTGAGGGAAAACACACATATGTATATACATGTTTGTATTTTGTGTGTAGGTATGTGTGAATTCGTATGCATGCAGTGGAGACTCAGGAACAACCGAAAACAACTTGATTTATACCTTCTACTTCCTGTTCAAACTACTTTGAACATCCATTCCTTTGTCCTTGGATACATTTAAGGCATATTCCTTGGCTTGTCTTACAACTCTCAGGAAATAAAAAAATGTTCACATGACTTCAAGTTCAAATAGACTTATTTTAATAAAGTGTTCAGAACCTTGGAAGTTCAGAACTCTAAACTTAAAACCTCTCTCATTCCATAGCTCTTGACTACTTCAGTGTGGAGGAGCCTGTGAGGGGAAGAGCTCAGAGTAAGCTCCTTCCCTCTTTCCAGTGCTATGGTCTTCTCCCAATTGAGAGACTGCCTCTGACTGACCAGGATGCAGTGGTGAGGTGAGATAAGCAGTGGTCAGAGGAGGTAGGCAGGGATATTATAAAGAGCAGCTGTGGTAAACAGCCAGCTTCATTCTGCTGGGAGCACTTCTGTGCTGTCTTGGAGAAAACCTCTCTGCTTACTCCAGTTCTGTCATAGACAGTGACTGTGCTACATGCCTCCTGGTATGTCACTCAGAAAGGCCCTTTCTCAATTTCTGAGGATTTAACTATGTTCCTCTTCCTCTATATTTGAAAGTCTTTTGCCTTTCCGGCGACTTTTATGACACATTGGTTCAATATTCCAGGTTCACTACATCAATGAGAAGCATGCAACTTTAATACCTGATCATTGTGAGTGGAGTTATTTTTGAATCAGTGCATTCTGTTCCACTGTCTCAAGACATTCAAGCCAGTCTCTTGTTCTTTGGAATGAAAAGGTGTGAGTGAGCCACATACCAAATACTGTGTTCTCCAAGTTCCAGTGGATATATACAAGCTCTCTGTGTTGTCCCCACCAGGCTTGCCATAAAAAGAAAGTACCCCCATCCCTTCCTTGCAGGGGCTTAGTAAGACCTGTAGCTCATCAAAGACTCTCTCAAAGAAAAATTCCAACCTCTTTAGTGATTGCTTGAGTCTTTACTGGACTGGATTTAAGGGAAGTGTAGGTAGCTATGGGTCTCACAAGTGGTTAACACATTGTACGTATGCAAATATTGTTTAGATGATCTATCCGTCTTTTTGGAAATTTGAGGTAACTTGTCACCTATGCTTTTGTTCTTGCATTTTGTGTGTCACTGAACATCAGCCAGAAGATATTACATTTTAATGTCCTATTATATATTCTTGTATTTATATACACACAAACACTCACATGTGTCTAAAAGAGAAATATTAAAGCATCAGTAATCTGAAAAATATACATAGGTAAGGAGAGAAGAAAGTGTTGATAAAAATATAGAGAAAATTGGGTTATTTTTACATTGTAAGAAATAATCATTTAGATTAGAAGTAAAAAAATAAGTGCCAAATTAATTGTGAAGATACAACTAATATCCCCTAGGTCAGTCCAAAAATACCAAAAAGAAACCAGATAGCTGTCAAATATGGGTGTTTGCATATAATTGAAAATACCTGTGATTAGGACGTAAAAAGGACAATTTTATTAAAATTTCAAAACAAATAATTTCTACTTTAATTTATTATTCTATTTTTTCTCTCTTTCTCCCACCTTCTCTCCCATCTGCCTACCTGTTCACTTATCTATCCATCATCTCTTCTATCACCATGCTGGAAACCATTGAGAGAAATAAATATGACCCACCCACAGGGATAAAAGTCCTCATTTTATAGCACTATTTAAAGGCTTCTAGAGATTTATACATATTACCTCATTAATCTTCACAATATCCTGTGAGGTGTGTAGGTGGAAATTATTTCTCATTTTATAGATGGATAAAATAAGGTACTGTAAACTTACCAAAAAGACTTACATAGCAACAAAATACAGGAAACCAAATGAGATAAGCCTTTGAAAATATAGACTAATAGCTGTCTAACTTTGTTTTAGAAGTTAATTTTATGTGTTGGAGCCTATTCAGAAGTTCTTTAAAGGTTGATAAAATTAGAGCCATTCTCTCAATATTCTTGGAATATGCTAATAAATGGGGAATCTCATAAAATATGATAAATGTTCATAAAAATAGCAATTGATAATGTAGATTGAGCCCTTATGCTGTGGCAGAAGCTTCCTGCGTCATCAGTTTTAGACTCACAACAACCCTACAGTTCTGATTCTCTATTGCAGCATAACAAGTTATTCCCAAATTTTGCAGCTGAAGATGACGTTTATGATTTCACACAACTTCTGAGTTCAGAAAACCAGGAGGGGCTTAGTTGGATGATTCTACCTCTGGTGTCTCTAAGAGGTTACAGTAAAACTGTTGACTGGGGCTGCATTTTCATCTGAAAGCTCAACTGGAGGAGAACCTGTTTCTAAACTAACTCACTTTATTGACATAACTCAGTTTCTGAAAGGTTGTTGAACTGAGTGGCTATTAGCTACCGGCTTCCCCCAGTTCCTTGCCACATGGGTCTCTATATAGGCGACAACACCTTTCACCTTTCTGAGATCTTTACAAAGGATTTTACAGTCACAATCTCAGCCTCATCTTTGGACTAAGTTCTTCTGGCATTGCTTTAAATTTTATCTTTTCTCATAAGCCATTTCTAAGTTTTATCATTGGCTGCCATCTAGAGAGGCTGAGAATTTTCAAAATCATCGAGTTCTGGCTCCATCATGTTTAACAGTCTCAGTTTATCTCTTTGCTGTCACATTTTAGTATAATCAACAGGAATAGAGTAGGTGGCACCTTCAACATTCTGGCTGAAAATCTGCTTACCTTCCAGTGTATATATGAAGTACATTTTTTACTTTCCACATGTATTAGTTTGCTAGGGATGCCATAACAAATTACAATAGATTGGATCACTTAAAAGAGGAAATTTATTTTCTCACAATTCTGGAGGCTAGAAGTCTGAGATCAAGGTGTTAGCAAGGCCGGTTTCTTCTGTAGCCCCTGTCCTTGGCTAGTAGATGGCCGTCTTCTTCTAGTGTCTTTCACATCATGCTTGTTCTGTGTCTGCTTATGTCCTAATCTCCTCTTTTCATAAGGACACCAGTCATGTTGGATTAGGTCACTTATATGACCTCGTTTTACTTGAATTACCTCTTTAAAAACCCTATGCCCAAATACAGTCACATTCTTTTGTAACATTCTAATGTTAGGACTTCAACATATGAATTGGTGGGGGGACATAATTCAGCCCATAACATTCTGCCATCCCCCCAAAATGTATGTCCTTCTCACATGCAAAATACATTCACCTTATTCTAACAGCCAAAATAATTTTAATACATTCTAGCATCAGCTCTAAATCCAAAATCTCATCTAAATACATATAAATCAGGTGTAGGTGAGACTAGAGGTATGATTCATCCTGAGGCAAAATTCCTCTCAGAGGATTTATCTGCTTCTAGAACACAGTGGTAAAACTGGCATAGGACAAATATTCCCATTCCAAAAGGGAGAAATTTGGGGAATTCCCTGGCAGTCTAGTGGTTAGGACTCCACACTTGTTTTTTTTTAAATTAATTAATTAATTTATTTATTTTTGGCTGTGTTGGGTCTTCGTTTCTGTGCAAGGGTTTTCTCTAGTTGCGGCGAGCGGGGGCCACTCTTCATTGCAGTGCGCGGGCCTCTCACTATTGCGGCCTCTCTTGTTGCGGAGCACAGGCTCCAAACGCGCAGGCTCAGCAGCTGTGGCTCACGGGCCCAGTTGCTCCGCGGCATGTGGGATCTTCCCAGGCCAGGGCTCGAACCCGTGTCCCCTGCACTGGCAGGCAGATTCTCAACCACTGCGCCACCAGGGAAGCCCTAGGACTCCACACTTTTACCGCCAAGGGCCAGGGTTCAATCCCTGGTCAGGAAACTAAGATCCCGCAAGCCATGCAGCATGGCCAAAAAAAAAAACACAAAAAAGGAAATCTGAAAAATTGGAAAGAAGAAAGGGATGATATGTTGTCCCAAGCGAGTCTGAAATCTAGCAAGGCAAATCCCATTGGTTTGTTTTTAAATTTTCATTGGGGTATAATTGATTTACAATGTTTTGTTAGTTTCAGGTGTACAGCAAAGTGAATCCATTATACATATACATATATTCACTCTTCTTTAGCTTCTTTTCCCGTGTAGGACATTATTGAGTATTGAGTAGAGTTCCCTGTGCTATACAGTAGGTCCTTATTAGTCATCTATTCTGTATACAGTAGTGTGTATGTGTCAATCCCAATCTCCCAATTTATCCCTTACCCCTGGAAACCATAAGTTTTTTTCTTATATCTGTAACTCTATTTCTGTTTTGTAGATAAGTTCATTTGTAGCATTTTTTTAGATTCCACATTTAAGCTATATCATATGATATTTGTCTCTCTCTGTCATCAGATTTTACAGCTCAAGAATAATCCTCTTGCTTTATCCTCTGTGCCCAGTGGGAAGGCAGCGTTATCTTCCATATCCACCTGCCTGGTGACCCCATGCCCTCCCTTGGCAGCTGCTTCTCCTCCTTAGCTCTGTAAGGTAGCCCTGACCCCTTAAACCCGAGTGGCCACCCTGACCCGTTTAGAACTAGGGAGAGGAGCCCCGCCTTCCAGGTCTGTACACAGTGGACCTGTGGTGGTAGTAGAAGCCTGCCAAACCTTGGTACTGCCTTCAGCGTCATTCTCTCCTTTGCTTGAGGGATAATACATACTTACAGCTGGATAGCTCTATTAGCACATCCTGTAGAATCCTAGAAATCTGACAGATCACTTTCATTTTGTCCTATCTCTGTCTCCTTCAGTCCAAACTGGCAACTGATTTTGCTGGTATAACCTCATCTCTACTCTTAGGTTCTGCTAAGATAGCTGATTGGATCCATAAATCACATGCCTGTAATTTCTTTAGCAAACGTTCTTTGGCCTGCCCTCAGTGTTCTCTCAAGAGAGTGCTTTCTCATTTTTTACAATATGCATAGGCTGAGAATTTTCCAAATCTTCAAGTTTTGCTTCTTTATTTGCTTAACAATTTCTTCAATTTATCCCATAAGCAACCAGGTGAAAAATGGCTGTACCTTCAACACTTAGACATTTTTTCAGATAAATATCCAAATTCATCAGTTACAAGTTCTACTTTCCATAAAACACTAGAACACAATTCGGTCAAGTTCTTTGCCCCTTTGTAACAAGAATTGTCTTTCCTTCAGTTTCAAACAATGTGTTCCTCATTTTCATCTGAGCTCTCACCAGAAGCACCCTTGAAGTTCATATTTCTACCAATATTCTGTTCATGATGATATATGTATAACCAACTCTAAGATGATAGAAACTTTCTCTACAGCTCTCCTCTGTCTGAGCTCTCAACAAAATTGCCTTTAATATCCATATTTTTACCAACAATCTCTGAAAGGCAGTCTAGTCTTTTTCTAACATGCACCTCAAAACTCTCCCAGCCTCTACCCAAAACTCAGTTTCAAAACCGCTTTCACATTTTTAGGTATTTGTTACAAAAGCACTCTACTTATTGGTATGAAAATTGGTGTTAATTTGCTACAGCTGCCAAAACAAAGTACTATAGACTAAGTGACTTAAACAAAAGAAATGAATTTTCTCACAGTTCTGGAGGCTAGAAGTCCAAGATAAGTTGTTGCAGGTTTAGTTTCTTCTAAGGCCTTCTCCTTGGCTTGTAGATGCCTTCTTCTCTCTGTATCTTCTGTGCTGCCTGTGTCCTAATCTCTTCTTATACGGACACCAGTCATACCAGATTACAGCCCACTCGTGATCTCCTTTACCTCTTTAAAGGTCCTATCTCCAAACATATTCAAACTCTGAGGTACTGGGGATTGTGACTTCAACATATGAATTCTGGGAGGACACAATTCAGTCCATAACATCTCATAACTACAGCATAGTGTTGATAAACCAATATTACATGACAAGGATCCTCCTTCCTACAATGTCAAATAAGATTTACCTCACTTGCTGACAGGACTTCATCCAGACTCAAAGAACATGAGGCTTCTAATAACAATTTCTTTAACACACGTTAAACATTTTTTTTTAACATTCCCTCCTCCAAGTCTATTGGCCATCTCAAAGCTATTCCTACATTTTGGGTTTTTCCTACAATAGCACCTCATTTTTAGGTACCAAAATATGTATTATGTATTCATTGTAGCATAATAACTTGCCTCAATATTGATCAGCTTAAAACGACAAAAATTTATTATATCACACAATTTCTTAGTGTTATAAATCTGAAAGAAGCTTATCTGGGTCTTTCTGGCTCAGGATTTCTCACAAGGTTCCTCTAGTCAAACTGCTGACCAGAGATGAAACTACTTCCAGGTTTGACTTTGACAGGAGTTTCACTTCCAAACTCAACCAGTTGGTTGTTGGCAGTTCTCAATGTGGGGGTAAACTCATCAATGATAATACATATTTTAATGAAAATAGCTGTAGATAATATTGATTGAACACACTTGCAAGTGCTTGTGTATTTATACTCACAACGACGCTGCTATGTTAATATTATGGTTTAACCATTGTACATGCTTACACAAGCAGTGGTAAGAATTGAAACTTGAAAGCAAATGGTTTTAATTTTGGAAAACTTAAAAATTACTTTCATTACTTCTCTATCCAAAATAGCCTGGTGATTCCAATTTTGATACAGAGTAAGGGGAAAGATACAAAGACAGAAGAATGAAAAAGCAGCCCTGCATAAATTAGGAATATGTGCAGTAAAATCACTCTATACCTAACATAATATTTTTGTTAGAAGAATGATAGATGATTGTGAAGAAAAATATATACAATAGAAAAATATAAAAGTAATAAAATTTTCTACACACTATACATTTGGACTATATTTTATTGTTATCTTTCATATACAGTATTCTTGGTGTTATCTTTTTCTATAAATATGACTATACCCATGTGTTTATTAATGTGTACTTGAAGAATCTAAAACTGCATGTGTAGTTCATTAGTTACTACCTAGCAACCATATTTACACATTTTACTCGTTGGAAGACTGGAAATATTGGAAAGAGAAAAGAAAGTTAAACCAAAAAATTTAAAGTTCAAATTAATGAGAGAGTGCTGAGGGGATATGTATGATTGTGTGTATGATAAATTGAGAACAAAATGAAATAAAAAAAATAGATATTAAAATTACAAGGAATATTGGCACTGCTCTAGTTCAACTCCTTACCTAGAATATGAGCTTATTTTTCTTTATAATTATACCATTTTAATATTAATACTACCTTGATTCCAAATTCATCTTTTTCTACATACTATAAAGTTCTCAGTCCTTGGAAATCATCAGTTTGATTTTATAAATAAACATCTTTTAAAAGAAGTGTTAGATTTAGAGAATTATTGCAAATGTATTATAGAGAGATCCCATATACCCCTCACCCAATTTACCCTATTATTAACATTTTCTATTACTAGGATGTATTTGTCAAAACCAGTGAACCAATATTGACATACTATTATTAATTAAAGTCAATTCTTTATTCAGTTTTCCTATGATCTCATCCAGGATACCACATTACATTTAGTCATCAAGTTTCCCCAGCCTCTGCTCGGTTGTGACTGTTTCTTAGGCTTTCCTTGTTGTTGTTTTTTTTTTGCCCTTGACAATTTTGAGGATTACTGGTTAGGTATTTTAACATTTTATAGCATGTCCCTCTATTAGAATTTGTCTGATATTTTTCTCATGATTAAATTTGAATAATATATTTTGGAAAAGAAGAATACAGAGCTGAAGTGCTATTCTGAACCCATCATAGCAAAGGCACATGCTATCAATGTGACTCGTCACTGTTGATGTTAACCTAATCACCTAGCTTGGGGAATTGTTGTTTCTCCACTGTAAAGCAACCCCTTTTCTCCTCCCTGACCTTACTGTCCTCTCTGGAAGAAAGTCTCTATGCACAGCCCATACTAAGGAGTGGGGAACTGTGCTCCACCTCCTTCAGGGCAGAGTATTTACAGAAATTATTTGCAGTTTATCTGCATGGGAGAGATCCCCACTATTTATTTATTCAAGCATTTATTTGTGTCAGCCTAGACTCATGGAGATTTATTTTATACTTTTGGTTATAATCTAATACTCTGTTAACCATGTTTTTAATTTTATGTATTCTGATGTTTTGGCATCTGGGGCCCTACTGACCCTGAAGAGACTGTCCCTCCCAGGGTTAGCCAATTTCTACCTATAGTAAACAGATCACCCTTAAATGCGCCTTCAATGCATGCCAACCAATCTAGACACCATACCCCCAACTACCTCCTTTTGGGGACCCTTACATGCCAGGCTACTCTCCACCTGCCCTAATCACCCCTGACAACTAAGGACAGCCCCTATGCTGCAGAGCCCACTGAAATGATTCAGACTAGCCTGTTGACATTGCCTTTCCTCTTGCTTCCTGCAGAAACCATAGTAAAAGCTCTTGACCGATATTCCCCCAACATCCCTGCCTTCTGACCAACTCTGGTGCTTCGCATGCACGACAGGAGCCTTTGCCTTGGAATCTGTGAGTATCTGTGTGTGCCTTTGTTTATAATAATTTTATATCTTCTTGATAATTTGACCCCTTAATCAAATTATCAATTAACCTTCTTTAAAAGGATTTTTTAAATTTATTTATTTTATTTAATTTATTTTTGGTTGCATTGGAACTTCATTGCTGCACGCGGCCTTTCTCTAGTGGCGGCAAGCGGGGGCTACTCTTCGTTGCGGCATCCGGGCATCTCATTGCGGTGGCTTCTCTTGTTGCGGAGCCTGGGCTCCAGGTGCACAGGCTCAGTAGTTGAGGCGCATGGGCTTAGTTGCTCCTTAGCATGTAGGATCAAGGCTTCCCAGACCGTGTCCCCTGCATCCGCAGGTGGATTCTTAACCACTTAACCACATTCTTAACCACTGAGCCAACAGGGAAGCCCTATCTAGAAGTTTTGACATAAAATATGTTTTAGATTTTTTGTTTCTGATATTAGAATAGCCACTTCAGCTCTTTTTTGGTTCCTACTTGGGTGAAATATTTTCCTTCCTTTCTTTTGTTTTCAACTTATTTGTATCTCTGGATCTAAAGTAACTCTTTAGACAGAAAATAGAGTTACAGAAAGAAAATAGATCATATATTTTATCCATTCTTCGAGACTCTGTCTTTTAATTGAGGAGTGTAATTCATTCATAATTAAAGTGATTACTGATAAGAAAAGACTTACTTCTACCATTTTGCTATTTTCTATATGTCATATATTTTTTGTTCCTCAATTCCTCCAATACTCCCTTCTTTTGTGGCTTATTGTACTTTTCCTAGTGCACTTTTTGGATTACCTCCAAATTTCCTTTTCTATACATTTTTTAGTTATTTTCTTGGATCCTGGGAATTGTCGTTAATATCCTAAATTTCTAACAACCTAGTTTGAGTTGATACCAAGATAGCTTCATTAGCAAACAAAACTGCTCCTCCCCAGGCCTTAACTTTTGATGAGAAAATATCACCAGAACTTTTCTTGCTTTTTAAAGCATAGTTTCCCCGTTCTTTGAATATATTTATAATAGCATCTTTGATGCCTTTGTCTGTTAAACCCAACATCTTGGTCCTCTCACGGGCAGTTTCTGCTTCCTATTTTTTTTCCTGTGTATGGGTCATACTGTCCTGTTTCTTTGTATGTTTTATATATAACTTATTGCTGTTGGAAACTGAACATTTTAGATAATATAGTTTAACAAATCTGGATAGTGATTTCTCTCCCTCCTCACCAGAACTTGTTTTAGTTGTGGTCTGTGTATTTGTTAGTAATTTGGCTAGACTGTTTTAGTGAAGCTGTTTTCCTGCACTGTGAAACCTCTGATGCCGCTCCTTGGAGGGCACGTCCTTAGATGTGCTCAGAGTTAACCTGGGATGCCAACAATTTTGGAAGAGCTCTCCTTGGCTTTCTCTTTTCCTGATCTCTCTGTTAATTGTCTGCCTAATTTGCTTTCCACCCAGCTATTAGGATCCACTAATTGCATGCTGATTGCTGTATTGTTTTCAACAAGTCCTTATGGCATAAACTGCTCTGGAGTCTAATCCAATTAAATTGGAACAGGGGTAGTTTTTGCCGGTGGTCTTTGAGGTTCCTTCCGACCTCTGAAGTCTCTTCTTAGCTTTCTCTTTCTCCAGTTCTCTCTGGTGAAAATGAACTATGTTTTACCTTGCTGCTTTTAAACAAAAGGAACTATTGTTTTAAAGACTGCCTTTAAGCTTGAACTTCCTCATACTTTTTTTTTTTTAAACTAAGTTATTTTTGAACTTTGAGAGCTTTGGGTCTCTTTGTTCTCATAGATTGCCTCATCCCAAGAAAAAAGAACCTCTAAGCTACTAAACAGGTAATTGGAAGGAATGATAGCCTCTGGTCTTCTCAGCTTGTTTCTATTTTTATAGAACCACTGCCTTATTAGCAACCTGATGTGAGGGAGATTGGGGCTTCAGAATTTTCAGCCTGTCAAACCTGGGGTATATTTGTAGCAGATGAGTGGGACTGGGTAGAGAGTACCCAACATTTCCTCACACTCACCAGAAAGAAATAGAAATGCTCACATCCTTCCTCCCCTCTATATGAAATAGTGTATTCCTCTTATTGGGAGCTGAGTAGAGAGGGAGCCTAATCTTGGTCACACCTACCCAGAGTGACTCTTTATGCTAAACTGGGGGTGGGGTGGGAAAGGTAGAGAGCAGTGCATGGCTGGATCACATAGACTCTAACTGTTCTTATCAAGTTTTAGTAGATTTTCTTGAATAAATGTTTATTTGCTTTATACTCTTAGGACTTTAAAATGTTTCTTTACATTCTTCATCAGTTGCACTAGTTTCACCAAGAGTGGGTGCATGGAGCTCTTCAGACTCCCATCCCAGAAATGAAAGCCAACCAAGGTTTTTAACTGTTGAAAGTGGAAGGAAAACTTCTTCCCTCATTGAAGATATTTCCTTTCATGTGAAAGGAGATGCTTTAGCATAGCGTTCCCCCAGGGGAGGCAATGAGAATGGGAGCTGAAAATGCCTTGCCCCTCTTTCTCTTGGGAACCTACTGACAGAAATTGCCTATTTCCTTTTGCACCTAAATGACATATATCTGAAAAGAGCCATCTCTGCTCAACTAAATTAGCTGCAAAACTTCAAGATCTGCAAGTTTAAATTATTGGTTTACAAACTTGGAGAAATAGAAAAAGTAAAATTTTAGGACAGAAAAGTAATACTGACTGAAGCTTCTGGCTTTGCTAGAGTGAGTGGATTTAAATTTGGGATGCACTTAAAGGATGCTACAAAACGCAGGTCTTTAACTTGCTAACTTTTTTGTTTGTTTGCATTTAGTGGTTTACAGATAAATTGTGTAGCTTCTTGACATTAGGTAACAGGAGAGAACAACATGTGTTATTAGCACAAACTTCAAGGAGGTGTCAGGGTGTTTTGAATGTTAACATTCAAGCTTGACTTTGAATTGGATGGCTGCAAATGAACTCTACAAACACTACAGAAGAGATGTTCTAGTCTCCAGTTTTTGGTAGCAAACATAGATTGGCAGTGCAAAGCAGAAAGAGTTATTCATAGATTTTGAATATCCAGGAAGGAAAAGAAGGGATTTAAATATCATCTCGTGCCCGAGGCTTAAGACCACTCCACAATTCTAAGTCTATGATATAGCAGAAGTGTCACAAAAGGCACTGTCTGAGAGGAAAGAATGGAAAGAAATGTTCACCCCTTCTAGCTGTGGTAATCCATCATGACAAATCATGTTCTTCTTGGGGGTTTTCTCCCATTTGAATCAAAGTTCAGTGGTCATGGATCCTGGATAACCGACCTAAACTCTGTGACTTCTCGGTGAGAAACAAATTAAGAATATTTTCTTTCTTCCCTCCTTTTCTCAGATAACACTGAATTTCTGCTAGAGTCTTTGTTAGCACCTGGGATTTGGTATAGAATTTTTGCTGGAAAAACTGCTCAGAAGCCTGGGAACTGACCTGTATTTTTAATTCAGAGAATGTGGGGCTAGTTTAATGTAAATCTTGTGTGATCTAGTATCTCTTTGTTATCTTTAAAGTTGACATGAGAGATTTGTCATGGAACAGTTCAACTCAGAGGTCCTGAGATAACCAGATCCTTTTCAGTGAGAAAAATACAAAGCTTTGTTGATTGATTGCAATGGGATTTAATATTTGACCAAATTTTCCCTGAGTATTTGACTAGTGTTATAATGTTTATATTCAAATGAGTACACCTTATTATTTGTGTCTTTGTTGTCAATACATCTTCGATCTCTTTACAAAACCCCCAGTAAGCCACTGGAAAACATACAACTTGGCTGGTTAGAGTATGGGCTGGGAAATATGATAGGCAGACAATTTCAGTTTTTGATTCATTGTGACTTTAATGTTAATTTACTTAATAGGCTGTTTTACCAATTTTGGAGCTTTCTGGAAGAAAATATATATTTTTTCCTACTAGTGTCCTCATAACATACTCAAAGAAGCAAGTTCAAAAGGTTAGAATCAAAGCTATACTGATAGATTATTGAGTTCCAATAAATATTCTTGATTTCTTGCCTAACTCCTTACTGAATTCCATAGAGGTGGATAAACTACTTCATTGGTGGGTCACAATTATTCCCCAACATTTCCAATCTAGAAGAGAGCTGTATTGCTGGGCAACAATGGGGAATCTCTCTCTCCCTCTCTCTTTTTCCCCTCTAATCTGACAAGTGTATCTGTATCAAGCTACCTCTCCAGTGGGTGATACCAAAATCTATACTGAAGAATAGAATGTTTACTTGCTCACATTTATCTAGGACCCTCAAATTAAACTTTTTCATAGCAAAGAAATATTTTGGTTCTCCATCTGTTGATAATACATCATGCAGAATTTGGGATAAAAACATGGGTACTATATAATGAACTCCCTTGAGCCCATCCCAACATTAATCACTGTATTATACTCTCTCACAATATATCCATATTTTTGCTGAAATCTCTACATATCCCACTGTATCTCTGTAGACGTGATAAAATCCTGACATCATTTGTCTGCCTCATCTTTCAATTGCCATGTTTTACAAATTTAAGGATTAAAAAGTATCATTTCCCTAACATTTTAAAAAACAACTTGTTCACATTTTAATATGATTCTGGATTGTCTTTAGGATATTTAATCTAGATTTTGAACTTTGGTTATTTTGTCAAACAATTTCTCTTAGATGTCTGACCAAAGTATATCCAACTCAGCATAGGTCTAATGTCTAAAAAACATCTTCAGTAGGCCTAATGTTTAAAAAAATTTCTTTAGATGCTCACCAATGTATTAGGAAATTACTAATACTCAAAATTTTATAGAAAAATGTCTCACTAAAAACTTAAATAAAAATACATATTCCTTGTTCCAAAATTTAAAAAATAGAATTAAAGTCAGGTTTAAATCATCCATCCATTTGTAGATTAACCAGTTTCTCTGTACAAATAATGGATATTTTTGAAAAAGAACAATTTACTATTATTTGAAGAAAAATATAGTCCAATGAACTCTGGCAAGAAAAATAATGCACCTGTGAATGTCTTCCTATACCATCACCAACACAATGCCATGTTAAGTATTCAATGCCAACACGAAGGCATTTTAGGCAAATCGTTATTTGGGGGTGCCTGTTTATTTCAATCAGTATAGCAATTGGGTATTAGATCTACTTTACTTTACTCCCTTATCTGTTAACATATTGAAAATTTTGTATTAGAGTAAGAAAAATGCTAGCTAACTAAAAAAAATCACCAAAACAGTTTTATATTTAAAATTTAATACTGTTATATCTTGAAGGATTGATAAATGTCATACTTTCATCAAAAATTCAAATATGTGACATCTGAGTATTTTACTACCATATATTTGTATTGTATCTTCTTGTAGCCTTACCATCTATATCAGTGGTCTCCAACATTTTTGACACCAGGGACCGGTTTTGTGGAAGACAGTTTTTCCATGGCCCAGTTCCTAACAGGCTGTGGACCAGTACCGGGTTGGTACCCCTGATCTATATGATGCTTCAGAAAGTTTGTTCTCTTTCCCTATATATGAATCTACTTGTATAGGTTCTAAAAAAAAAATTAAGAAATAAAACAGAAATGACTTAAGATGAATGGAAACTATTAATATTTTCCTTAACTTGGTATGGTTTATGTATAGATACTCAATTCTTTCTTATTTTATACATTTATTTTATTTTATTTATTTATTTTTGGCTGCATTGGGTCTTTGTTGCTGCACGTGAGCTTTCTCTAGTTGAGCCGAGTGGGGCTACTCTTTGTTGTGGTGCGCAGGCTTCTCATTGTGGTGGCTTCTCTTGTTGTGGAGCATGGGCTCTAGGTGCATGGGCTTCAGTAGTTGTGGCTTGCGGGCTTTAGAGCACAGGCTCAGTAGTTGTGGCGCATGGGCTCAGTTGCTCTGTGGCATGTGGGATCTTCCTGGACCAGGGCTTGAACCCATGTCCCCTGCAATGGCAGGCAGATTCTTAATCACTGCGCCACCAGGGAAGCCCTAGATACTCCATTCTTTAAAGGAAATTTAAAATACTATTCTGAAAATTTGAAGAGTATTCTTGACATAACATGAACAAGTTAAAGCAAGATTATAATGAGCAAGAGTGGAACTCTCAATCATTATGCCTCTTATTCACAATATCCTGACCACCCTGGCTTTCTGTCTCCAATGTGAATTCATGCGCATCATGGGAACAATGGATTTGCTGCTCCCACTGGCCAGACAGTTCTTTCCGCATACTCTGTTTTATCATCCATGTCTTAAAACACAGATGCCACCACATTATAGAGGCCTTCCATTACTATTTTATCTAAATTGGTCCCTATGACCATACACTGTCTTCTATTACACTGTTTTGTTTTCTTCATCTTAATGCTATCTTAATTATCTTTTATGGACATCACATTTTTCTATTGTCTGTCTCACCTCACTAGAATACATATTCCACGATGCTGGGTATATTTTTATTGTTGTTGTCATTTTGCAGCTGTATTCTCAGCTTCTGGCACAGTTAAAACATTGAAAAATATTAGATACCGTAAATTTTATTGAATTTACTCACAAACAGGTGAAAGGTCGAATGAAATTAACAGTGTTTTTATATGTATTGAAAAATGGGCTCTATTATTATTTTTCACAAATTAAGAAAAATAATACTTAAAAGACAATAAATTGTCAGACACCGCACTATAGGCTCTCAGGTATACAATAAGAATGAATTAGATAAATCCAATACCTTCAAGTGCTTACATTCTAGTGGAAAGTCTGGACAAATAATCAAATTCTTGTGATTCAAGGAGACATGTTCTATAAGAGAATTATGCACAAAATGCTTTGCAAACCCTTAGAACCATTAATATAGCCAGCTCAGAAATTCAGAGATGGCATCTCAGAGGATGTTGTGTCAGCACTGAATCAGGAGAAATGATAGGCCAACGCAGGAGGTCTGAGTGAATGCTTTTCCAGAAAGATCATAATAAGCAAGGACTGGAAGGTAGGAGAGTGTGAGGAGTTTGTAATAATGTAAATAGCTTAGCATGGCCCAGAGCATAAGAGGACACAAAGAGAGAGGAGTTAGGGAAGTAGGAAGTATAATGGTACTTGCCTGTAGTACCAAGGAATTTAGCCTTGGTTTATTGTTTAACTACCAGTTTTTCTTTTAAAACATCTTTATTGGAGTATAATTGCTTTACAATGGTATGTTAGTTTTTGCTTTATAACAAAGTGAATCAGCTATACATATACATATATCCCCTACCTACCAGTTTTTAACTTATCAATTTATTAATTTTATTATGTATTTATATATATGCTTTTAAGTTATTTTTATATTAATGATCAACTCAATCATTAAACTATTCCAGTTAATCAGATATTTATAGAAGGTTTAGTATTGTACCTGCAATGTGATTGTGTGGCCTATTGAATTAATATGGACTAAAATATCCCTCAGATTATTTGTATATGTATATGTTTATGAATATTTATAAACATATACATATATATGAAAACATTGATTATGATTATATATATATGTGTGTTTACTTCTGAGAAGAGAAGAAAATAAAAATCTAGAATTAAGTGAAGAGAATTAAAAAATAAAGGAACACTGTAAAATATGAATTCCAAATTTGTTACCTTTGTATTTTCACTATATTCAGAGAAATGTCAAGAAGAGTTCATTAGAAAAACAATTAAAATGACATGCATTATTTATTGTTGTGGCATCAAAAATGTTATATAACCCTAAACTAAATTCTGTGAAACATTTCCAACAATAACATTTAAACTTACAAAGTAATGGATATGCAACTTCATAGCTTTTGTTCTAAGAAAGAAAAAGACAACAATATGGTATTTTATAATAATATAGCAAATAAGACTACTAAAGAATATCAGAATAAAGACACAATTTCCTTATGAAATAACTAGAGTTTCAGTTAATATTGGCATCACACAAGAGGAAAAAAATGACGGATTTGAAAATTGTATCATACATGTTAAAATTGATCAATATTGAGTTTTTTAGTGTAATATTCACGATTATCAAGGCCAACAGTTATCAATAGTGTGTACTATTGACTAAACAGAAGAAAGAGAGAGACTAGCAGAGCCTGAAGAGAGTCATAAAATTAATAAAAATAAAACAATCCAACATAATAAAATTCATAATTTTTAGTGAAAAGTAAAGCTTTATAACTTAATTTTTAATGGGGGCTGTAATGTGTGAGAAGTTGGTCAATATCAAATTAGGAAAGAAAATTAGAACTCTGATATATCAATTTCATAATAAAAATGTTATATTTTCCAAGACTGTATGCACTGCTTCTTAACCAGTCTGTTTAAGAGTTATCTTGGAGGTTTTGGAAAATACACGGCTTTAACCACCTTAACCTAGTGGATCAGGTTATTCTCTGTGATTACATGAATTTATAGTATTTTAAAAATCCACTGCTTTTCTATTGATTAGAGCTGAGAATCACTGCTCTAGGATCACATTTTTTTGTTTCCAAGAGAAGGTACAAAGACATCTAGTGGAGGAACTGCTTCTACATATCTTTTTAAAATACATATTCATCATATCTGAATGACTGATATGTTGTTGATGATATTGACAGTGTTGACAGTCAAAATATTTGAATTATTTTGCCTTTGTGTGCTTCTGTGAGCCTTGCGACATAGCTAATTTTCACTTAAATATTATTATAAACACTCTAAGGTAATTTAGATTGAAGAAAAAATGTCAGATTAATTTAATCAAACATTCTACATAGGGGTCAATATCTATAGTTGTGCTATCACCCTTTTCTACCAATTATAGAAAATGCTTCATGGTAGTCTTTAATGAACTCCAAAACTTTTCTTGTAACCATTAGGAATATATTGTTATTAACACCTGAGATGAAAGCTATATGCCATCCTAGTTCTATAATTTTCATCTTCAGCAACAGAATGAGTTGTGGTGGTTGTATGTTAGTCTCTGAACTAAGCTGTCAGAGAAATGTTCAGTAAAATAATAACTACTCTAGATCTTCTCCAGCCTCACTTAAAATGTTGTACCTTCATTTTCTCAATTCATCTTCATAGCAACATTGCAGGCCGTTTATTACCATCACCATTTTATGTTTTTTTGTTTGTTTGTTTTTGGTGGGGTTTTTTTTGCGGTACGCGGGCCTATCACTGCTGTGGCCTCTCCCGTCTTGGAGCACAGGCTCCGGACGCGCAGGCTCAGCGGCCATGGCTCACTGGCCCAGCCGCTCCGCGGCACGTGGGATCCTCCCGGACTGGGGCATGAACCCACGTCCCCTGCATCGGCAGGCGGATTCCCAACCACTGTGCCACCAAGGAAGCCCCTACCATCACCATTTTAGAGGTAGTAAAACCAAAGCTCAGAGGTGTAAAATAAACAGTTCAAGGTCATTCAGTTATTAAGTGGCAGAAATGATTCAAACCAGTCTTTTCCTAAAGCCAATGATATCCTTGACACAGTTCTTACATTATGACACAATATAGATTACAAAATATGGGATTACCATTTTTAAAAATGACTGTGAAAAAATCTCTGAGGAACACTGAATGTTACACAAAATATAATTCTACAAAAATGAATGTCTTCCTTGAATAAGGAGAGATAGAGCATCTCAAACACCTGAGATAGATTGACAGGTTGTCCGTTACTATCACAAGATATCACACTCCTCTCTATAGAATTTATAAAAATGGTTTTTCATTGGTTGTGTGGAGCAGAATCATAGAGCTCTGGCCTTGTCTTTGCCACATGAGTTGCCTATAAACTGATGGATTGATTTTAATTTGACCTTGGCAGCTTTTGTTACCCTATGAGGTATTAGTCTTGCTCTGTTCCAGACCTTTTCCTTGAACTCTGCCTTTGGACACTTCCCTTCATCTAAAGATTTGTCCCTGAGGCCCTAGGCAGGCTGTCAGTCATAACTTTTTTGGCCATGACTGATATGGTGTGTCAAACCCATTAGTGCTTTTGCCAGTACTATTTTTTTTTTAAGAAGGTACCTTAGTTGTCTAAAAGAATAATCTATATTTTAAGTACTTAATTTGATAAAAGAAACTCAGTGAAAATCTTGCTTTTATTGATTAAAATAATGAATGCATATTATAGTGGTTTTTAATATAGAAAAACTAGGTTTCTGCACAAGTGATTCCATATTCTATGTCATTCACCTAAGTATTGTTACATGTACATCTACTCAGAAATGGATAAGTATTTCAGAAATATTAATCATAATAAAAAAACAACTGTCAATGATTAGGAAAGGTATTCTCAATTTTGTGAAGTGTGACTCCACTTATCTAATTATTCTCACTGTCACATATTAACAGTGGCATTACATATCTATATACCTATATACTAAATTTGATCATCTATAACAAATTTCCTGTTCTAGTTTCCTTTCTGATATTTCTTTTGCTACATCTCTTTTTCATTCTTTCACTTGCCTTATCATTTCAACACACTGCATTCATCTTAATAACCCAGTCAAAATGATTGCTCTAAATAGCTATACCAAGAAAAAATGGACGTATATATTTTTCGATAGGGAATGTATTTCTATGTCATTTGGGCTGGTATTCTGACAGAGAATATTATATATGTTGGGAATACTTGAGTTCAAAATAATTCAAGATGTTTTTATTTCTTGCTGCAATTATTTCAAGGTGTTTTATTTTTATACTGTTTCTTAACTTTTTCATACAAGCAATGTCTTTAAACAATTACTGAACACAAAATTATAAAATGAATGTTGAATTAATCTTAGATGATGAATGGATACAATTATGAAGGTAATTGTATGACTGTAGCAGTTGTTTCACTCTTCATATATCAAACAATGTTTAAAAATATTACCTTTGATTAGTTTTCCCATTATTTTTAGCAATTCAGAAAACTTTATTCATAAGTACATAAGTCCAGTCAAATTCTAGGAAATGCAATGTCACTGACCAGTACGTGTCTCTAATAATTTAATGGCTAGTGTTAGAGATTATGCAGGTGCAGTGATGTTTTTCCCACAATCCAATATTGATATAGTACATAGTTAACCATTCATAGAATTGGAGAGATTGAAATGACATTAGAAACAGTATGATCTACACTCCCTCATGTGACAGATTTACTTTTATATATACTATACTTATTTCAACATTAAAGTTAAAGTTAGCACTGAAACAAAATCTTTTCAATATTTTATTATATATCAAAGAAAGACATCAAAATATTTCTCTTTAACAGGTGTGTGTATATGCACAGCTAGGAAACATAAAGTTTCATATATCTATTCCTAGCGAAGTGGGCTTGAATTTCTAACAAGCATTGACACTTCACATGGTAAAATAGTAAGTTCATCCTTAGAAAAGAATATAACATTAAAAAAGGAGAGAAATTATTAGAAACAGTTGAGTATAGAAAATAGCTCTTTTGACATAAAGGTCTTGACAGTATATGTTGAAGCAGTAGAAATCATAAATATTGTCTTTTATGTTATACATTCTGAGAATTTTTATAGAGCTCAACTGGATTGTAATAAGATGACAGTAAAACTCTCCCTATGATACTATATATGTTGTAACTCTTATTTTGTGTGAATAGTAAAACAGCTCTCTCTTTTTCTTTCTCTCTCCACACATGCATGTGCACACACACACACACACACACACACAAACACATATTTTCAGTACAGGCATATATTTTATCTATTTTCTTGCCACATTTTGCCAACTAAAAAAAAAATTAATATAATACCCTTCTTTAAGACAGAGAAGAGCACAATGAGAGTACTAGACAACATTATTGTCCTTAACTGTAGGTGATCACAAACACTGCAAAGCATTTCATACTACATGACATCATAAAGCTGTATGTATTCAAATGCATAAGCTATAGGACTTAAAAATAAACAATACCAAATAATACAAAAACAGAAAAAAATTTTAATAAGTTACTATTGCTTTTATAAGCTATAGGAAACACTTATGCTTGAACAAAAATTACTTTCTCTTTTAAGTTCTGGAATTCTTTTGAGACAATTGTATCTCATATTACATAACTTAGATTGAGAAATGTAGAGATATATTTATTACATTGAACATTAGGTTGTAGTAGTACATATTACTTTTAGCTCATTTGTACAAGGGCAGAAGCATATTTCTTCACAGTAGAGGAAACATGGAATATAAAAATGTCTATTTTATTTAAATGGTTTCATGTAAACATGCCATTCTTACTTGAAATTAAATGGAAAGCTTTCAAATTAGAATCATTTAAATTAAAAGTGAAGATTCCCACACTTTTCAGTAACAAAGATTTTTAAACATTCAAACAATATTTATTAATCGCCTACATTTTACAAGCCATCCTTCCAGACTTTGGTGATATAGAAGTGAACAAAACAACATACTTTGCCTGACAGAGAGTTTCTCTATTGCAGAGAGTGGCAAATACCAAGTAAAGACATTATTTTTAATGTTTAATTTACATATATATGTATATAAATGAGAAAATGTGATAAGTCAAATGACACATGAATTATGGCAAATAAATGCGAAAGAGAACATAAATAGTGGAGAGGGAATGCTATTTTATATAACTTGGTCCAAGAAAGTTTCTCGGATAATGACATTTAAATAAAGACAGAGGGAGGGGCCTTCAAGATGGCAGAGGAGTAAGACATGGAGATAACCTTCCTCCCCACAAATACATCAAAAATACATCTACATGTCGAAAAACTCCTACACAGCACCTACTGAATGCTGGCAGAAGACCTCAGACTTCCCAAAAGGCAAGAAACTCCCCAAGTACATGGGTAGGGCAAAAAAAAAAAAAAAGAAAAAGCAGAGACAAAAGAATAGGGATGGGACCTGCACCTCTAGGAGGGAGCTGTGAAGGAGAAAAAGTTTCCACACACTAGAAAGCGCCTTCACTGGCAGAGACTGGGGCTGGACGGGGGTGGGGGAGCTTCTGAGCCACCGAGGAGAGTGCAGCAACAGGGGTGCAGAGGGCAAAGCAGAGAGATTCCCGCACAGAGGATAGGTGCCAACCAGCACTCACCAGCCCAAGAGGCTTGTCTGCTCACCCACTGGGGCAGGTGGGGGCTGGGAGCTGAGGCTCGGGCTTCGGAGGTCAGATCCCAGGGAGAGGACTGAGGTTGGCTGCGTGAACACAGCCTGAAGGGAGTTAGTGCACCACAGCTAGCCGGGAGGGAGTCAGGGAAAAACTCTGGACCTGCCTAAGAGGCAAGAGACCATTGTTTCAGGGTGCACGAGGAGAGGGGATTCAGAGCACCACCTAAACGAGCTCCAGAGATGGGTGTGAGCCGTGGCTATCAGCATGGACACCAGAGATGGGCATGAAATGCTAAGGCTGCTGCTGCAGCCACCCAGAAGCCTACGTGCAAGCACAGGTTACTCTCCACACCTCCCCTCCCGGGAGCCTGTGCAGCCCACCATAGCCAGGGTCCTGGGATACAGGGACAACTTCCCTGGGAGAACACACGATGTGCCTCAGGCTGTTGCAACATCACGCTGGCCTCTGCTGCCTCAGGCTCACCCTGCAGTCCGTACCACTCCCTCCCCCCAGCCTGAGTGAGCAACAGCCCCCTAATCAGCTGCTACTTTAACCCCCCCGTCCTGTCTGGGCAGGGAACAGATGCCCTCAGGCAACCTACATGCAGAGGCAGGGCCAAATCCGAAGCTGAACCTCAGGAGCTGTGCGAACAAAGAACAGAAAGGGAAATTTCTCCCAGCATCCTCAGGAGCAGCGGATTAAATCTCCACAATCAACTTGATGTACCCTGCATCTGAGGAATACCTGAATAGACAATGAATCATCCCAAAATTGAGGCAGTGGACTTTGGGAGCAACTGTACACTTGGGGTTTGCTTTCTGCATCTAATTTTTTTCTGGTTTTATGTTTATCTTACTTTAATATTTAGAGCTTATTATCTTTGGTAGATTTGTTTATTGATTTGGTTGCTCTCTTTTTTATTTTATTTTTTTGCATATATATATTTCTTTCCTTTTTCTCTTTTTGTGAGTGTGTATGCATGCTTCTTTGTGTGATTTGGTCTGCATAGCTTTGCTTTTACCACTTGTCTTGGGTTCTGTCTGTACTTTTTTTTTTTTTGATAGTTTTTAGCACTTGTTATCACTGGTGCTTTGTTTTTTGGTTTGGTTGCTGTTTTCTTTTTTCTTTTTTTTAAAATTATTTTTTATTTTTTTATTTTTAATATGTTTTTAATTTTTTATTTTAATAACTTTATTTTTTTCACCCTTCCCTCCTTCCTTTCTTGCTTGCTTCCTTCCTTTCTTCCTTCCTTTCTTTCTTTCTTTCCTTTTCTCCTTTTTCTTCTGAGCTCTGTGGCTGACAGGGACTTGGTGCTCCAGCTGGATGTCATGCCTGAGCCTCTGAGGTTGGAGAGCCCAGTTCAGGACATAGGACCTCCAGAGACCTCATAACCCCACATAATATTAAATGGCAAAAGCTCTCCCAGAGATCTCCATCTCAACACTAAGACCCAGCTCCACTCAACAACCAGCAAGCTACAGTGCTGGAAACCCTATGCCAAACAACTAACAAGACAGGAAGACAAGCCCACCCATTAGCAGAGAGGCTGCCTAAAATCATACTAAGTTCACAGACACCCCAAACACACCATGGGAAGCGGTCCTGCCCACCATAAAGACAAGATCCAGCCTCATCCACCAGAACATAGGCACCAGTCCCCTTCACCAGGAAGCCTACACAACCCACTGAACCAACCTTACCCACTGGGGGCAGACACCAAAAACAACAGGAACTATGAACGTGTGACCTGTGAAAATGAGACCCCAAACATAATAAGTTAAGCAAAATGGGAAGAGAGAGAAATACACAGCAGATGAAGGAGCAAGGTAAAAACCCACCAGACCAAACAAATGAAGAGGAAATAGGCAGTCTACCTGAAAAAGAACTTAGAGTAATGATAGTAAAGATGATCCAAAATCTTGGAAATAGAATGGAGAAAATACAAGAAACATTTAAGGACCTAGAAGAACTAAAGAGCAAACAAACAATGATGAACAGCACAATAAATGAAATTGAAAATTCTCTAGAAGGAATAAATATCAGAATAACTGAGGCAGAAGAATGGATAAGTGATCTGGAAGATAAAAGAGTGGAAATAACTACCACAGAGCAAAATAAAGAAAAAAGAATGAAAAGAATTGAGGACACTCTCAGAGACCTCTGGGGCAACATTAAATGCACCAACATTTGAATTATAGGGGTCCCAGAAGAAGAAGGGAAATAAAAGGACTAAGAAAATATTTGAAGAGATTATCATTGAAAAATTCCCTAACATGGAAAAGGAAATAGCCAACCAAGTCCAAGAAATGCAGAGAGTCCCATACAGTATAAATCCAAAGAGAAACATGCCAAGACACATATTTATCAAACTACCAAAAACTAAATACAAAGAAAAAATATTAAAAGCAGCAAGGGAAAAGCAACAAATAGCATACAAGAGAATCCCCATAAGGTTAAGAGCTGATCTTTCAGCAGAAACTCTGCAAGCCAGAAGGGAGTGGCAGGACATATTTAAAGTAATGAAAGGGAAAAACCTACAACCAAGATTACTCTACCCAGCAAGGATCACATTCAGATTGGACAGAGAAATTAACACCTTTACAGACAAGCAAAAGCTAAGAGAATTCAGCACCAAAAAACCAGCTTTACAAAAAATGCTAAAGGAATTTCTCTAGGCAGGAAACACAAAAGAAGGAATAGACCTACAAAAACAAACCTAAACCAATTAAGAAAATGGTAATAGGAACATATATATATCGATAACTACCTTAAATGTGAATGGATTAAATGCTCCAACCAAAAGATATAGACTAGCTGAATGGATACAAAAACAAGACCCATATAAATGCTGTCTACAAGAGACTCACTACAGACCTTGGCACACACGCAGACTGAAAGTGAGGGGATGGAAAAAGATATTCCATGCAAATGGAAATCAAAAGATCTGGAGTAGCAATTCTCACAACAGACAAAATAGACCTTAAAATAAATACTATTACTAGAGACAAAGGGGGACACTACGTAATGATCAAGGGATCAATCCAAGAAGAATACATAACAATTGTAAATATTTATGTCCCCAACCTAGGAGCACCTCAATACATAAGACAAATGCTAACAGCCATAAAAAAGGGAAATCAACAGTAATAAAATAGTAGTAGGGAACTTTAACACCCCACTTTCACCAATGGACAGATCATCCAAAATGAAAATAAATAAGGAAACACAAGCTTTAAATGATACATTAAACAAGATGGACTTAAATGATATATATAGGACACTCCATCCAAAAACAACAGAATACACTTTCTTCTCAAGCACTCATGGAACATTCTCCAGGATAGATCATACCTTGGGTCACAAATCAAGCCTTGGTAAACTTAAGAAAATTAAAATCCTATCAAGTATCTTTCCTGACTACAATGCTATGAGACTTAATATCAATTACAGGAAAAAATCTGTAAAAAATACAAACACATGGAGGATAAACAACACACTAATAAATAACCAAGAGATCACTGAAGAAATCATAGAGGAAATCAAAAAATACCTAGAAACGAATGACAATGTAAACATGATGACCCAAAACCTATGGGATGTGGCAAAAGCATTTCTGAGAGGGAAGTTTACAGCAATACAATCCAACCTCAAGAAACAAGAAACATCTCAAATAAAAAACCTAAACTTACACCTAAAGAAATTAGAGAAAGAAGAACAAAAATCCCCCAAAGTTAGCATAAGGAAAGAAATTATATAGATCAGATCAGAAATAAATGAAAAACAAATGAAGGAAATGATAGCAAAAATCAATAAAACGAAAAGCTGGTTCTTTGAGAAGACCAACAACATTGACAAACCTTCAGCCAGACATATCAAGAAAAATAGGGAGAAGACTCAAACAATAGAATTACAACTGAAAAAGGAGAAGTAACAACTGACACTGCAGAAATACAAAGGATCATGAGAGATTACTTCAAGCAACTATATGCCCATAAAGTGGACAATGTGGAAGAAATGGACAAATTCTTAGAAAAGCACAACCTTCCGAGACTGAAACAGGAAGAAATAGAAAATATGAACAGACCAATCACAAGCACTGAAATTGAAACTGTGATTAAAAATCTTCCAACAAACAAAAGCCCAGGACCAGATGGCGTCACAGGCGAATTGTATCAAACACTTACAGAAGAGCTAATGCCTATCCTTCTCAAACTCCTCTTCCAAAATACAGCAGAGGGAGGAACACTACCAAACTCATTGTATGAGGCCACCATCCTGGATACCAAGACCAGACAAAGATGTCACAAAAAGAGAAAACTACAGACCAATATCACTGATGAAAATAGATGCAAAAATCCTCAACAAAATACTAGCAAACAGAATCCAGCAGCACATTAAAAGGAACATACACCACGATCAAGTGGGATTTATCCCATGAATGCAAGGATTCTTCAATATATGCAAATCAATCAATGTGATACACCATATTAACAAATTGAAGGATAAAAACCATATGATCATCTCTATAGATGCAGAAAAAGCTTTCATCAAAATTTGGTACCCATTTATGATAAAAACCCTCCAGAAAGCAGGCATAGAGGGAATTTACCTCAACATAATAAAGGCCATATATGACAAACCCACAGACAACATCATTCTCTATGGTGAAATACTGAAACGATTTCCACTAAGATCAGGAACAAGACAAGGTTTCTCACTCTCACCACTATTATTCAACATAATTTTGGAAATTTTAGCCACAGCATTCAGAGAAAGAAAAGAAATACAAGGAATCCAAATCAGAAAAGAAGAAGTAAAGCTGTCAGTGTTTGCAGTTGACATGATACTATACCTAGAGAATCCTAAAGATTCTACCAGAAAACTACTAGAGCTAATCAATGAATTTGGTAAAGTAGCAGGATACAAAATTAATTCACAGAAATCTCTTGCATTCCTATACACCAGTGATGAAAAATCTGAAAGAGAAATTAAGGAAATACTCCCATTTACTATTGCAACAAAAAGAATGAAATACCTAGGAATAAACCTACCTAAGGAGACAAAAGACCTGTATGCAGAAAACTATAAGACAATGATGAAAGAAATTAAAGATAATACAAACAGATGGAGAGATATACCATGTTCTTGGATTGGAAGAATCAACATTGTGAAAATGACTCTACTACCCAAAGCTATCTACACATTCAATGCAATCCCTATCAAACTACCACTGGTATTTTTCACAGAACTAGAACAAAAAATTTCACAATCTGTATGGAAACACAAAAGACCCTGAAGAGCCGAAGCAATTTTGAGAAAGAAAAATGGAGCTGGAGAAATCAGGCTCCTTGACTTCAGACTATACCACAAAGCTACAGTAATCAAGACAGTATGATACTGGCACAACAACAGAAATATAGATCAATGGAACAGGATAGAAAGCCCAGAGATAAACCCACACACACGGTCACCTTATCTTTGATAAAGGAGGCAAGAATATGCAATGGAGAGAAGACAGCCTCTTCAATAAGTTGTGCTGGGAAAACTGTACAGCTACATGTAAAGGAATGAAATTAGAACACTCCCTAACACTGTACACAAAAATAAACTCAAAATGGATTAAAGACCTAAATGTAAGGCCAGACACTATAAAACTCTTAGAGGAAAACATAGGCAGAACACTCTATGACATAAATCACAGCAAGATCCTTTTTAACCCACCTCCTAGAGAAATGGAAATAAAAACAAAAATGAACAAATGGGACCTAATGAAACTTAAAGCTTTTGCCCAGCAAAGTTAACCATAAACAAGGTGAAAGACAGCCCTCAGAATGACAGAAAATATTTGCAAATGAAGCAACTGACAAAGGATTAATCTCCAAAATATACAAGCATCTCAATATCAAAAAAACAAACAACTCAATCCAAAAATGTGCAGAAGACCTAAACAGACATTTTTCCAAAGAAGTTGTACAGATTGCCAACAAACATATGAAAGGATGCTCAACATCACTAATCATTCAAGAAATGCAAATGAAAACTATAATGAGGTATCTCCTCATCTCCTCACACCAGTCAGAATGGCCATCATCAAAAAATCTAGAAACAATAAATGCTGGAGAGGGTGTGAAGAAAAGGGAACCCTCTTGCACTGTTTGTGGGAATTTAAACTCATACAACCACTATGGAGAACAGTATGGAGATTCCTTAAAAATCTAAAAATACAACTACCATATGACCCAGTAATTCCAGTACTGGGCATATACACTGAGAAAACCATAATTCAGAAAGTCATGTACCACAATGTTCATTGCAGCTCTATTTACAATAGTCAGGACATGGAATCAACCTAAGTGTCCATTGACAGATAAATGGATAAAGATGTGGTACATATATACAATGGAATATTACTCAGCCATAAAGAGAAATGAAATTGAGTTATTTGTAATGAGGTGATGGACTTAGAGACTGTCATGCAGAGTGAAGTAAGTCAGAAAGAGAAAAACAAGTACCGTATGCTAACACATATATATGGAATCTAAAAAAAAAAAAAAAGTTGGTTCTGAAGAACCTAGGGACAGGACAGGAATAAAAACGCAGACATAGAGAATGTACTTGAGAACACGGGGAGGGGGAAGGGTAAGTTGGGACGAAGTGAGAGAGTGGCATGGACATACATAGACTACTAAATGTAAAATAGATAGCTAGTGGGAAGGAGCCGCATAGCACAGGGAGATCAGCTAGGTTCTATCTGTCCACCTAGAGGTGTGGGATAGGGAGGGTGGGAGGGAGACGCAAGAGGGAGGAGATATGGGGCTATATGAATATGTATAGCTGATTCACTTTTTTATATAACAGAAACTAACACACCATTTTAAAGCATTTATACTCCAATAATGATGTTAAAATAAATAAATATAGACAGAGGAAGGAGCCAACCATGTGTCTTTCTGGGAGAAAAGTGTGTTAGACCATGAAAAGTATTCTCACAAAGCTCTGAGGGTGTTCCCGGCATGCTTGAAGCCTTGGACCCAACTTGAGGAGACCAGTGTACTTGAGACAAGGGGAGGAGTGACCACAGATGACATCAGAGCTATGGTAGGGTACCCGGGCAGCATACATTTTATTCTGAATGAGTTGAGAAGCCATACAGGGTTTGGAGCCATAGGGTGACACCACTGACTCAGTTTTTTAAAGGATCATAATTTCTGCAAAGGAGAAAGTTGGCAATGGTGGAAGCAGGAGACATGTTAGAAGACTTTTTGAGGCCAGGTTAGGGATTACAGTGGCTTTAACTTGTCTAGGAGAAGTGGAGATTGTCAGAGCGTTGTATTCTGCTCTACTTTAATGGTAATGTTGAAAGGATTTGCTAATGGATTGGGTAAGCAGTGTGAGAGAAAGAAAGCAGTAAGAAATGACCTCAAGGTCAAAATAACCTAAGTATTTTCTCCCCTCCTCCAAGCAAGTTGGCTTTAATATTGAGAATTCTTTATCCTGACATGTTGAGAATTACTGACACATTGGCTGTTGTATTTTTCAAAGGCAATTAATATCAGAGAGACAATTCAGTAGTCTATTGATTAATAGAAGCATGCAATGACTTTTTTTTTTTTTTACCATTTCTGCATTTGTGTTAAATTTTTAATACCAGTCAACCTGATTTTAGAAAACACAAGTGACCTTTGGAAATATTCCTTTATTATTAAATGGTAACACTTCTTGTGCTCAGGAAATGCTTGATCAACATGAATCCTGAGAACTTGAAAATCTAGAACAAGATTTTTTTCCTTTAAATGAATCTAATAAGAGAGAAAAAGGAAACATTTCCTTCAAGTAAAATAGTTTATTCATATAAAAGATAGTAGTAAACTGGACATCAGACTAACTTACAAAAATTGCATAGATTATGATATTTGCATTTAAGCATTTCATGCATAGTGTTCACAAATATTGTATTTATTGAATGTCTACTATGTGACAAACTGTGATTAGCAGTGCCTCTCCAGTGGAGAGGAAAAAGAGGAGTAGTATGTAGATATAGAGAATAAAAGATGTAGGAACATTTTAATAATGTAATATAATAAAATTATATAATATTTTATAACTATCAATCAAGAAATATAATTTTTAAATTAGCTGAATGCTAAGAACAGCACATAATCTATTGAAAGCACGGCGTTTTTTTTTCTCCCTCTGCCGTTTCCTCAGCATTTAGAAGAGTAACTGATACTCTAAATCTTTCAATGATTATTTGTATAATTAACAAATGATGACATAAGAGCATAAAATGTGAGGTTTTTTTTGTTTTTGTTTTTTTGCAGTACACGGGCCTCTCACCGCTGTGGCCTCTCCCGTTGCAGAGCACAGGCTCCGGACGCGCAGGCTCAGCGGCCATGGCTCACGGGCCCAGCTGCTTCGCGGCATGTGGGATCCTCCCAGACCGGGGCACGAACCCATGTCCTCTGCATCGGCAGGCGGACTCTCAACCACTGCGCCACCAGGGAAACCCAAAACGTGAGTTTTTTAAAGTAGTCTTGGATGGCTTTCTTGAATCACTGGACAGGACCAAATTAAAAAATTCTACCCAGAGCCTTGCCTTTATAGAAAATGCCTTCAGACTTAGGCAATCAAATAATAATACAATATTGAGCATATTTTATTTGGAAGATTTACAGGGAATGATAAAAATGCAGAGGAGGAGGAGGAGGATATGATCTGTGACCTTAAGGAACTATAATCTAGATGAGGAAGGCCCGAAGAGCAGGATAACTTGGTGTGTGGTATTCAAGTTTCTTTGAACCAACTCTCCAAACACAGCATTTATTTAACTGTGACCTTATTTATTGCTTATGAAACTTCCTCTTTCACATGACTGAGCACTCCATGGAGTGATTAAACAGAACTTCTCATTGAAAAATTGATATTAAATGACCCTTGAAAAAGGAGTAAAAGTTCTTAACAGGGTGAAGTGAAAAATGAATGCCAGGGAAAACATAAACAGGTACATAGAAATAGCAATGTGAAGATATTCCTGGAAAACAGTGGGCAATATATTTTAAAGGAAGTCAGATATCACCTGGAACATATGAGAAATAGAAATGATCATTCAGGCTAGACTTTAGAGAACTGTCAGTGTCTAACAAAGCCTTGAATCATAAGCAGGGGTCCCAAGCTGAAGGGTTTTAAAAGGTGAGAGATGTGATCAAGGTTGTATTTCTGAAAGTGAGTCTGATTTTTGTATAGTTTTGATTGATTATAAAGGCAGATCCTCAAATGCTAGCCCTGCAGGAGCCTAGAGCTCAGATCCAGTAGCCAGTTCATAAAGACCTGACTGGGCATAGAGGGGGGAATAAAAGAGAAATTATGATGGCTAAGTGAGGAGGAAAAAACCCCACAAATGTTAAAGATAACATCAAGGTTTAAGAATGTCAGTTGGGAATACTGAATAAATATATGAATAAAAATACCAAATGAATATAAATTAAAAAAAGAAAATGAGGACTTCTCTCTGTGTTTGTGTCATGTCTCCATAATTAGAGGAAAGCTGAAAATGTAAATAGCTTCAAGAACATTTAAGAGAAGTGTTTCCATATGGTTGGATATGTTAATGACAGATCTTCCCATCGGCCAAGTGGTACAATGGGACAGTAGTCAAGCAGTCTCAGATGGTAATTAACTTAGTTTGAGAGTAGGTGGTATTGGCCAAGAACCAAAATGTCAAAAGCTGGAGAAATGGAATAGGCACATAAATCCAGGAAGGGAGGAACATGTCAAGGACTGACCTCAATTAGCTCCATGGCATCCAAGGATATAATAGCTCTAACATGGAGGAAGGTGAATATGTGAAGGAATTAAAAAGGGTGCAACTTTAACTGAAGAAATGGAGTTGAGGGGTACAAAAGTAGAAGCTAGAATGGCAAAAAAAAACCCCAAAACCTGACTTTTAGGCTCTTCATGAAGTCCCTTTGTTTTAGAATTACACCAAGGATGCAAAGTAATAAAATAGACACTGTTTGATATCTTTGGCTGACTGCTTGCATTAAATAGCTTAGAGAAATCCATAACAAGTTGTATGGCTTCATAACAAGTTTGTTGCTATACTACTTTCAATCTTCACTTCCGAAAAATGTATCCAACATTTTCCACTTTCTCATAAAGTTTGGTTAGTTAGTTGTCCATTTATATAAAAACAGCAGTTAGGATCCTCTACTATCAAAAAAGAATATGAACCTCACCAAATCTTTGTCTGATTCCTAAAATGGGCAGTTTATATCTAGAAGAACCTACTCAAGCCTTTATCAGAGGTTACTGTGTGTTGTATCTTCCCTAGCGAAATCATAGTACTAAAATTTCTAAATATAATGACAATATTCTGAGGGACATATGATGGGGGAAGAGTAATATGACATAAGTTTGATGAGTCAGGCTGGGGCCAGATCATACAAAACCTTAAAGAACAAAGTATTTGGGGTGTAATTCTAAAGGTAATTGTAAACCAATTTTAGATTTCTAAAGTGTTTGAGGAATAAAATGATTAGTGTTTCAAATTTATTCTTATTGCTAAAAACTATCTTGGTCTAACAAAAGAATATTGTCTTCTAAACCAAGTAAAACTTACTATGTATTTCCTTTAAAGTGATTAACTGTCTTGCAACATGGTTTCACATGACTTATTCTTGTTTTAGATTCAAAGTATATTAATTACAAGGATATTCACTTGCACATCATAGTTGCTTAATAAATGCTTGAATGACTCAAGGAGTGATTGAATGAAGTGATGATGAACACAATTTTCTTATGAATTTTGATGATCAAAGTTGAAGATTATAATTAATGATAATTTTAACTTGATAGTCTCAAAAATTTTGTGAGAATTAGAACAATGCCATCATAAATTATTATTTCAAATGTGCTTTCAAAAAACGTATTTAATTTGATTCCTAAAACAGCTTTGCCGGGAAGGAAGAGTAAATCTCACTGCCCCTAGTTTGTAGGTGAGGTAATTAATGCTCCTAGGAAAAGTTTCTTGACAGTGTCAGGAGCTGAAATTTGGACAGGCCTAACCATTCAGAGCATTTCTTCACTTCCAATTTTGCTGTTATCTACTGAACCATGATTATCCCACGCATTGGAAACACTGAGCTGGGCAATGCTCTTAAATTTGACTTATTCTGAAAAGCATTTACTTAGCCTGCAAATCCCCGAATACAAAGGAGAAGTTGAATAACAGCCTGGAAGATTGGGAATTGCCTGACAATTCTGAGGTTGACAGTGATTTGGTTGGCTTTCAGCAGACATTTTTCTTTGTGTTACTTCACTGAACAAGACAATATATGATAATGCTGTTTTACTGACTTCAACCTATTTCCTACCATGGGCTTAAAATTAGCCAGGATTTTTGTCAAAACAGTGCAAATCTCTATGGTATAAGAGCTGAAAAGGGATATCCTTTAAGAAATATATTGATAAGTTGAGGAAAGTTGGCTAAGAAAACTCCCTTGTTTTCAATTTCACTACTTAAATAGAAAAAAGGAAGTGTTTGGGGATATCTTTTGTTCTAATGTGAATAAAGAAATCAATTTTACATTTAAATTTTAATGGTTACATAGTCATACCAGTCTAAATCCTGTTCAACATATTATTTTTATGCCATAATTTATTATAAGTATCATGTAGTGAAATCTCAGTACTAGTGTTCTAAAATTTAGCTTTCAATCACTGGATTTTCTTGGAATTAGAAGATGGCCTGTAGTTCTTCATTTGTAATTATAAGGTAGTATAGAGGCAGCGGTCTACGTTGGTAAGGAAGGTATAAAATTCCATTTTCATTCTAAAGATTATTACTATGGTAATCTCTCTTTCTCTCTGTCTCTCCCTGGTTCCCTGTCTCTCTCTTTTTTTCTTGTGTCTCCATCTCAAATTCATTATCCCTGTTAATATTGAGGTACCTATAGATAAATATTCCTTCTAGGATCACATCTGTAAATATAACGTATTTGTTGTATAAAGAAACATTTTCAAAGAGTTACATAATAGCATTGTAATGTATAATTTTGGACTAAAATCCTGCTTAATTGAATCTTAAACCTTGTAGTTGGTATTTCCCAGGTTTACAAAACCAGGATTATTCCCAGATTATCATCAGCAAATATGAGAACCACCCATAATATTCAATAATACAGAAAGAGAAGCTTTAATATAATTTATAGATCCCTTATTTTTCTATAATTATTTTAAAAGTTTTTTTTTAACCCATTATGCCCCTTTGAAGATAAATACATGCACTCACTTTGAAGGGGGATATATAGATATAGATACTATGTATATATTATAATTCAAATTTTAACTATATGTATTAGCTTATTAAACAAATTCATATGATATTTAAATATGAAAATACAAAAACAGAAAGCTTGTACAAGGCATGTCCTTAAATGATGTCATTCTTCTTTGTGGTTTTATCAAATCAATTGAATACCTAAAATGTTAGACTTTTACAAAAATAATTGTCATATAGAGCTTCTGTGTGATATGTAATGTGACATTAAATTTATCATATATTTTATTTATATAATAAGTCTATCATAATCAATATTCTGTAAGCCATGTTCCTAAAATACAGTGTCCAGTTAAGTCACTCTACTAGACCTAGTAGGTGATTACTAAATAAAAACAGTTTGAGTATTGCTTGCAAGTAGCAAAACCCCTCCTTTTGCTACCTTTGCACGTACTATATACTCTCTCATCTATTAATATTTAGTTTATTACTATAATGGTTTCCATTCATGCTTTCCCACTTAAAATCCAAGACAGGTAATCTTTATTTTGAATGTACTTATCAGGATTTCTTCATCTAATGTTACTCATGGACAAAAGCTCCAAGGATGCTGTTGACATGATACAAAATATGAAGGGTGGACAGCGGTGGTGAAATTTTTCACACAGAGGAAGAGGCTACAGGAGGCAACAGGATGGGGAGGAGGAAAGAAGGTGACCTACACCCCACTTTGCAGACCACAGGCCTCTTTGATAAAATGTAATCTCCTTAGTCTGACATCAACAGCACTTTACAATAATCTCTGATCTAACCTTTCAGCCACAGGTCTTGTCAGCTTTCTCTCTGCACCCAGCATACAGTTAATTCCACCTGAAAAAACATTATTGAAATTTCCAGGCCTTTGAATACATCTTAGACATTTCCAAAGGCTCTCACCTCAGGATGCTACATTCTTTCCCCCTCCAGGTAGTGAATTTTCATTCATTCTTTAAGGTCCAATTCAAAGGCTGACTGTGACACTTGTATCCCCCCAAGCATAATTACTTTCTCCTCCCTGAGACCTCTCTCAGTATAATTTATGGAATACTGTAAAGCACTTAATCCCACTGAATTGTAGCTACTGTCTTTCTGTCTTACCAACCAAAACAAGGGCAATTTGGGGAGCAGGAAATTTAAATTGAATAACATCCACAAAACAAAAACCCTGGGCATTTTACAGTCTTACTTTTAACCAATAAAGACAGAGAGAAAGAGTATGATTGTTAACAAACAAACAAACAAAAAACCCAAACAGCAACAAAAAACCCCCCCAATTATATAAAATTTGATAAGACTTTCTTCTAATATTAATTTTTTAATGATTTTTTTCGTTTGTTTTAGAACATTTTGATGGAAAGACGATTACATACAAATTGCACTCCTATGACTTCCCCTTTTGATACTGTAGCTGCATGTTATTTGGCCAGCTAAAGTATTTAAGATTGCAGGAAAAATTTCAAAAAAGGAGTCTGAAATTTAGCTTCATGATTTAGCTTCACAAACAACTATTTGGATTGGAATGCTACATTAAATGCATTATAATTTTGTATTGAGTTGCAGGGGGGAAAATGAAAAGGTTGGGAGACCATATGTTGAAATTCTTTTGATATGTTAAGAAATATGCCAGTTTTGTTTCCTATTCCTTCTTAAATATTTTTAGAGGTTGCCCTTTACACTAGTTGACAAAAAAGCCTGCAATGTTGATGTTTAAGGGCTGTTGATTGCTGGCACCAAAATATTCCAGCTATACTGGCACCTGAGAGAGCATTTCCACATTTTCTTCCAGGATCATCACCTTTGTTCTAAATAGCTCCCTCATAGTGTGAACAGAGGTCATATGTTTCAGATTTTCTGCCTTGGCACCCAGGAAATTAGTATGATTGAGAAAACATATTAAGCTTACCCTGCCTTTCCAGCCTGAACAGGTGTTAAGTACAAGCTGATCCACTTCCATTCAACCCGAGAGACCACATCCACAGACTGTTTCATTTTCTTTTCAGTTTGTATAGAAGCATAGATTCTTGCTGGCATGTATAAATGTGCCATTTAAGGCAATCAAAAATGGCTCCACATCTCACTTGATTTCCACAATTGTTGCTGTAACGATGGACTACTGAGGAGAGAAACTTAAATTCCCTGGCAGTTCTTCCCACGTTGAAGCAACACGTTAGTGGAGAGCCAGTATTCAGTAATTACAGCACAATCCCTCACAATTTCACAATTCACTAGCAGTATGCCTTTTCACAATGTAAAGCTGATTTTCCTTTAACCAAATAAAACACGAAAAGAGAGCTGGAAGCAATGGGCAATCTAGATCATTAGATGATTGATGTGAAATTAGAGAACATTTAGACTGGAATAGATGGCAAACATCAGGGAGCTCAGAAGGCTTGTAAGCTCTATATTTTGAGGAAATATTTTGTTGATGCTCTTGCAGATCTTAGTAACAACCTACCAATTAAAAAAAAGGCTCAAAAGAATTTACCCACTAGTTACTTCAAGTTACTATTTCCAATTATTTTACATCACACAGCCTTTTCCAGAAAGTTCTCAACTTTTTCACCAGAACAGAATTTTCAGTTCTAATTCCATGCCTATTTTCATACTATTTCTCTTACCTTTTAGACAAATAATTGAAACCAAATAATCATAAATCTAGAATTTTGTATTTATGTTTAATATTTTAATGTTGTAAGAATTGTCTAATCAAATGAGTTGTAGAATTTGAAAGATAGGCTCCATGAATAAGTGAAAATATGTAGAAGTGATGTACCAAGTCTACACCATTGTAAGCTATAATATCTTCTATTCCCAAATATTATTTTCTTTCAATAGTAATGCAAGTTAGCATTTATTGAGCACTAAAATATGCATAAACACTATACTAAACTCTTTAATTATCACAACAGTTAATAGTGTAAATTCTGTAACCTACATCTTCTCTGGAGTATAAGTAGTCATAACATAGGACTTTTACATTCTATGATCTTTAATGGCAAGAGAAAGTTAAAGAAAAAGGTAAGGAGATATAGATAGAGACAAACAGACTAACAGATACCAAAATGAAAGTGAGAATAATGCTATCTGACATATTGTGTAGTAAAACTTTTCATAGCCCATGGTATCCTGGCAGCGTAGACAAATACATAAGGGACTGGTAGACAAGAAGAGACTTTCTATTTAAGTGGCACTGAAACACTGACTGAGTTTTTAAAGATTATATAAATTTGTTAACCCAAAAAAGGGAAATCTAACTTGAGGACCAGAAATAACAAATGAAAGTTCAGAAGGTTGTGAAACAAAAAATGATATATTCCATATCAAGGAATATGGAAAAAAGAGAACAAGAAAAAATTTTATAAAATATTTCTGTTGTGAGGATGCTGATTGATGAACCAACAATGTGAGAGTATCAACAAATATTGAACACATTCCACTATATATTATATATATACATATATATATATCAAGATATTGAATACCTAGAGACCCTGAGAAATTAATTTTCATTGTGCATAGCCTATTACCACATCATGTGATGAAATCTCTCAGTAATAGCGAATAGAGATGATACTTGTAATGATAATGATAATAGGAAGAAACATAGAGCTGGGGACTAAGGATCAGGAGACCAGAAAGTACTGGATCTTCTATCAAATAAGTAAGCAATGCAGCACTTCTTTTAATTATTCATTCATATGTAGTATTCTAAAAATTCATATTATTTTTATTATTTCAAAATATTGAATCGAAGTACTATTTACAGGGGTTAGACTAGTATAGTAAAATATTGGCTGTTGTCTATGATTGATGAGTTGGGCATTGCAGATTCAAGAGTATAGCAGATCAAGGGGAGAGGATTGTGAGTGGTTAGAAAGACAAACAAGAATACTCCCATAGTGTGAAGGCAAGGCTAGTAAGTGAATAATTTTTCCTGGTTGATAGATGTAGGAGGGTTACTAATGCTTGCAAATGTAATCAGTACATCCCTATTTGTCCTAGACTTCTTGCAGTAGGCAGGGCCATGAAATAAGTTGTAGTCAGAGGGCTGTGAGCAGAATACATGTGTATCTTTTTGGGCCAGTGCAAAACCCTTCAACACTCACTTCCTCTGATAGACCACGAGTCTTTGTATTGAGATGGTAGAGCATAGAACAAAAGCAACCTCATCACTGAAGTATTGCATGGCAGCCAGATATCCTGGAGAATATGGACCCTGATTTCATGAAAGCAAGAAACAAGTGTGTGATGTTTTAGCCACTGCAATGTCAGAGTCAATTATTATAACTACAAAGCCTGTATCATCCTGATTAATACAATTTTTCAAAGTAGGAGAAATTGGCAAATGAACTAGTCCCTGCATCATAGTAAATCACTGTGAAGCAGAACATTATAACATTCCATCCTGTATATTAGTGAGAATTTGTTATATTTACCAATGTTAAGAGCCACAGTAGTGTATTTACGTGGATTCAACTGGATTAACCAGTACATATTCATTTTCTTTAGGTTTATTTAAAGTAACAAGCCTACCAATGTCATTAAATAAATGGACAAAATGAGCAGTGGAACATTTTGTGCTTCTTATTGAAAAATGAACAATATTATTTCACTAATGAAAGCTAAGAGTGCAATACAATGTTAAGACTGAAGTGGTTTTTCCTACCATTTAAAGGACAAGTTTTAGAGAAGACAAGTTCTGTAAACAAAACACTATTGCCATGGCAACATGTACTTCAGCTTTTAACCTTTCATCACACAGAAAGGATTTTAAAACATCTTTATATTTTCATAGTTTGTGATAACAGTGCTGACCTCTGAAGCTGGCATTTTCTGGAAGCTAGTATTGGCAAAACCTCAGGCTCTCAAGATTTTGGCCAATCTACTAGGAGAGCTTTACCCATGTTTCTCATTACTTATAAAAATTCAATTCATTTTCTGAGCTCAGAAACGTAAAGACAAAATTAGTTCAACCATGTATTTTTTGAATAATGCATACCTTAACAAAAAATATTTTACTTAACTGTCAGATATACCTCTCTCTGAGTCACACATTTTTATATGGGCATATGTCGTGGGTTTGTGTGGATGTGCGCACACATGTGTATATGATTGTGTATGTGTGTAATAAGGCACTTATTTTTTTATATAAAATTTCTGATAAATAAGAAAGCCAATGATAAGGTATAAATAATATATATGAGATTATATTAGTTATCTATTAAAATGAAAATAATACCACAAACTTTTTACCTTAAACCAGGAAAATTTATTATTTCACAGTTTCTGTGGGTCAGGAGCCTGGGCAGGATTTAGTTGATTTAGTTGAGCTATCTGCTTCATGGCCTTATAAAGCTGCAATCAAGGTGTCAGCCAGGACTGTGGTCTCAGCTGAGGCTCAGCTGGAGAGGTATCCTTGCCCAAACTCATGTGGTTCTTAACAGTATTCAGTAAGTACCAGGAAGGCTACTGGACCCAGGGTGTCAGTTTCTGGCTGCCTGAGGACCAGTGGTCACTCTCAGTTCCTTGCTGTGTGACCTTTTCCATATGGCAGCTCACAACTGACGGCTTGTGCCTTCAAAGCCATAAGAAAAAGAGTCTCCTAGCAAGATGGGTTCCACTCTCATGTAACATAATCATGTACACATAATCATATGGTCCCATATTTGCCACTTAAGGGTACACATAAGAGAGAGTACAAAGTTGTTAAGAAGGTAAGGGCTATGAAAGCCACACTAGCGTCTTATACCACAGAGATTTTTCACCTAAGTCTGCATAGTTAGAAGTGATGCAAAGACAATTTTGTGTATTTCAAAATTCTTCTTTTGCTTATTGAGCAACATAAATATAATTAACTGGCATGAGGTAATTAAATTTTTTGCAAAATTGTGTCATAAATACTTACTACGTGCTCTATTTCTCAAATCAGGCATTTATAAAAATTTCAGCATATATTCCAAAATAACTCCATATTATTATTTTTTACTTTAGGCTATTGGCAGTATTGCATAGGGAAAGGAATATAGATTCCAATGACTAAAAAAAAACCTAGGTTCAGGCTTGACACATCATTTGACAGCTAATAAAGCCTTTTGTAAAGATTTAATATACCCTGTTATCAGTTTTACTATCTATAAAATGGATATAATTGTACCTGCTTGATGTGTTTATTCTGGATATTAAATATTATGAAGTTTGTGAAGTTTGAAAAGGGCCTAGTACATAGTAGTATCTGCTTAAATATCTGATATAACTATCAATAGTTGTGGCTCGCAGGCTTCAGTAGTTATTGGCTCCTGGGCTCTAGAGTGCAGGCTGAGTAGTTGTGGTGAAGGGGCTTAGCTGCTCCGCTGCATGTGGGATCTTCCTGGACCAGGGATCAAGCCCTCGTCCCCTGCACTGGCAGGCGGATTCTTAACTACTGCGCCACCAGGGCAGCCCCCATGCCCCAGTTTTTTAGAAGTCAATTTCTGTTAAGGAAAAATGCAAAACAATTATATCAGAATTATATTTCTACATACTATGATCAGAAATATCACAGCATAGGAAAGGAGGGAATATTCTGCCACAGCTGTAAAATTATATGCAGCACATCTCACTTATTTGACTTCCTCATGAACCTCAAGTAAGAAGTTACAGAAAATATTAAATAAAATGTTTTGCTTGTGAAAAACAAAATGTCATATATGTATATATTTTGATATGCGGGCCTCTCACCTTTGCGGCCTCTCCCGTTGCGGCCTCTCCCGTTGCGGAGCACAGGCTTCGGATGCGCAGGCTCAGTGGCCATGGCTCACGGGCCCAGCCGCTCTGCAGCATGTGGGATCTTCCCGGACCGGGGCACGAACACGTGTCCCCTGCATCGGCAGGCGGACTCTCAACCACTGCGCCACCAGGGAAGCCCGAAGTGTCATATTTTGATATCATACTAGTTCTGGGTAGGATCCTTCATTGTGTGGAATAGATGTGAGATTCTGCTTCAAAATGTGGACTCTGCTTCACTTAGAAACTACACCTTTGTTTAAGTCATTACTAAATACACAGCCTGGAATTCTAGCTTATCTGGATTATAGTTTACTGGCAGCTCTGCAAACTATATGGTGGTTCTAAAAATAGGGGCAGTGTCATTTTTGAAATTCTTATATCTCCTTTTTGGGAGAGGCACTGTGATTACCCCCTGTAAAACTACTACATTACTTCTTCTGTGCTTCCCTTCACTAGGGATGGCAGACTGCATGTTTCTTATGGTCCATCCTCACTAAGTTGGGAGTGATCATTGAGGATGACTTTTATACTGAATTGGAGCTCGGAACGGGAGCATACCCTTCCTCATAAGCTCACTCTCCTTGCCACAGGGACCACTGTGGCCTATATGCTGTGGATCTAACAAACAGGCTCCAAGTGTGTAGACAGCCATTTGTGCAGACCTTGGAACAACAAATTACACCTTCCTCATGCTTTCCCTTAATCTGGCACTTGCTATATGCTATAGACTGAATTGTGTCTCTCCAAAATTCATGTGTTGAAGCCCTAACCCACAAAGTAACTGTGTTTGGAGATAAGGTCTTTTGCAGATAATTAAAGTTAAATTAGGTCACACGGGTGGGGCCCTGATCTGACAGGATTACTGTCCCTGTAAGAAGAAACACCAGAAAGCTCTTTCTCCAGGTGCACACAAAGAGGTCATGTGAGCTCACAGTGAGATGGAGACTGCCTACAAACCAAGAGAAGAGGCCTCAGAAAGAACCCTACTTTGCCAGAACCTTGATTTTGGACATTCCAGCCTCCAGAACTATGAGAAGTAAATTTCTTTTGTTTAAGTTACCCCATCTATGGTAGCCTGAAATGACTAAAACAATATGCTATGTTTTATAATAGAAATTCCAAATTATATGCTCTTTGCTTGAAATTCAGGTTTTTCTTTTGATAATTAAGGATCCTCTTTTTATGTGTTTATTTCTTATATATCTTATACACTTCCTCTTATTTGCCTTTCTTCACCCTCAGCCTATCACTCAAGGTGACATTATCTCTAACTGGAAGTTCAGATAAAGCCCTTAATGCAAGCTGTATGTGAAATTTTATACCACATGACAACATAAAATTGTGAATATGTGGACTATTTTACAATTCTAAGACAAATTCTCTCTGGCAGTATCATTACACATCTCTATCTTTTCATAGTCACTACAGTGAAGTATTATTTACTGTTCTTCTATGAAAAGCTGGATTTAGAAGTTTTAGGATATTTGGTGCATTTTCTTCAAAATTTTCAAAAGATATATCTATTATTACAATGTCAGAATTTCTGACTTCCTCTATGTTTTCCTTAAAAATGTGTGTACGTGTATACATACATGTATGTATACATATACCCATGTGTCTCTATAACTTCAAAGAAAAAGCTGAGAAGAGTTTTGCCACACATTTTTGTTTCAGTTATAACAAAATGACTGAGTTCCAAAAAATAAGAACTTTTTCCTCAAAGTATGAATGAAATGTGATTAGTCTAAAAAACACATTTCATTTGTCAACTTGCAAATAACTGAAAATAAGAAACTGAATTTTTAAAGTTTCCCTTAATATTAACAAAAAAGGGAAACTAAAACCAAAAATGTACTATTAGAACATATGAGAAATCAGGGCTGTCTTTGTGAAAAACTAAATGCTTTGCTAAAATTTTTTAGGAAGCATTGTCAATGACATTTTTCTTCTATATAGAAAAGTTGTATGAGAGAGAAATAGAGAACCCTAGATCTGACCAAGATTTTATAAATATATCTATATAATAAAAACTATAATAAAGAATATAAATGTATAAACAGTGTAGATTATTTTGTGTATAGTTGTGTCCAATATGTAAATATCTGTCAGTAAAAAAGACAAAAGTGAATTGGAAGGAAATGCAAAATGGTGCAGTCACTTTGAAAGACAGTTTGGAAGTTTCTTACAAAACTAAACATACACTTACCATGTGATCTAGCAGTTGTGCTCCTTGGTATTCACCCAAATAAGCTGAAAACTTACATCCTCACACACCTGTACATGAATGTTTATAACAGCTTTATTTGTAATTGCTTGAAACTAGAAGTGAACAAGATGTCCTTCAATAGATGAATAGATAAACAAACTGTGATGCATCCATTCAGTGGAATGTTATTTAACAGTAAAAAGAAGGGAGCTATCAAGCCCCATACACACAAAAATGGAGGAAACTTAAATGTACATTGCTAAGAGAAAGAAGTCAACCTGAAAAAGTCTACATACTATACGATTCCAACTATACGACATTCTGGAAAATGCAAAACTACAGATATAATAAAAAAATCAATAAAGATGTTAAAAAAAAATCAGTTGTTGCCGGGGGTGGGAGGAGGGAGAAAAAGATGAATAGGTTGGAGTACAGGGGATTTTTAGAGCAGTAAAACTATTCTGTATAATATCATATTTGTAGGTACATGTCATTATACATTTTTCAAAGTCCATAGAATGTACAATACAAAAAGTGAACCCTAAGGTAAACTATAGGCTTTAGTTAACCATATTTCAATACTGGCTCATTAATTTTAACAAATATACCACATTAGATTGATAATAGGAGAAATAAGGGGGAGGCAAGATGTGGAAGTATCTGGAAACTTTCTATACATTCTGTTCAGTTTTTCTATAAATCTAAAAATTATCAAAAACTAAAGTCTATTAATTTAAAAGTAAAAAGTAACTACATCACAAATGTATTTTTTTCATTCAATCAAGAAACACTTACTGAATACCTACTGTGTTTTAGGCCCTGTAAGAATGTGTAAGGGGAATGAAATTAACTTCCTGGATAGTCATATAAGATTTCCAATGGAAAAAAAGAAAGAAAATTACATAATTCTAAAAAATAACAGTTTGCTCAAAATTTCTTATTTCAAATCATATAGTATGATTTCATTTTAGACCAAGTTCCATTTTTTGTCAAAGCTGAGTTTATGTTGTAAATTATTGTTCTGAGTAAATCTTTTAAAAATGGTGTCTTGGAATTATATTTAATTTGAGAAGTAGGGTAAAATTTTCAAAATGTTTGAGCAATGTTTTATATAAGAGAAAGCTACAAGGCTGACTTTATTTAAAGAGGAAAATGTTTCAGTAGTTGTTTAGCTTAAGAAATTTTTCAACCCACATAAAGACATTTTCTAGAGAAAACTGAAAAGGGTAATTAAGTCCTACAGCCTCTAAATTAATACACAAGCCATATTTTTTTAAAACTAAGAATTTAGTTAAAAGTGCTCTATATAAATAAAATTATTACTAGAAAGTGATTTTTTACTACCAAATATAACCTTTATTATTATTATTTTTAATGATAAGCTACATGGAATCAGTTTCCAAACCATTGAATACTTTCAAATTCCAAGGCTAATAATGGAGTGTGTGTGTGTGTGTGTGTGTGTGTGTGTCTGTTATTGATTATTGGAGCTGTGATATTAAACAACCACCTTAAAATTCTGGGGTATTGCTTATATATCTGAATTGATAGAGAGAAGAGTCAGTATGGATACTTTTGTAATATCGACCAAACCTCAAGGTAAAGGAGAACTGGAAAAAAATTGCTCAGCTTTAACACTAATAAACAAATCTGTGCCCCAATCTATTTGGATTCGAGAATGTTCTACATCAGTTATCGATTTATATATACTAATTAATATGATGAATTTTTCTAAATTCTTTAAAGCACAGAAAATAAAGAACCTAACATAACAATATCTCTGTAGTATAGCCTTTCTGAATTTTCTCACCCAGGCCTCAGCTTATTTTCCAAGGCTACCATATTGTTTAAACACAGTGCAATTTTAAAAATCACCAAATATCTGTGTGTGTGTATGTGTGTACATCTTTCTTTTCCCATCTAGAGTGTGGGTCTCTGAACATAGAATGTGTATTACATACTCATTTATTTTGAAAGTTTCTTACAATGTTTGGAACACATAGCAGGCACTAAGATATGTTACTTTAAAAATAATAATTAAAAAAATAATTATACTGAGAGAGAATTGTGACAAGTATTGGATGACTTGAGTTATGGGCTCTGTGTAGTTACCCTGAATCTGTTGAGTATGTTATGGACTGTACTATCTTTTCCATATTATATCTCTATGAAATTGATAAAATTTAAAATGATAGGTTCAAGATGAGAAACCAGAAGTATTTCAGAATAATAGAAGAATGAAAAGAAGCAGATTATTTTTCATTTTTCTCCTTGTGCATAATACAGGAAGGTTAAGATGAGTCCTAGTCTCATCAGAATTTAACAATAGCAGCCCTAAGGAAAGCACAGCATGCCTTACCAAGAATTACTGTGTCCTACATGTGTTCACTCCAGTGGTTACATGTGAGATATTTTGTAATATTTTGGTTAATTAGTTTGCTCTTCTTTCTTAGATCCAGAAACAAGAATGGTTTGAGTGCAAAATATCAGAACACAGTGGTTTGTTCTTCATGCTTCTTATGGTTATTTTCTCTTTGAGATTTGAAGATAAAGATCAAATTCAATGAGCATTATCAACATTACTAAAAAATATTAGTGAGGGTCCATCTAGATGTGGAAAAGAATGGGGTTATTTTCAGGGGGTTGGTTTAAATAGAGTGGGGCACTGATTTCATGAGCTCTTTTCATACTGTTTAGAGCAGACTCCGCTCCACTTTTTCCCTCTTACAATTTCTGTTCTTTCACCTGTATTGCTGCCTAGACTTAATGTCAAAGTTTTTACGAGTTTAATGCCGTTTTTCCTCACATTTCAAAATTTTACATAAATTTTTGTTATGGTTACTGTTGTAACATTTGTATAAATGAATGGCAACTTTAAACAAAAGTGAGAAATATACATACACCCAAAATAATGCATATAATCCTAAAGAAGCAGATTAAACCTTTTTCTTTTTTCTTTTCACAAAGTTAAACTGCATTTCATTTGTTGGTAATTCTTGATTACTAAATCATTCTTTGGAGAGATAATATCTGTTCCGTTTTGCTATTTAATGTGACATCTAGCACTGCAGTTTAATGTGAGTTGCTTCAATTGCTTTTTTAAGTAGATGAGAGACAAATTTTAAGGAAGAAATAAATCACTAAACTATGTCATTGCCTTAATACTATTACTAAGCACCCCTTATATAGAATGTGGCATACAATACATATTAAAGTTTTCATTAGTGTTTTAAACAACAGTAAGAGTCTTATGTAGATAAAATTATTATAGTATAAGCAGTATATATTTATCAGAAGTAATTTCCAAGCAGTGAGACTGGTATCATGAAACACCGAAAATCTGAAGAACTTTTGGAGTATTCATTTAATAGCTTGTGCCAAAGTTATAGTCATTCACAATGAATTTTTTTGGTTAAGATAATGATTTATAACTGAAAATAAAGAATTTATTGTCTCTTCATAAGAATCACACAATCATAGATAAACATACACATCCACCTACCCATACCACAACCCCCTGTGAGCAACAGTGTTTTTTAATTTGTCAGTGAAAGAATCAAAAGGGGAATAGATGAATACGTGAAATATTTATATACCAGGAGTTAACTTTTAATACAGCTCAGACATTGAAGTACAAAAATTATAACAATAAGCAATATTTTTATCTGGGTTAATCCATTATCCTCTCAGGAATTAAACAAAGCCATTCGATGTCTTCCCATATAAGACATACAAGCACATTTAAATAATAGAACTACCTGCTTGACAAATGCAATTAAATTTTGTTGGAATTACTTTTTTTTCCCTACCAGTTGATATTAGCTATGTGAAATAATGATATCTTTATATAAAAATATTTAGTATTCAGAATGTGCTTTAAATAGTACAAACCTTATTCAAGTTTTGGTAACAGCATTTTTCATCTTTTAACTGCTAAAAATATAGTTATATTATTCTTATTAAAAACCCAGCTCATTCTGTAAATGTATAATTGTCAGTGAATGACTTTTTAAGGAACCCAAATGCAATTATATTCAATTTTAAGAAAAGTTCAAATATTAAGGAAAGAGCATACAATTTGCCTACAGTGGTTTCTATAGCTATGGCAGTCAGATTGCTTAAAATGCTGGATTGAGGTCATTTTCTTAGTCATCTTCATGCTCCACTGACAAAAATCTGTGCTTTCAGCTTTTCTCGGTAGTGGCCCTGTCTCAAGGACTTTCAGGATATGTTTCTTAAACTGTACAGACTTTAAAATTTTTAACTCGGTAAACACACTAGCCAAAAAAAAAAAATCTGAACAATATCATTTTCTCAAACTAACCAGCGTGTCATATACAAAAAGTTGGCCACACTGAAAGATGGACATGCTGATTATAAAGATCCACTGTCAAGACCAATTTTGTTTTCAAAGAAGGAATAAAAAGAGAAAGAAGGAGTGTTGTCTACAGCTGCAGACCAAAGCAGCTGGCCAGTGTAATGCACTGCTGATGGAACTTGTCACACGGGAACTGGGAGGAAAGGAGACAGGAAAGGTTATGCCTGTGCTGCAGTGAGAAGCCCTTTACCAGTGAGCTTGATTGAAGGAGCAGCACATGGCTTGCACATTAGTTGCAGGTCCCATCTGGCTATTATTGACACTTGTTTAGAATATTTGTCCAAGCACTTACATTTAGCCCACCTTGTCATCATTCAGTGTCCTCAAAGAGCAGAAATATAATTACCCAGCTCAGAGAAAAAAGGAAATCATTTTCAATAACTGCATGACACAAGATGGAGCTGTAGAATGCAGAATCGTGCTGCAATTCTGCGGCGAGGGAAAACTGATGAAATCTGTGGCAAAGGGAAGTAAGAAGTAGAATGGATTTGTGGATATTCTCAAACAAGTCTTTTTGGCTCTGGTTTTGTTTGAAAGATGCCTTATTGATCTAAATCAATTATATAGGTAAAATATGAATTAGGAAAAAAATGTTGGTACATAGATGACATGTAATCAAATATTGTAAATGAAGTTGCCATTCAGCTAAAAAATATGAATTTTATGTTTAATAAGTTCACCCTACAGTGAAGAAAACAACTTGTGTTCTCTTAAATTGGTAACACTGCAATCCATTGTTTGTGTTCCCTTTGATGCTGCTTTATGGAAAAGCCTAATTGTTTGAATATTAACTCTGCTGAGTTGGAAACAGTTCTAGTTGTTTGAAAAGGGAAATAAGAGAGTTAAGATTTTGCTTCTTCTGATAAACACCAAATTATCCAATTTAATGATTAATGTTCACAATATCTGTTAATTTTCTTTTACTTTTTACTTATTTTGGCTGAATCCTAGTAAAAATATGAATAGTTTAGTCATATGTATCCTTTTATGCAACTTATTTAATTGATTAGGAAAACCTTTCTTGAAGCTTTGCCCGATCACAGGCACTAATATTATAGTTCATGATACTAATAATAATATGAGCAAAGAAAAATTACTTCCTTAAAAAATTCTGTGAGGAGAAATTAAATTCTAATAAAATTATAGTTTGCACTCATATCTACTTAGGATTTATCAAGTTGCTACATTTTTGTTGGAAGTAAAATATTAGTCAGAAAAATAATTGTTTAACTTAGAATTGCATATGCTGCTGTCAGCAAAAAAATCATTTAGGTTAAAAAACACTATCTTTGCAAAGTTAGAAAAATATTAACAGAGAAGTTGCCAGTACATTTTCTAAGTAGAAAACAAATCAGCGGTTCTACTTTTTTTTATTTTATAAAGGATGTTATTAATGACAAATATGTGACAAAAAGATATTTAGAGAAAATAATTTTTCATAAAACCATTAGAAAGAAATATTCTCTTTTTTTTCTGAAGTTCATGTTTGTGAATTAAGTGTGCTTGTGAAATCTCATTACTAGCAGGTTAAAATCTATTTTGTGGGTAAAGGTGCCTGCTATACTGATTGATTCTAGACTCTCATAAAAGGAAGATATATTGTAAGACATCTGTGAATAGAAATAGATAAATAAATATTATCAGTGTGGTAGCAATTATTTTACTAACAAAATAATCTTAACCTTTTTACCAGCTATTTACAAGTAGATGTGAAAGAAAATATAGCCCTTCTCCATTGCATCTATTATATTTTATAGATTTTTAAGTTAAGTTTAAGTATAATTAATAAAACTAAAAACAATAAACATAATGTAAGATAAACTGCATATATTTAAAATCAATATTAACATTAGTGAATATTAATGTATATATTCAACAAAGCACACCAATAAAGTTAAGATAATGACAATTCCATCACCCCCTGTTTCCTAATGACCTTTTGAAATTCTCTTTTTCAAAACCCATCCTTCAGACAACAAATGATTGTTTTGTGTAACTGTAGATAAGTTTGTATTTACTGGAAGTCCATGTTAATGGAATCATATAGTATGTACTCTTGTCTGGTTTCTTTCACTCAGGATCATGACTTTAAGTTTTATCCATGTTATATTGTATATCCATATTTTGTTCATTTTTATGGCTCTGTAGTATGCCAGTTTATGATGCATGATAATTTTTTATCTTTTCACCCATTTGGTGGACATTGGTTTATTCCCTTTTTGGAGCTATTAGAAAAAGAAAAGCTGCTATAAACATTTGAGTACAAATCTTTATGTGGGCATATATTTTCATTTTTCTTGGGTGTCTTTTGACTCTGACTAGTGGAACCACAATCTACTGCGGGCTTTGGGTGAACTCTAGCCACTGTTCCACTGATCCTTTCTGTTGGTTCTTTCCAGGCCTTGGTAGTTGTCAGTAGAATTCAATAAAATAAGTACTCAGCTGAAGACTTGAAGGGGATCCTCTGCGGGTCTCCAGAGCTATTTCTCTCTGCAGTTGATTTCTCCAGGACTCTGCCCCATGAACTCTAGCTGCTTCTGCCTCTGTGAACTTTTCTCCTCAACATAGGCTTCTGGGCTCTATTTATTAGTTTCAACTCCCTGTGCTTCCTAGAAACTGTATCCAAAGGGCACAAGCTGGTGCAATTGTAGGACTCACCTTGTTTGTTTCTTTTCTTTCAGGGATCACTTTCTAGTTTTGAAATGTCTGAAAACCACTTGTTTGTATATTCATATATTTTCTCCAGTTTATTTATTTATTTATTTTTGGTTGTTTAACAAGAAAGAGTGAGGGCTAAGTTTGTCTCTCTTACTCTGTCACAGCCAGAAGGATGTATCACCTGTGAACTCTTTAATTAAAAGTCAGGTCTGGAAAGTGGCATTCTTTCCACCTTGTAATCTACCTACCTTAGGAATTTGGCATAGTGGAGTTGGACTAGTTTTTACTAATCATTGCCCAGTTGCCATTCCAAAATATTTTCATCGCTTGCTCATTCTATTAAGGCTCTTTTAGGATCCTGAATCCCACTGTAATCTGCGATCTAGTTCCTCCTGCCTTCTCTGTCAAAGGGTCAGGCAGTGATTCTCACATGGTAATTGGGAAAACATGAACAGAATTCATATCTCCTTCAACACATTACCATTGCCACCTTCTGACTCAGGCTGTTTCCGTACAGATTTCTCTGTTACTTTTTTCTGTCTGAGAAAGAAATTTTCTGGCAAGAAAGCAGGAGCAATGCTACGTTACCATCTTGACAGTAACCATAAGCTAGTCCTTTTCCTTTTTACTACACACCTATTTTTTTCTTTTTGAGGCAATCTCTTACCCAGGGACTTCACCCAACACCCTTAATTCATTTTAAAAAGCATTGATTTAAATTGTTTTATTGAGTGCACCAAATCCATATGCTCTCACTGTGAAAGAAGATTGTCATAAAGATGAGTGTGAGATGTTTCTAAGTCTCATGAGACTCATACCGTGGTTTGGGGTACTGGCATTAATGATAAAGGGCCAGGTTCTAAAATGAGAAATTTTAGGAAGGCATCAGAGCAGAGAGGCAAAATCTTTAAGGCATAGATATTTATTTACCTGGAGTAACATGCCTTCAGCCTAAATGTATCAGCTGAATGGCAATGAAACTTCAAAATAATTATCACGTTTTCATCACTAGTAAATCATTTTGTTCTGTTTTGTTCTCACAGATATACATTCAACCTCACCTAGCTTTTGCCTGTAAGTGATGCATTTCAGGAATAAAAATATTTTTTTGAGGGAATGAAAAGTGTGTAAAATCTAGTTTATGATTAACTTTACCAGTGAATCTTAATATTCTAAAATTTGGGTTAATTCAGTTTTAAAAAAAGTATGAATGGAGGAATACAAAGATTTAGGCTGTCATCTAGGACCATAAACCAAATGTCAGATATTTTGATAAGCCCCTTGTTTTCTCAATTTCAGAATAAATTTGTAAAAAATAGTGGTAGATTTTGTGTACAAATACTAATTGAAAATTATCTTTTGATTGACTTTTAACAATTTTTAATTTAAAATATTACTAATTTTACAAAATGCCTTGACTGATATTAGAAGATTGTAAACTGCTGACAAACCTATTCAAAATTGTATCTTGCTTTAATATCAGTTGAATGCGAGTATGTAATTTGGAATTTGTGTGGGGTTTTTTGCCCATCTTTTTTAACATCTTTATTGGAGTATAATTGTTTTACATTGTTGTGTTACTTGCTGCTGTATAACAAAGTGAATCAGCTGTACGTATACCTATATCCCCATACACCCTCCCTCTTGTGTCTCCCTCCCACCCTCCATATCCCACCCCTCTAGGTGGACAGATTGCACCTAGCTGATCTCCCTGTGCTATGCGGATGCTTCCCACTAGCTATCTTTTTTTTTTTTTTTTTGCGGTACGTGGACCTCTCACTGTTGTGGCCTCTCCTGTTGCGGAGCACAGGCTCCGGACGCGCAGGCTCAGCAGCCATGGCTCACGGGACTAGCCGCTCCATGGCATGTGGGATCTTCCCGGACCGGGGCACGAACCCGCGTCCCCTGCATCAGCAGGCGAACTCTCAACCACTGTGCCACCAGGGAAGCCCTATGTCTGTGTCTTTATTCCTGTCCTGCCCCTAGGTTCTTCAGAACGATGTTTTTTTTTTTTTACATTCCATATATATGTGTTAGCATATGGTATTTGCTTTTCTCTTTCTGACTTTCTTCACTCTGTATGACAGACCCTAGGTCCATCCACCTCACTATAAATAACTCAACTTCATTTCTCTTTATGGCTGAGTAATATTTCATTGTACATATGTGCCACGTTTTCTTTATCTGTTCATTTGTTGATGGACACTTAGATTGCTTCCGTGTCCTGGTTATTGTAAATAGAGCTGCAATGAACATTGCGTTACATGACCCTTTTTGAATTATGGTTTTCTCCGGGTATATGCCCAGTAATGGGATTGCTGGGCCATATGGTAGTTCTATTTTTAGTTTTTTAAGGAACCTCCATACTGTTCTCCATAGTGGCTGTATCAATTTACATTCCCACCAACAGTGCAAGAGGGTTCCCTTTTCTCCACACCCTCTCCAGCATTTATTGTTTGTCGATTTTTTGATGGTGGCTATTCTGACTGGTGTGAGGTGATACCTCATTGTAGTTTTTATTTGCATTTCTCTAATGATTAGTGATGATGAGCATCCTTTGTTAGTTGGCAATCTGTACATCATCTTTGGAGAACTGTCTATTTAGGTCTTCTGCCCATTTTGATTGGGTTGTTTGTTTTTTTGATATTGAGCTGCATGAGCTGCTTGTATATTTTGTAGATTAATCATTTGTAAGTTGCTTCATTTGCAAACATTTTCTGCCATTCTGAGGGTTTGTTGTCTTTTCGTCTTGTTTATGGTTTCCTTTGCTATGCAAAAGGTTTTAAGTTTCATTAGGTCCCATTTGTTCATTTTTGTTTTTATTTCCATTTCACTAGGAGGTGGGTTACAAAGGATTTTGCTGTCATTTATGTCATAGAGTGTTCTGCCTATGTTTTCCTCTAAAGGTTTTATAGTGTCAGGCCTTACATTTAGGTCTTTAATCCATTTTGAGTTTATTGTGGTGTATGGTGTTACGAAGTGTTCTAATTTCATTCTTTTACATATAGCTGTCCAGTTTCCCAGCACCACTTATTGGAGAGGCTGTCTTTTCTCCATTGTATATTCTTACCTCCTTTATCAAAGATAAGGTGACCATATGTGCGTGGGTTTATCTCTGGGCTTTCTATCCTGTTCCATTGATCTATATTTTTGTTTTTGTGCCAGTACCATACTGTCATGATTACTGTAGCTTTGTAGTATAGTCTGAAGTCAGGGAGCCTGATTCCTCCAGCTCCGTTTTTCTTTCTCAAGATCGCTTTGGTTATTTGGGGTCTTTTGTGTTTTCATACAGATTGTGAAATTTTTTGTTCTAGTTCTGTGAAAAATGCCAGTGGTAGTTTGATAGGGATTGCATTGAGTCTGTGATTGCTTTGGGTAGTAGAGTCATTTTCACAATGTTGATTCTTCCCATCCAAGAACATGGTATATCTCTCCATCTGTTTGTATCACCTTTAATTTCTTTCACCAGTGTTTTATAGGTTACTGCATACAGGTCTTTTGTCTCCTTAGGTAGGTTTGTTCCTAGGTATTTTATTCTTTTTGTTGCAATAGTAAATGGGAGTGTTTCCTTAATTTCTCTTTCAGATTTTTCATCATTACTGCATAGGAATGCAAGAGATTTCTGTGCATTAATTTTTATATCCTGCTACTTTACCAAACTCATTGATTAGCTCTAGAAGATTTCTGGTAGCATCTTTAGGATTCTCTAGGTATAGTATCATGTCATACGCAAACAGTGACAGTTTTACTTCTTCTTTTTCAATTTGGATTCCTTTTATTTCTTTTTCTTCTCTAATTGCTGTGGCTAAAACTTCAAGAACTATGTTGAATAATAGTGGTGAGAGTGAGAAACCTTGTCTTGTTCCTGATCTTAGTGGAAATGGTTTCAGTATTTCATCATTGAGAATGATGTTTGCTGTGGGTTTGTCATATATGGCCTTTATTAAATGAGGTAAGTTCCCTCTATGCCTACTTTCTGGATAGTTTTTATCATAAATGGGTATTGAATTTTGTCAAAATCTTTTTCTGCATCTATAAAGATGATCATATGATTTTACTCCTTCAATTTGTTAATATGGTTTATCACATTGATTGATTTGCATTTATTGAAGAATCCTTGCATTCCTGGGATAAACCCCAATTGATCATGGTGTATGATCTTTTTAATATGCTGTTGGATTCTGTTTGCTAGTATTTTGTTGAGGATTTTTGCATCTATGTTCATCAGTGATATTGGCCTGTAGTTTCCTATCTTGGTGACATCTTTGTCTGGTTTTGGTAACAAGGTGATGGTGGCCTGGTAGAATGAGTTTAGGAGTGTTCCTCCCTCTGCTATACTTTGGAAGAATTTGAGAAGGATAGATGAATGCTGTCCTCTAAATGTTTGATAGAATTCGCCTGTGAAGCCAGCTGGTCCTGGGCTTTTGTTTGTTGGAAGATTTTTAATCACATTTTCAGTTTCAGTGCTTGTAATTGGTCTGTTTATATTTTCTATTTCTTCCTGGTTCAGTCTTGGCAGCTTGGGCATTTCTACGAATGTGTCCATTTCTTCCAGGTTGTCCATTTTATTGGCATAGAGTTGCTTGTAGTAATCTCTCATGATCTTTTGTATTTCTGCAGTGTCCGTTGTTACTTCTCCTTTTTCATATCTAATTCTATTGATTTGAGTCTTCTCCCTTTTTTTCTTGATGAGTCTGGCTAGTGGTTTATCAATTTTGTTGATCTTGTCAGAGAACCAACTTTTAGTTTTTATGATCTTTGCTATCGTTTCCTTCATTTCTTTTTCGTTTATTTCTGATCTGATCTTTATGATTTCTTTCCTTCTGCTAACTTTGGGGATTTTTTGTTCTTCTTTCTCTAATTGCTTTAGGTGTAAGGTTAGGTTGTTTATTTGAGATGTTTCTTGTTTCTTGAGGTAGGATTGTATTGCTATAAACTTCCTTCTTAGAAATGCTTTTGCTGCATCCCATAGGTTTAGAGTCATTGTGTTTTCATTGTCATTTGTTTCTAGGTATTTTCTGATTTCCTCTTTGATTTCTTCAGTGATCTCTTGGTTATTTAGTAGTGTATTGTTTAGCCTTCATGTGTTTGTGTTTTTTACAGGTTTTTTTTCCTGTAATTGATATCTAATCTTATAGCGTTTTGGTCGGAAAAGTTACTTGATACTATTTCAATTTTCTTAAATTTACCAATGCTTGATTTGTGACCCAGAGATATGATCTATCCTGGAGAACGTTCCATGAGCAGTTGAGAAGAAAGTGTATTCTGTTGTTTTTGGATGAAATGTCCTATAAATATCAATTAAGTCCATCTTGTTTAATGTATCATTTAAAGCTTGTGTTTCCTTATTTATTTTCATTGTGTTTGCTCTGTTCATTGGTGAAAGTGGGGTGTTAAAGTCCCCTACTATTATTGTGTTACTGTTGATTTCCCCTTTTATGGCTGTTAACATTTGTCTTATGTATTGAGGTGCTCCTATGTTGGGTGCATAAATATTTACAATTGTTATATCTTCTTCTTGGATCGATATCTTGACTATTATATAGTGTCCTTCTTTATCTCTTGTAGTAGTCTATATTTTAAAGTCTATTTTGTCTTATATGAGTATTGCTACTCCAGCTTTCTTTTGATTTCCATTTGCATGGAATATCTTTTTCCATCCCCTCACTTTCAGTCTGTGTGTGTCCCTAGGTCTGAAGTGGGTGTATGGTGGACACCATATATACAGGTCTTGTTTTTGTATCCATTCAGCCAGTTTATATCTTTTGGTTGGAGCATTTAATATATTTACATTTAAGGTAGTTGTCTATATGTATGATCCTATTACCATTTTGTTAATTGATTTGGGTTTGTTATTGTACATCTTTTCCTTCTCTTGTGTTTCCTGCCTAGAGAAGTTCCTTTAGCATTTGAAGTAAAGCTGGTTTGGTGGTGCTGAATTCTCTTAACTTTTGCTTCTCTGTTAAGGTTTTAATTTCTCCGTCATATCTGAATGAGATCCTTGCTGGGTAGAGTAATCTTGGTTGTAGGTTTTTCCCTTTCATCACTTTAAATATGTCCTGCCACTCCCTTCTGGCTTTCAGAGTTTCTGCTGAAAGATCGGCTCTTAACCTTATGGGGATTCCCTTGTAAGTGTTTTGTTGCTCTTAATATGTTTTCTTTGTATTTAATTTTTGATAATTTGATTAATATGTGTCTTGGCATGTTTCTCCTTGGATTTATTCTGTATGAGACTCTCTGTGCTTCCTGGACTTGATTGACTGTTTCCTTTCCCATATTAGGGACGTCTTCAAGTATAATTTCTTCAAATGTTTTCTCAGTCCCTTTATTTTTCTCATCTTCTTCTGGGACCCCTATAATTTGAGTGTTGGTGTATTTAATGTTGTCCCAGAGGTCTCTGAGACTATCCTCAATTCTTTGCATACTTTTTTCTTTATTTTGCTCTGTGGTAGTTATTTCCACTCTTTTATCTTCCCAGTCACTTATCAGTTCTCCTGCCTCAGTTATCCTGGTATTGATTCCTTCTAGAGAATTTTTAATTTCATTTATTGTGTTGTTCATCATTGTTTGTTTGCTCTTTAGTTCTTCTAGGTCCTTGTTAGACTTGCTTATATTTTCTCCATTCTATTTCCAAGATTTTGGATCATGTTACTATCATTACTCTGAATTCTTTTTCAGGTAGGCTGCCTATTTCCTCTTCATTTGTTTGGTCTGGTGGGTTTTTACCTTGCTCCTTCATCTGCTGTGTATTTCTCTGTCCTTTCATTTTGCTTAACATACTATGTTTGTGGTCTCCTTTTCGCAGGCTGCAGGTTCATAGTTCCTGTTGTTTTTGGTGTCTGACCCCAGTGGGTAAGGTTGGCTCAGTGGGTTGTGTAGGCTTTCTGGTGGAGGGGACTGATACCTATGTTCTGGTGGATGAGGATGGATCTTGTCTTTCTGCTATGCAGGTCTGCATCTGGTGGTTGGTTTTGGGGTGTCTGTGAACTTAGTATGATTTTAGGTGGCCTCTCTGCTAATGGGTGGGGTTGTGTTCCTGTCTTGCTAGTTGTTTGGCATGGTGTGTCCAGCACTGGAGCTTGCTGGTCTTTGAGTGGAGCTGGGTCTTAGCGTTGATATGGAGATCTCTGGCAGAGCTCTCACTGACTGATATTATGTGGGGCCGGGAGATCTCTGGTGGGCCAATGTCTTGAACTCTGCTCCCCCACCTCAGAAGCTGAGGCCTGACAACCAGGAGCACCAAGACCCTGTCAGCCACATGGCTGGAGTGCCTTTAGAGTTGTGGAAGCTGGCCTGCAGTGGCTCTCTTTCTGCACTGCACATTAGAATCACCTGCTTCTTTCTTCTTTTGCCCCAAAGGCAGTGTTCCACAGAGAAATATAGTAGCCTTGAAAATACTCACAGCTCTGAGATGGCTCTTTTTTTTCCTTTTTGATTAGTTGGGTTTTACTTGCTCACAGTGGGCCATGTGCAGAGGCCTCTCACCCGGGTCTTCCGACCGGAGTTCCTAGTGCGGAATGGCTGTTGCCAATGTGTAATTTGGAATTTGAATTTTTACAAATGGGATTATAATTCATTTGTGAGAAAATTGGTATCATTAGAAAAACTGCTCTAGCCCTGATTAATTCATATTGCCCTTAGTTTATTCAAAATCATGTGCTTTATTACTAACAGAAAAGAATGATCATGTGGTCATCAAGGAGATGAAGTGGAAATGGCACTAAATGGCAGGAAAAATAAGTCAAAAGATATCATGCTGACCAATGAATGAATTTCCACGTTAACATTTCTTGAAATGAAAAAATTTTATTGGGAAGAAATTTTAGTAATTTAATAAAATAAAGTATATATAAATTAAAATTTAAAAGAACTGATTTTTTAATATAAAGTCATCTTGGATTATCTAAAAGTAATAATATAATTTTGCTAATAATTTGGTTATTAATTAATACTGAAATAGTTCATGTTGTTTCAAAATATTTAATAACCAATAGAATTCTCAAAATACTTAGATTTGTAAGATTTGCTGCATCAGATAAATAATGCCAGGCATTTTAATTTCAAGCATTTGCATTTTTTTAACTTTCCATATAAAACATAGTAAATTTTAGAAGATTTAGTCATTAAATTCAGAGGAATTATTAATTTTGTTAAATATTATATGATCAATAGTTCTTATTAACAAAATAGAAAAAATAGTAATACTCAGTATTTGATTTATTAAACGATTCTTATATAGTTTTAATACATTTTAATAAATTTCTGTAATTTCTTTCATTACTTGACAGCATATAAATGCATCATTTTATTTCATCAGAATGGTAGTGCAGACCCAGAAAGGAAACAGAAACCTTATGCAAGAATCTAGGACCCTCAAAGAAAAATTAAATCTTATTGTAAAATACTGTAAGGAGCTATAAGATGTGAAATATGTTGAGCAGTCCCAAAGTGAATCCCTCTTCAAGGATAGCAGAATAAAAGTATAACATGCTATTTAAATCCACTGTCCTTTTGGACTCTTCCAGTCTCAGTAGCTCAGCAGTAGTCTCTCAAACCTGAAATGATTTCTTTCCTTTTTGATCCGGTCCATGTGAATCCTGTGTCTGGGGACTTCAATCTGGCATTCACCTTCCCTGCATTTCTTCCTTTAAAGCAGGTCACGCTGCAGTTAAATGGGTAGTGCCAGCAGTAGTGGATTGGGAAAGGAGGGCTTCAAAAGCTACAAAAGTAATGCCCATTCTCACAGCATTTCTCCAGGGACTGGCTGGAATGGTTCTTTTCTGAAACTTGACAGACCTCTGTTCTTTTTTCTCTGCCACTCTTGGAAAATTGAGCCAAGAGTTCCCCTGGGATCTTTGCTGTATTTGTAGTCATTGCATTTTATCTCTTGGGACTCCTCCACAAGCTAGTTTTTATCTAGAGAACAGAGTAACTGTTCATTGTGACTATGTTGTGTGTGTGTTTTGATGAAAATGAAAGTAAGAGCAAAGTATAAATATGAGAAGAAACTTTTTGTGATATTCCATAATATGTGGAACCGATATTTCAGTAATGCAATCAACAAATATTTGTTAAAGATCTAGTCTGAGGCAAAGTACTGGAGTTTTAAGTGCTGAAGTAGAGCAGGGAATAAACATTGTTCTTTTCTCAGGGAGCTCATCTCATAATTGTCTTCAGTACTACTGTTATTGGCATTCATGTTGTACCAATAGATTTAGAGTTTATGTGGGCATGCGATGTGTGTGTGTTTAAGTAAACCTACATGAAGAATTCAGTAGTAAAAGCAGTATGGAAGCATAATAAAAATCAGATAAACCCGTATAGAGTTGTACAAAATAAAAAAGGAGGTTTCTCACTTTCACAGCCTTAAGACCCTTACACACTTTGATATACATTGCTTTCTTCACTGACCAAAATAGCAAGGAAATGTTTCTATATCATTAAACAGCCACTTAAATTCCATCATAGGTAGACCAGATGCACAATACTTCTTTGATGAACATTTAGTATTGTCCTTTCAATTACAAATCGTACTACAATTACATCCTTGTAGGTAAATTTTGTGACTATGATATTTCAAATCAAAGTCATAGAGGCAAAATTGTAGCCTCAAAGAAAATGTCCTTATTTATAATTTTGATTCATGTTGTTATTCATTCATTCATTTATTCAGTAAAATACTTATTAAATATTAAGTATATACTAAATACTGTTGTAGCCACAGAGACACAACAAACAATAATGTTCCCATTTTCATGGAATCTTCATTCTAGTTAGACAAAAAAATGAGTAAACAAATGGATATATCACTTGTAAAACAGAGATAAATGCTGTGGAGAAAAATGAATGATGGCAGAATTGCTATTTTATACAAGTGGTCAGGGAAGGCCCCCAGATAGATGATGTTTGAGCTTTCGCTTGAAGGATAGGAAAGAGGGAGCCATAAGGATGGATATCTGGGAGGACTGTGCTCCAGAGATAAGGAAATGTCAGATGTAAAAGCTCTGAGCTAGAGGAACATGTTATATTTGAAGAAGATGAAGAAGGTCAGTACAACTGGGGATGACTTAGTGTAAGGAAGTGTGGTAAGAGGTGAGGTGAGAGAGGTAGTGGGGAATCAGATCATGTAGGGCATTGTAGGTCCCTGTAAGGACTTGTACTCTTGAGTGGAAAAGAGTAGTGTGATCTACCTTAGAGTACTAATTAAATTTCCTATTAACATTGTGCAAGAAGCCCTATATATTTGAACCATTACTAATGTTGTTTTGTTGATTGTATCATTTGAGGTTCAACCAGAGAAGTAGAGCCAGGAGGATATGTGTGTATGTGTGTGCTTGTGTGTGTGCATATGTGTATGTTTACATATATATGCACACACACATTTATATGTGTATATATATTATATACAATATATATTGTGTGTGCATATAGATATATACACAACTTTTATATATATATATATATATATATAAGCACAACCTGGGATCCTAAGAGGAAAAGTTAAATTTTGTGTCTGTTCTTGGTTCCTCTAACCTTGGTGAAGGTTATTCTGCAGAAGCAGGGGCCCTTTGTCAAATTGATAAACACCCACATCTGGCCCAGGATTCTGGAAAACTGAAAAAGAATCCAGGGAAGATAGAAAAATTGCCATCCCAGATGCTGCTTCATGCCAGCGATGTTGTCAGCAAGTCAGGAGCAACACATACCAACTATAAAATTGGTCGGTTACTTCTTTCTCCCTTCCCCAAGAATCTCTTATGGCCCACCTTAACTGGAAACATACAAGAAAGAGAATTCTGATGATGTATTTAACCCAGCTCTGTTGGCAATTACAAAACCATTAAACTACTGTTATCCATTCATTTTTCTTTTTTCTTTTTTTGTGGTACGCGGGCCTCTCACTGTTGTTTCCTCTCCTGTTGCGGAGCACAGGCTCCTGACGCGCAGGCTCAGCGGCCATGGCTCACGGGCCCAGCCGCTCCGCGGCATGTGGGATCTTCCCGGACCGGGGCACGAACCCGTGTCCCCTGCATCGGCAGGCGGACTCTCAACCACTGTGCCACCAGGGAAACCCTATGCATTCATTTTTGTACCCATTTGTTTATTTAACAAATTCTTGTTAAAAATCTACATTTTTGTCAGATTATTATCACAGGTTGGGTTTTGAGAATACAGATGCTGAGACAGAATTTCCGGGGTAAGATGCTTATTAGTGATCGACTCCTGTGATTTTTCCACTGGAGTTTTGTATAAAATGCACATGGCGTCTTTTCTCACAGCTAGGCTCCACCAGATTTTATGGTCCAAGCAATTGGGCTACTTACACCACAGCCTGGACAAGTGACATATCCGTTTCCTGCTCTGTGTTTGATTCAAAGCTCGCTGCCTTTCACATCATCTGGTTTCTGAGTCAGAACATTCTTGGTTCTGGAGTATGCTGCTTTTAGAATCCAAAGTGGCCCTCCAGGCTTTGTGCTTCCTTGGGTTGAGATGAAAGATGAGAACATTTGTCTTTAACTTTGCAGGTGATATCCCCACATGCACCTGGCCACTAGACCCCTAACAATTTCATAGATGTGGCTAGCCCCTCAATTATTCTAGAGTTAATTTCCCACTCCCTGGGACTCAGGTATCTTAACCACTTAACCACATCTTAACCACTTCTTCATTTAGCCTGATAAATATGGTATCATTAAATAGGAGATGGGATCAATGGCAAGTCTTAAGGACATTTAGAGAGTCTAGATCTTTACAGACTATGTTATGCCAGAGCGCAAGATAGTTAACAGAACCTGTAACAAAACTGTGAAATGCCTCTTTCTTTCCATGGCTTGTAAATGCAAGTAATTTCCCACCCACTTTTTTGATTGGGACAGAAAAGAAAGTGTTCAACAAATCAATGGCCACATACCATGTATCTGTAGTCATACTGATCTTCTCTAGCAAAGATACCATGTTTGACACATAGTGTGTAGTCAGAGCTACTAGATTACTACTTGGTTGTGTTTGTAGTAGTCCACAGTCATCCACTAGCACCCATATAGTTTCAACTGTGGCCAGACTGTTGTCTCAGTCTGTTTGGGCTGCTATAACACAATACCAAAGACTGGGTAGCTTATAAATAAAAGAAATTTATTTCTCACATTGTGGAGTCTGGGAAGTCCAAGATCAAGGAGCTAGCATGGTCACATTCTGATGAAGACGCTGTTCCTGGTTCATAGCTAGCACGTTCTTGCTATGTTCTTACATGATGGAAGGGGTTAGGGATCTCTCTGGAGCTTCTTTTATAAGGGAGCTAATCCCATTCATGAGAGTTTTTCCCTCATGATCTAAATACCTTCCAAAGGCCCATCACTGAATACCATCACCTTTGGGCGTTATGAGCTCAACATATGAATTTGGGAGGTATGAAAACATTCAGATCATACTACTGTTGAATTAAATAGAGATATATCTTGCAGGATTGGCTATCTATCTTTTTTCCTCAGATTTTTCATGTTTATTCTTGTCTTTATTTAATAGGAACTTTAGGATCTGCTTGTATACTTACAGAATCCCTATGGTTATTTTATTGGGGTTTTGTTCAAGTTGTATAATAACTTAGAGAAAGCCTACATCTGTAATATTCATCTCTAAGATCATAATGTGTGTCTATATTTAAGTCTATGTTTTTCTCCCTCAGTAGAATTTTAAAGTTTTTGTAGATTTTATTCCTTTTTTTTGTTACTTTTGTTACCAGATATTATCTTGCTTATTATTGCAAATAACATCTTTTATCTCATTGTACCCACACTTTGGTGATTATCAGTGCATATGAAGCTATGACAAAATGAGAAATTGTAACATGATAAAGATATTATAAGTCAAAAAGATAAATGCCAAAAATGCAATAGAAAAATATAGCCTCCATAAGTGTAGGAGTTTATTTACTGATATATCTTCAGCACCTACAAGAGGATTTTTAAATATTAGTTTTTCAATAAGTAATTAGTAAAGAAGAAATAAATTTTTAAATGATATGAATGATGAGTAGCATGAATAATAAGTAAAAATTTCATAAACACATGACAAGATGTTAAAACTTATTTGTTATAAGGTAAATGCAAGTTAAACCAGAGTTCTTATGTAATGCTTTTCACCTATTAATTATCATAGTTAAAAAATTGAAAACACACTGGACTGAAGATGATTCTAGTAGTAAAGAATTTTCATATTTGGAAGTGTACATGTGTGCATTGATTTTATTAGCTAATTAAATATTGGAAACATTTTAAAAGTCCAAACTAAAATGTCCAAACATATAGATATGTAAGGGGCTAACTTATTAAATTTAGATACATCCATTCAATGGAATATTCAACCGTTAATTCAACTATTAATGCAAAAAGCTTGTGTGCTCATGTGCTTAGTGTGTATGTGTACAAGTGTGTGTGTTTGTGTGTAAAAATGTATATATTATGCATATATACATATGTCCAAAATGAATTTTCAAGTAAAGAAACTACAGTGCAGAGCGAAGTGAGAGTAGCATCGACATATACACACTACCGAATGTAAAATAATTAGCTAGTAGGAAGCAGCAGCATAGCACAGGGAGATCTGCTCGGTGCTTTGCGATGACCTAGAGGGGTGGGATAGGGAGGATGGGAGGGAGGCTCAAGAGGGAGGGGATATGAGGACATATGTATGCATATGGCTGATTCACTTTGGTGTACAGCAGAAACTAACACAGTATTGTGAAGCAATTATACTCCAATAAAGATCTACTAAAAAAAATAGAACAATATTTATAGATTCCTTGAATCGTGTAAATACATTAACTGCCAAAAATAAGTAAAATAATTTAATTATGATATGGCACATAATCTTATGGTAATATAACCTCTATTCTTAGTTGTCCTAAATGAATGTTGAATTTTATAATTTCCTTTCTGACATGATTTGAAATTATAGTAAACTATACAAATGTCCATTTATACTTGAATCATTCCAATATATTTCAGTTTAATTTTTAGCTATTAGTCATATCAATTCCCTCATACTTCTTTTTGGGTTGTTTACTATGTGCGAGCTATTCCACAGTGTTCTTTAAATGTGATAACTCAGTTAATTCAAGCAAGAGCAATGATTTTTTTTTATTACTATCACTTCCATTTTATGGCTGAGAGAAACTAAGAGGGAATTTGAGAAAGTTATTGAGTCAGGAACGGAACTTGATAACTCAGCCTTCTAACACACAAATAGCAACTAATAGCAACCACTCTTTTACCTGGTTGAGTTTGGGGCCATCAGAGCTTTTCTCTCTCTTCTCTTTGCTAACCTATTGCTTGTTGAACTTCCAAGAATTTAAATGGGCCCAGAAGCTGGGTCACTTGCCCAAGGTATGGCAGTGATAACAGGCTACAAATTTACCTTTTTGCCTCCTCAATTACAAATTATTCAGAAAAAATGATTGCCATTCTCCTTTTTTCCTTTGTCTTGACCTTTATACATAGTAATAGTTTGCCATGAGACAATAGAATAAAAAAATTGATGCACTTAGGTTCCATTTGATTTGTCCTTGTATTTCTCACTTCACTTCTATGAAAGTCTATTCCTAGAGATACTATCATTATTCAAATAATTACCAGTTCTTTGAGACTCCTTTCCTAAATTTGACAAGCTCATGTATTCAGCCATAAAGAGGGGTTACTAAATGAATCAAAACTTTAGGTAATTTATAACTTGAGGTCAAATCAAAAATTGTATTAATCATACATTAAGTCTACGTAAAAATAAATAACAAGAAAAAAATTTGTGAGTAAAATATTTTAATTCAATTACACTGATAAGCCAAAATCTTAGAAAGTTGTGAAATCCTTGGTAAGTGTAGAGGGAGCTAAATATCAAATCTCTTAAATAAAGGTTTTTGTCTTATATTTGGGCAAGAACTGAAAATCATGATTTCACCCAAACTGAAGTTTCACCTATTTGACTTAAAGGTTTTGTCAACAGTATGTTGTAAAAACTCTGTAACTAATTTTAAAATACATATGTGTACGGGAGGACCAAACTTCCTGAAAAGTAACTTCATTTCTGTCTGTGTCATCTCTGTACATTATTAGAATAGAACATACAAGTCTCACTGGCAAGAATGTTTATATTTGATCTCAAGTGTTTGCCATATAGAAAAAAGGAAAAAGGATATCTAAATGTTTTAATTGGAAGGGAAGCAGAAAACCTACTTTCATAAAACACATGTAACTTATTTCCAGGGGGTGATATTTAAATAATTCACTTGTGTTAATACATGAATACAGTAAAATATTTTAGCTGTATAGATATAGACCAGGTATTGATATGGCATTTGTATCCTGATCATATACTCTACTTACCACTCTCTAATGTATATTGCATCTTCAAAGCCAGCAATGGTGGGTTGAGTCCTCTCATTCTGATATCCACATCTGCCTCCCTCTCTACTTTAAGACTCTTGTGATGAATTTGGCACATTGATTAGCAAACTTAATTTCACTTCCAACTGTAATTCCCCTTTGTTATATAACCTAAGATATTCACAGGCTCCAGGGATTAGGACTAAAACACTAATGCCCACTAGGGGGAATTGTAGAAATATGTAGATAGCATTTTGATTGTCATGAAGATTAGAGAGGGCTCCTGGAAAATTTGTAGGCAGGGGTCAGGTGACACACAATGCTTAGGAGGGTCCTTCAAAATGAAGAATTTTCCAGAATGCATGGGGATTTCAAATGACCTACTCAAAATATAAATCAGAGGGAGTTTAAGCCTGCATAACAGAGCCCAGTAGTTAAGGAGAATATTATTAAAGTGGAATTTAAGTAGGTTAAATACATTTTATCTTGAATTTATTGAATAATCAACTCCCACATTTTGTCTAATTAATGTATTATAAACCTCCAAAGTATCTATTTCTTTGGGATATGCTTAATGCACTAGCATAGTTACAGAAAAATATGAAAATAATTATAAATATGAAAAAGATAAAAGCAGCTGTATTTAACACATTATTAAGTTTATGAAGCATTATAAAATTCACAGATATCTTTAAATTTCATTATTAAGAGATTTAAAAAAATATTTTTATAATTTTTATTCCATAGGTTTTAAAATATATATAGTGCAATGATAAGGAATCTATTTTATTAAAATTACAAGTTGAAATTATATATATTCTTTTGGATTGTTATTTTTCCACCTGACACTGTTGAGACTGCTCCCACCACTTTACAGCTTCATCATATTTATGGTTGATTTTCAGAACCATGCTCTGCTCACCTTTACCTGTCGGTAGATTTGTCCTCCAAGTCTTTTTTAAGGAGGTGAAACTCAATCTCTTTCTTAGGTATGGTGATTTCAACATAGGTGGTATTTTTTCTGTGATAACTTATCTCTCTCTGTTCTCTATCATAGTCACTACATTTATAAGGCCTGTTTCCAAAAATAGCATATTTTTTCATTTTCTACATTTCCGTTGTCTGCAATTTGTCTTGGCATGATTTCCCTATTTCTCTTTTCTTATTACTCCTTTCTTCTTACTGTATACAAAATAGCCTCTTTGAATTTTTTTAGTCTAAACTTACATTTTATTCTAGTTTCTGCCAGTATATCCTGCCCTTTCTTTTTCAATATCTTTTCAATGAATAGCTATTAGTTTCTCCTAATTGCAAATTTTTAAATAAATAGATGAAAGCTTGACTACCTCATTAGCTTTGCATGTTTTATTTTAGACATGCACAATAAATAATGTGAATAATTTATTATGAATTTGACTTTTTCTCATTTATATATAATATTATATGATTATTTTTGAAATTATGTTTATAGGTAGTTACAATTTTCTTTCCATTTCAGTACAGTTTTGGGAAGAGGATGAAAAATGTGCTACTAATTGGGGCAAGGGTTCTGATAGGACTGAAAACTATGGAGCTAGAACATAGTGATTGTTATCAATCAGTATATTCTAGTTTATAATGCAATGTAGTTTTATTGAATTTTTAAAGACTTTATTTTTGTGAAGCAGTTTTAAGTTTACAAAAAATTGAGAGGAAAGCACAGAGATATGCCATATACCCCCTTCCCTCACACCTATATAGCCTCCCCTGTTATCATTCACCAGAATGGTGCATATTTTTTACCAAGGATGAACCTCCATGAGCACATCATCATCACCCAAACACCATATTTTACCTTAGGGTTCACCCTTGGTATTGTGCGTTCTATAGGTTTGGACAAATGAATAATGACCATCATTGTAATATTATACAAAATATTCTCAATGGCCTAAAAAATCTGTGCTCTGCCTATTTATCTCTCCCTCAATCCCACTATCACCACCCCAGGAAACCATTGATCTTTCTACTGTTTCCACAGTTTTGTCTTTTATATACTATGTTTCCTCTTCATATTGGCTTATTTCACTTAGTAATATGCATTTAGGGTTCCTCCATGTCTTTTCATGGCTTGATGTCTCATTTCATTTTGGCAGTGAAAAATATCCCATTGTCTGGAAGTATCACAGTTTCTTTATCTGTTCACCTGCTGAGGGACATCTTGACTGCTTCCAGGTTTTGGCAATTATGAATAAACCTGCTATAAACATTAATGCAAACATTTCTCTGTGGATATAAGTTCTCAGCTCCTTTGGGTAAATACCAAGAAGTATGATTGCTGATTCATACGGTAAGTATGTTTAATTTTTTAAGAAACTGCTAAAGTATTTTCCAAAGTGATTGTACCATTTGCTTTCGCTTTCCCACTAGCAATGTAAGAGAGTTCCTGATTTTTAAATTTACTTTATTGAAGTATAGTTGATTTACAATATTGTGTTGATTAATTTCTACTGTACAGCAAAGTGATTCAGTTTTTTATATATACATTATTTTTCATATTATTTTCCATTATGGTTTATCACAGGATATTGAACACAGTTCCCTATGCTATACAGTTTATCCATTCTGTATATAATAGTTTGTATCTACTAATCCCAAACTCCCAATCCAGCCCTTCCCCACCCCATCCCACTTGACAACCACAAGTCTGTTCTCTATATCTGTGAATCTGTTTCTGTTTCATAGACAAGTTCATTTGTATCATATTTTAATTACATTCCACATATAAATGGTATTTGTCTTTCATAAGAGAGTTCTTTGTTTGTTTGTTTGTTTTTTTGTGGTATGCGGGCCTCTCACTGTTGTGGCCTCTCCCGTTGCGGAGCACAGGCTCTGGACGCGCAGGCTCATTGGCCATGGCTCACGGGCCCAGCCACTCCGTGGCATGTGGGATCTTCCCGGACCGGGACACGAACCCATGTCCCCTGCAGTGGCAGGCGGACTCTCAACCACTGTGCCACCAGGGAAGCCCAGAAGACCTAAATAGACATTTCTCCAAAGAAGATATACAGACTGCCAACAAACACATGAAAAAATGCTCAACATCATTAATCACTAGAGAAATACAAATCAAAACTACAATGAGATATCATCTCACACCAGTTAGAACGGCCATCATCAAAAGATCTAGAAACAATAAATGCTGGAGAGGGTGTGGAGAAAAGGGAACACTCTTGCACTGCTGGTGGGAATGTGAATTGGTACAGCCACTATGGAGAACAGTATGGAGGTTCCTTAAAAAACTACAAATAGAACTACCATATGACCCAGCAATCCCACTACTGGACATATATCCTGAGAAAACCATAATTCAAAAAGAGTCATGTACCAAAATGTTCATTGCAGCTCTATTTACAATAGCCCGGAGATGGAAACAACCTAAGTGTCCATCAACAGATGAATGGATAAAGAAGATGTGGCACATATATACAATGGAATATTACTCAGCCATAAAAAGAAATGAAATTGAGCTATTTGTAATGAGGTGGATAGACCTAGAGTCTGTCATACAGAGTGAAGTAAGTCAGAAAGAGAAAGACAAATACCATATGCTAACACATATATATGGAATTTAAGAAAAAAAGAAATGTCATGAAGAAGCTAGGGGTAAGACAGGAATAAAGACACAGACCTACTAGAGAGTGGACTTGAGGATATGGGGAGGGAGAAGGGTAAGCTGTGACAAAGCGAGAGAGAGGCATGGACATACATACACTACCAAACGTAAGGTAGATAGCTAGTGGGAAGCATCCGCATAGCACAGGGAGATCAGCTCAGTGCTTTGTGACCACCTGGAGGGGTGGGATAGGGAGGGTGGGAGGGAGGGAGGGAGGGAGATGCAAGAGGTAAGAGATATGGGAACATATGTATAGGTATAACTGATTCACTTTGTTATAAAGCAGAAACTAACACCCCATTGTAAAGCAATTATACTCCAATAAAGATGTAAAAAAAATTTTTAAAAAATGGCATTTGTTTTTAATTTCAAATCCACTTCATTGTTACAATACAGGAAAGTAATTGACTTTGTATATTACTCTTGTGTCCTTCAAACTTGCTATAATTGTTTATTTGTTCCAGGAGTGTTTTTGTCAATTATTTTGGATGTTCTACATAGACAGTCATGTCATTTGCAAACAAAGACAGTTTTATATCTTCCTGCCTAATCAGTGTACCTTTTATTTCATTTTCTTGACTTATTGCATTAGCAAGGGCTTGTACTTTATTGAAATTTTTAAAATATGAAATTTTATTGCTTTGAGAGGTTCAATTACACATGAAAAATTGCATGATGATATGATGAGACAAGGAAACGTTAAGTTAAAACATTTTTACTGGGCTTCCCTGGTGGTGCAGTGGGTGAGAGTCTGCCTGCCGATGCAGGGGACACGGGTTCGTGCCCCAGTCCGGGAAGATCCCACATGCCACAGAGCGGCTGGGCCCATGAACCAGAACCATGGCTGCTGAGCCTGTGCATCCGGAGCCTGTGCTCCGCAATGGGAGAAGCCACAACAGTGAGAGGCCTGCGTACCGCAAAAAACAAAACATTTTTACTGCTTTTTTATTACATAACATTTCATATGTATAAACTAATAAATGTAATGTATACTAGTTATGATGTATAATAATAAATGAACATGCATGTATTGCTGTACCTTAGATTAGAATCCTCCCAATACCTTTGCATCTCTCTGTGTGCTCCTTTTCAATCTCATCTATTTTCCTTCTCTCTCAAAATTAACCACTAATCTTACATTTTGTGGTAATCATTTCATTGCCTTTCAAAAATAATTTTATCCAGGTGTGTTCTTTGGGTCTAAATATCTGTGTGTATTAGCTTCTTTATGTGTAAAGTTGGGATATTAAAATACTTGTAATAAGGATGTGGCAAAAGGCTAAATTAAATAATTCACATAGTCCTAAATTACATTTTAATTACTTTTGGTTTTTAAGCTTTGTAAAAGTGTTACCATACTATTTTCCATTTTCTGAAATTTGCATTTTTTGCTACGTTTTATTTATCTAATCTTAGCCTACATTTTAAGTAGGGTTGTAGTTCATTCTTTTCTACTTCTATATGCAATCAGTATGTATCACAATGTATATATTCACCTATCAATAAGCATTTAGGTTGTTTACATTTTTGGTTTATTATTTAGCCATTCAAAAATATGCATTGAGCAGTAAATTATACAAGGCTCTCTTCTAGTTTAATGAGATAAAGCAACAAGAATAATTAGCTTACATTCTAATGAAGAGACTGTCATGAACAGTACTGTTCAGGAATATTCTCACATATGTCTTCTGTGTCATCAGTGCACATAAACCATCCAAGTTTCTTTATATGGGCCACAGATCCCTAAAAATTCATGGATAAACTTCAGAGAGTGTATGAAATTGTATATTTTAAAATTTATTGATTTATTTTTCTACTGGATATAATTTCCACTATAGTGCTGGCAGAATCTACTATAATGGATAGCTTTCTTCAAATTCATCTTATGCTTACTGTTTTACAGAGCATGTAAAAATTATGAGATCACCAAAATCACTCTATCTTAATCATTTAAAAAAATTTGTTTATTGAAGTATAGTTGATTTACAATATTGTGTTAGCTTCAGGTGTATAGCAAAGTGATTCAGTTATACATATATATATATATTTCAGATTCTTTTCCTTTATAGGTTATTACAAAATATTAAGTATAGAGCTATGCAGTAGGTCCTTGTTGGTTATCTATTTTATATATAGTAGTGTGTATATGTTAATCCCAAACTCCTGATTTATCCCTCCCCCCCCACCTTTGGTAACCATAAGTTTGTTTTCTATGTCTGTTGTTCTATTTCTGTTTTGTATATAAGTTCATTTGTATCATTTGTTTTGGATTCCATGTATAAGTGATATCATATGATATTTGTCTTTATCTGGCTTACTTTACTTAGTATGATAATCTCTGGATTCATCCATGTTGCTGCAAATGACATTATTTTGATCTTTTTCATGGCTGCATAGTATTGCATTGTATAAATATACCACATCTTCTTTATCCATTCATCTGTCAATGGACATTTAGGTTGCTTCCATGTCTTGTCCATTGTAAATAGTGCTACAATGAACATTGGGGTGCATGTATCTTTTTAAATTATGGTTTTCTCTGGAGATATGTCCAGAAGTAGGATTGTAGGATCCTATGGTAGTTCTATTTTTAATTATTTTAAGGAACCTTCATACTGTTTTCCATAGTGGCTCTACCAATTTACATTTCCACCAACTGTGTAGGAGGGTTCCTTTTTCTCCACACCTTTCCAGGATTTATTATTTTGATTTGCATTTCTCTAATAATTAGTGATGTTGAGCATTTTTTCATGTGCCCTTTGTGTCTCAAATCACTTTTAAATATTTTATGTATATAGTAAAATTCCTAGTAACTGATAATATAAATAAAATATATTTACTTTTAAATTTACTCAGTACTGAGTTATAGGTTTTAAGAGAGGGATGATATCTAAAAGCTTAACTATTTCAGGCTTTTCATTTAATAGATGTAGGAATTGAATCTCAATATATATCCAAGATTAAGATTAAGGTTAGGCTTTGGAGTCCAAAGAGCTGTGTTAGAGCATTGACTCAGCCACTTATTATTCTTAGACTATTAATCACTGTTCATATTAGTTTCTTCATATGTAAGCCTTATTTTTTATTTTATACAATTTTAAAAGTTACTTTCCGTTTACATTTATTACAAAATATTGGCTATATTCCCCATGTTCTACAATATATCCTTTAGCCTATCTTATACCCTAAGTTTATGCCTCCCACTCCCCCCACCTCTGTATTTCCCCTCCCCCCCCCCACTGGTCAACACTATTTTGCTCTCAATATCTGTGAGTCTGTCTTTATTGTTTTATTCGCTAGTTTGTTTTATTTTTTAGATTCCACATATAAGTACCATCATGCAGTATTTGTCTTTCTCTGTCTGACTTACTTCACTTGGCATAATGCCCTCCAAGTCCATCCATGTTGCTTCAAATAGCAAAATTTCATCCTTTTTTATGGTGAAAAAAAAGATTAAGAAAGTAAAGTTATATTTTCATAGAAAAATGTTTTAAATTTTATTATTTTAGATAAAGTAAGTGATTTAAAACTGAGAATGGGGAAAAATCTCATATCTGATTCTTCCGACGTGAGGACAAGAAAGAATAAACTTATATTCAAACATGACTAATTTTGGCAATATTTTAGTACCAAAAGTACTTTTTTGTTGTTTTCTGATAAAATATACTACTTCAGCTTTTTCTTCAGTGATGTTTCAAAGTTGACACAGAGAAAAGAATTTTCAAAAATTTAGCAATCCCTAGAAAGAGAAACCTAGTGCATAATTATAATTATATTGTCCTTCATGTATTGAAGTCACCTCCAGAAAAAGTCACATTGTTCTTGTCATTTGTATAATGCTTAATTAAAATGAATTCAATAGGTGAATTTATTTAGGAGCTACCTAAAAAGAAACAAATGGAAATATGGAGATGTTAAGACTCCCTCAAGTTCTAATTTTGTTTTTAAATTTAATACAAATTGACTTTTAATTAAATTAAAAATAAAACATTACAATGGATTTTGATCCATTAATAGCAAATGTTAAAAATTCTTTAATAACTACTCAAGATTTATATTGTTTTTTTGTTGCTTTAATATCCATCTGAATTATAAATTTAAGAATATGTGGTAAACTATAATTCCATCTTCCCATCAACTGATGTTTAGATGACCAAAGGTCACTGATTTTAACCCAATCCCTTAGACATTTTCAGTCCACTTCAAGGCCAGTTTAGGGAACTGCATGGTTCATTAAATAAGGTATATGTAAATTAAATATCATGTTAAAAAAAGAAATGAAGTGTAAAAAAAAATCTTTGCTGAGGTTTAAACTGAGATTTTAATAAGGAATCCTTTTCTGTACCAACAACAACAAAAAATCTCTGTTCACGTGTACTAGTATTTATGCCAAGTATGCTGTTCTTGTGGCAAATATAAATGACAACGTAATTATTAAATTTGAAACAAGTCAAATCAAGTGATTTAAACTTATGGCCTCTGTATACAACCACCTCCCCAACCCCCCTAAATTAAAATAGCCTATGGACATACAAAATTCTGTGAATTCTAATAAAGAACAGTATTTTCAGCAGGGAAGCAAGAAGGAATCTTATGAAATATATAGATATAGGAATCCCTTTAAGTATGTAATTCAAATTTTAAGATATTAACAAATGCTGTTTGCTTTCCTTTTGTCATGCTCTTTTAAATACGTTCAAATACCTTGATACAATTCATGCTGTTGATCATTGATTTAAATATATTTCTTAATATTTCTTTCTGAATGTAGCAGTATATTCTATGAATGATTCTACTAAAATTGTTTTTCCAATAATCTGTAGAACTATTGTGTTAGCACCAAGGGCAATTTAAAAATATATATAAATAATATTAAACTTAAATCAGTTAAATTGTGACATAAAGCTCATATATCACTAATATTCTGTTACCAAGAGAAAGATCTTGATTGTTATCACAGTACAGGGGTTGAAATCCCCTGGCTTATCTAATCTATCTATTTAACAGTCTTTATTCAGTCACAAGATTTTTATATATATGATATTTGCTCAAGGAAAAAAATCACAATAATATTCACAAAATACAGGCAAGGAATTCATAACTACTGAAAATCATTTTTATTTGACTATTTCCATATATAAATGAAAGTATGACTGTTTCCATATATAAATGAAAGTAAGTTTATCTTTGTTTCACACCTAGATACACACATAATTTGGGGAAAAATGAGTTATCTGCTTACCTTCCTTTCCTAGTTCAATTGATATTTTAAAAACACAGTAATTTGTTACTGGATAGGTGTGTATGTTCTGTATAGAGGCAGATGCACAGAAAAAGGATTGGTGTTTCTAGATAAATTGCTTATTAGACACACTATTCAAGGCACTAGACTCAGTGTTCCAAAGATTGGACTGCTGCAACAATATTTATCCTTAAAACTGGAGAGTATTTATTCTTAAAATTGTTTACAGTTACTCTATCTCATCATAAATGCAAATATTACCATACTCCTTTGCCAATTAGATTAACATTAAACAGATATTCTAAAATGTACCTAAGGAAAAATTTTCCTAGTCAGCAAGAGCATTATTCTATGTTTAGAAATCAACTAAAGCTAGTGTGCTTGCCAAAATACTTTTAGAAATATGTTGAAATAAAAGATATCATTTCAAGGACTTAGCACTTAAAACTTCAAAAATATGTTCAAATTCAGGGAAAATAAATAAGTAAGAAGATTAACTATTATAGAAGAATCTCACTTCTCAGATATTGATTTCCCCATACCAGTAAGGGATTGGAAATTTACGTGCAGAGCTCATGTACGAGAATAGGGATTAGAAACATGGTTTATGCAGTGATTTGTGTGCATTCACACCATTTTGGTTCTATGTGATCTCTGAAACCTACATTTTTTCATCATTTGAAATGAGAGACTTGAGCTCATTACTCTTGAACGTCCCTTCATTAGTGATGGCATCTGTAGGTCTTAGAGAAATGCCAAAGATACATTGATGCTATGAAAACAAATTTACCTTTTATTTTCATTCATATTTTGCATGAGGAGGTGACTAGCAATAATATCTAATGGCTCAGCTTTTGCAATTTATGGGGGCCGAGAAAAGGTGTTTGCCCATAGTGTCTTAGAAATTTTAACACCACATGTATCTGTGAATTATGTAGGCTGAGAAGAACATTGTAATTAAGATCAAAGTAATTATTATTACTGTACTTGATTGGAAAGGGGCAAAGAGACAATCATTGTATTTCCATTACTCTAGGAGGTGGGTCAAAAAGGATCATGCTGTGATTTATGTCCAAGAGTGTTCTTCCTATGTTTTCCTCTAAGAGTTTTATAGTGTCCAGTCTTACATTTAGGTCTTTAATCCATTTTGAGTTTATTTTTGTGTACAGTGTTAGGGAGTGTTCTAATTTCATTCTTTTACATGTAGCTGTCCAGTTTTCCCAGAACCACCTATTGAAGAGGCTGTCTTTTCTCCATTGTATATCCTTGCCTCATTTGTCATAGATTAGTTGACCATAGGTGTGTGGGTTTGTCTCTGCACTTTCTATCCTTTTCCATTGATCTATATTTTTGTTTTTGTGCCAGTACCATACTGTCTTGATTACTGTAGATTTGTAGAATAGTCTGAAGTCAGGGCGTCTGATTCCTCAAGCTCCATTTTTTTCCTCAATATTGCTTTGGCTATTTGGGGTCTTTTGTGTCTCCATATAAATTTTAAGATTTTTTGTTCTAGTTCTGTAAAAAATGCCATTGGTAATTTGATAGGGATTGCATCAAATCTGTGGATTGCTTTGGGTAGCATAGTCATTTTCACAATATTGATTGTTCCAATCCAAGAACATGGTTTATCTCTCCATCTGTTTGTGTCATCTTTGATTTCTTTCATCAGTGTCTTATAGTTTTCTGAGTACAGGTCTTTTACCTCCTTAGGTAGGTTTAGTCCTAGGTATTTTATTCTTTTTGTTGCAATGGTGAATGGGATTGTTTCCTTAATTTCTCTTTCTGATCTTTTGTTGTTTGTTTATAGGAATACAAGAGATTTCTGTGCATTAATTTTGTATCCTGGAACTTTACCGAATTCATTGATTAGCTCTAGTAATTTTCTGGTGGCATATTTAGGATTACCTATGTATAGTATCATGTCATCTGCAAACAGTGACAGTTTTACTTCTTCTTTTCCAATTTGTATTCCTTTTATTTCTTTTTCTTCTCTGATTGCCATGGCTAGGACTTCCAAAACTATGTTGAATAGTAGTGGTGAGAGTGGACATCCTTGTCCTATTCCTTATCTTAGAGGAAATGCTCTCAGTTTTTCCCCATTGAGAATGATGTTTGCTGTGAGTTTTTTGTATATGGCCTTTATTATACTGAGGTAGGCTCCCTCTATGCCCACTTTCTGGAGAGTTTTTATCATAAGTGGGTGTTGAATTTTGTCAAAAGCTTTTTCTGCATCTAGTGAGATGATCACATGGTTTTTATTCTTCAATTTGTTAGTATGGTGTATCACATTGATTGATTTGCATATATTGAAGAATCCTTGCATCCCTGGGATAAATCCCATTTAATCATAGTGTATGATCCTTTTAATGTGTTGTTGAATTCTGTTTGCTAGTATTTTGTTGAAGATTTTTGCATCTATATCATCAATGATATTGGTCTATAATTTTCTTTTTTTGTTGTATCTCTGTCTGGTTTTGGTATTATGGTGATGGTGGCTTCATAGAATGAGTTTGGGAGTGTTCCTTCCTCTGCAACTTTTTGGAACAGTTTGAGAAGGATGGGTGTTAGCTCTTCTCTAAATGTTTGATTGAATTCACCTGTGAAGCCATCTGGTCCTGGACTTCTGCTTGTGGGAAGATTTTTCATCACAGTTTCAATTTCATTACTTGTGTTTGGTCTGTTCATATTTTCTGTTTCTTCCTGGTTCAGTCTTGGAAGGTTATACCTTTCTAAGAATTTGTCCTTTTCTTCCAGGTTATCCATTTTATTGGCATAGAGTGGCTTGTAGTAGTCTCTTATGATGCTTTGTATTTCTGTGGTGTCTACTGTAACTTCTCCTTTTTCATTTCTAATTTTATTGATTTGAGCCCTCTCCCTCTTTTTCTTGATGAGTCTTGCTAAAGGTTTATCAATTTTGTTTATCTTCTCAAAGAACCAGCTTTTAGTTTTACTGATCTTTGCTATTGTTTTCTTTGTTTCTATTTCATTTATTTCTGTTCTGTTCTTTATGATTTCTTTCACTCTACTAACTTTGGGTTTTGTTTGTTCTTCTTTCTCTAGCTCGTTTAGGTGCAAAGTTAGATTATTCATCTGAGATTTTTCGTGTTTCTTGAGGTAGGATTTTATTGCTATAAACTTCCCTCTTAGAACTACTTTTGCTGCATCCTATAGGTTTTGGATCATTGTGTTTTCATTGTAATTTGTCTGTAGGTATTTTTTGATTTCCTCTTTCATTTCTTCAGTGATCTTTTGGTTATTTAGTAACGTATTGTTTAGCATCCATGTGTTTGTGTTTCTTACGTTTTTTTCCCCGTAATTGATTTTTAATCTCATAGCGTTGTGGTCGGAAAAGATGCTTGATATGATTTCAATTTTCTTAAATTTACTTAGGCTTGATTTGTGACCCAGGATGTGATCTATCCTGGAGAATGTTCCATGTGCACTTGAGAAAAAAGTGTAATCTGCTGTTTTCGGATGGAATGTCCTATAAACATCAATTAAATCTATCTGGTCTATTGTGTCATTTAAAGCTTGTGCTTCCTTATTAATTTTCTGCCTGGATGACATGTCCATTGGTGTAAGTGAGGTGTTAAAGTCCCTCACTATTATTGTGTTATGTCTGTTTCCTCTTTTATAGCTGTTAGCATTTGCCTTATGTATTGAGGTGCTCCTATGTTGGGTGCATATATATTTATAATTGTTATATTTTCTTCTTGGATTGATCCCTTGATCATTATGTAGTGTCCTTCCTTGTCTCTTGTAACAATCTTTATTTAAATGTCTATTTTACCTGATATAAGTATTGCTACTCCAGCTTTCTTTTGATTTCCTTTTGCATGGAATATCTTTTTCCATCCCCTCACTTTCAGTCTGTGTGTGTCCCTAGGTCCTAAGTAGGTTTCTTGTAGACAGCATATATATGGGTATTGTTATTGCATCCATTCAGCAAGCCTGTGTCTTTTGGTTGGAGCATTTAATCCATTCACATTTAAGGTAATTTTTTTTTTTTTTTTTTGCAGTATGTGGGCCTCTCACTGTTACAGCCTCTGCCATTGTGGAGCACAGGCTCCAGCCACCCAGGTTCAGCGGCCATGGCTCACAGGCCCAGCCGCTCCGTGGCATGTGGGGTCTTCCCAGACTGGGGCATGAACCTGTGTCCCCTGCATCGGCAGGCGGACTCTCAACCACTGCACCACTGGGGAAGCCCTAAGGTAATTATTGATATGTATGTTCCTATTACCATTTTCTTAATTGTTTTGGGTTTGTTTCTGTAGGTTCTTTTCTTCTCTTTTGTTTCCCACTTAGAGAAGTTCCTTTAGCCTTTTTTGTAAAGCTGGTTTGTTTGTGCTGAATTCTCTTAGCTTTTGCTTGTCTGCAAAGCTTTTTATTTCTCTGCCGAACCTGAATGAGATCCTTGCTGGGTAGAGTAATCCTGGTTGTAGGTTCTTCCCTTTCATCCCTTTAAATATATTGTGCCAACCTCTCTGGCTTGTCAAGTTTCTGCTGAGAAATCAGCTGTTTAACCTTCTGGGAGTTCCTTTGTATATTATTTGTCATTTTTCCCTTTTTGCTTTTAATAATTTTTCTTTGTCTTTAATTTTTGTCATTTTGATTACTATGAATCTTGGTGTGTTTCTCCTTGGGTTTATCCTTCCTGGGGCTCTCTGTGCTTCCTGGACTTGGGTGGCTATTTTCTTTCCCATGTTAGGGAAGTTTTCGACTATAATCTCTTCAAATATTTTCTCAGGTCCTTTCTTTCTCTCTTCTCCTTCAGGGTCCCCTATAATGCAAATGTTGTTGCATTTAATGTTGTCCCAGGGTTCTCTTAGGCTGTCTTCATTTCTTTTCTTTCTTTATTCTTTATTCTGTTCCACAGCAGTGAATTCCACCATTATGTCTTCTAGATCACTTATCCGTTCTTCTACCTCAGTTATTCTGCTATTGATTCCTTCTAGTGTATTTTTCAGTTCAGTTATTTTATTGTTCATCTCTGTTCTTTAATTCTTCTATGTCTTTGTTAAACATTTCTTGCATCTTCTTAATCTTTGCCTCCGTTTTTTTTCCGAGGTCCTGGATCATGTTCACTATCATTATTCTGAATTCTTTTTCTGGAAGTTTGCCTATCTCCACTTCATTTAGTTGTTTTTCTGGAGTTTTATCTTGTTCCTTCATCTGTTTCATAGTCCTCTGCCTTTTCATTTTGTCTGTCTTTCTGTGAACGTGGTTTTTGTTCCACAGGCTGCAGAATTGTAGTTCTTCTTGATTCTGCTGTTTCCCCCCTGGTGGATGAGGCTATCTAAGTGGCTTATGCAAGCTTCCTCAAGATAACTCATTCTATATTTGTCTTTGCTTTATATATCATAAGGCTGCAGCCTACTACCCCTTCCCTAAGGTGGGGTTGGTGGGAGACCAATGAAATTGCTTAATGTCATTACAGTCATTGAAGTGTATTTCATTTATTCACATAAATGTATGTGAGTAACCTTTGTTGAAAAAGCATTTCAGGCATCAAAAATGTGAGTAAAAACTATCAACAAGGCTTTATAAAATGTTATCTATAAAAACAGTATGTTTGATGGATTGCTTTTTATTCAGGTTACGTATACTGAATTGATACTTTCATATAGTAGATATTTAATAAACATATATTGAATTTGTATTCATTTCTGTTCACAAGAGGAAATTGTTTTGTTTTCCTCCACTCTGGTGAGAAATCATTGTGCTCAATTATAAAGTTTGACTAAATACTAGATGTGAAGAACACTGGAAATCTGACACCCAGAAACAGAAAAGAAAGAAAAGGACCACATTTATTACAAACTAAATAAACCATTAATATATGTATGTATGTAGGTATGCATATATTTATTTTAAAAGATTTACTACTCTCTTTATAAGGAAGGTTTAATTCAGCGTTTCTGATTTATAAGAAACAGTTTATATAGGCAGCTTTTAAAATTTATACTCTCAACAGTTCAATATTAAATGACACATTGTTAATGTTCAGTGATGCCTGGATGCCCCAGTTGTTCGGTCTTTCTAAAATGGTAAGCACTCTTTGCTTCTAAATTCACCATCATACTATTTACTCTCAATGTACCAATCAGAATGATCCCTTTCAAATAAAACCACATAACACTTCTCTGCTCAGAATTTGTCAAGCCTCCCATTTCAATCAGATGAAACGAAGTTCATACTCTGGTCTTGGTCCCGCAAGAGCTGCACCCTCTCCTTACTACTCTGGTCTCTTCACCACCTATCTATCCCTATCTCTACTTTACCCTTTTTTCTTTAGGGAATTCTCCTTTCCCTAAAGTGTCCGTACCTTCAACTTGACATTTTTCATCCCCTTCTATCTTCATGGTTAACTCCTTTACCCCTGAGACTTTGCTTAATCATTTCCTACTTAATACATCCTGCCATGAGCACCATAAAAGAACTACTACTTCTGCAACCTAGCCAATGATTCTGATTTCTTTTGTCCTTGTCATACTGTTTATTTTCCCTTGTACTCATCAAATTTTACTATTCTATATAGCTTAATTTTATGACTACTGTTTACTGGCTATGTGACTTTCTCTACCCCATACGCTGTAAGTTCCACAAGAATCTTTGTTTTCTTCACAGATACAGCTCAAGAACCTAGAACAGTGCCTGACATTGTAGGCACTCCATCAGTCTATTCTTTCAGAAAATGGTATTGAGCCACAGCCAATTGCCAGGCACTCATTTATATATTTGGGCCACATATGTAATCAAAACAGGACAAAACTCTCTGCTCTAATGGACCTTTTATTCCATTCAGGGAGAGACAACAATAAGCAACATAAACAGTAGGGCAGAGTGTATATATAATTACTGGTAGAGAGGTAGATATGGTGACAATTTGTAGACTTGAAAAAGTTATTGAATAATGAATAATTAAGTAATAAAGTAATAATCAAACCTAATTCCTTGTTATAAATGTTTGGGAATGTATTCACACATACAAATTTCTAAGCAGGTTTAATAAAAATAAGAAAATAAATATAAAAACAGGGGAGTATGTTTAAAAAAATCATTCCTTTCTTGAAATAATTTGATGATAATCTCTAAATCAGATCTTGTTTTCTGATAATAATCTGATAAAACTAGAAATTTGTGTTCTCTGGACACAGCTGAAATTTTAAATGAAAATACATAATTTTAATTATTTTCATTATATAGAAAAGATTTTAAATGAGTGATATACCCCTTTTAAAGAAAGAAAAATATTACAAATAAACCTATCAGACATAGAAAGTAGTAAAGAGTAATAGTAAAATTGTAAGAAATGAAATAGTCTTATCAGGAATTCTAGGTGCAAATGAGTCTAGGAAACATAGTTCTTAAGCTTTCCAGCCTTTGAAGAAAAAAAAGAAAAACTGGAAAGAGACTGGGGCAGATACTCAACTACGTGACTTAACATGTGCACCACAATATACATGGACTTTGCTTTAGAAATGTTACTTTCAGAGATTGTACCATCAATACCTACTGGCATGTATACAGAAGTATTTATTGCTGTATTGTTTGTGATATTTTTAGTAATATCTGGAACAAATTTAATTTCCATCAAACAGACATGTTTTATGCCATGATTGATTTATACCTATATAATATCCTGTGATTATTTCATCATACAGACAAATTGGGAGAGAGAATGTACTACAGAATACAGAGTGAACTGTAAAGTAGTATTAATATAAAGCAGAGTAAAATCTTTATATGAAAAATAGAATATTAAGCACTGATATAGATGTAACATGGAGTCCTCTTTTGCATGAGGTGGCTTTATACCCCTTTTATTTGTTTGTTTAAGTGTAGAAACATGTGTGAAAGTATATACTCTCCACTTGCTATTGCTTACTTCAGAGTAACTGCATTAGAAGATGGAAGGGGAAACTATTAGCATTGTACCATACATAATATACATAATCAGAACATAATTACCATTCTCAAATTATCCATCTTTTTTTTTTCATAAAAATAGAATTTAGAAAACAAGTTGAGGTAGGCAGAATAATAAATCCCAAAGATGTCCACATTCTAATTTCTGGATCCTGTGAATATTTTACCTTACATGGCAAAAGTGCTAAGAAAAGTTTGCAAGTGTGCTAAGGTTAAGGACCTTGAGATGGAGAAATTAACCTGGATCATCCAGGTAGATCCAACCTTATCAGATGACTCCAGAAAACAGGAAGACCTTTCCTGACTAAATTCACAGAGAGATTTGACATAACTAATTTTCATGATGGAAGAAGGAGGCCACTAGCCAAGGAATGTGGTAGCCTACAGAACCTGTAAAAGGCAGTGAAATGCATCTCATAGAGCCTCCAGAAAGGAATTCAAACCTACTGACACAATTATTTTAACCCAGAAGTCAGACTTCTAACTCATAAAAATGTAAGATGATAATTGATTTATATTGCTTTAATCCACTAAATTTGTGTTAACTTGTTAGAGCAGCAATAGAAGTCTAATATGTAACTGCAACAATATTTTTTCTTGTTTGATTGATTTTGTGTGTAATGTTCTTATATCAGAGATGTGGAGGAATCAGATGAGGAGGTAGGTCATGTTTACAAATGACCTTCAACTTTTTATTATACTCAAACACAATTCTGTTATAAAGTTTCATAGTTTTTCCTACCTTAACTGAAGTTAATTTTTTTTCACTTGTTTATATGTTTAACTTTGAATTTGTACCCAAATGATTAAACTAAAGCATGCAGAGTGAAATAGAGAAACATACGGAGTATCTGGCATCATATATGCATACCTATTTCTGGGATAAGTAATTTTTGTAAGTAGGGAAATAAAATTTTAAATTATAGTCTTTTTTAAAAATAGGTAATTTCTTACATAATATTTCTAAAGTTAATTACAAATTTTCTGCTGTGTCATCACGATGGACTAAATAAGATTTCATCTTTTCTGAAATATAAATAATTTTCTTTGAAAAATATTCAGAGTTGCTCTCCCTAATGAACTGCACTCAACAACCCCAAACCTTGTTTTCTGATTGCTAAGATTCTCATTGTCCATTTTTAGCAACTCCATTTCATAAGCTGACATTTTATAGGGCTGAATGTAGAAACTAAATAACCAGCAAGTGATAGCAGTGACCTTGATTTTTAAAATATGTAATATTTCAATACCATTTGGTCTGAGGGCAGGTTCATTTCTCCCTTGTTATGAAAAAAGTATGAGTTTGACTTCAGATGCAGAAAAAAACATTTCTTACTTTTTTTCCGGATTGTACTTGGCGTTAAATAGTTGCGGATTCTAAAAAGGGATATGCTATTATTCATCAAAAATATGTTATACCTATATATATAAATGAATTAATCACAATCAAAACCACTTTGTCTGACTTGAATTTCCTAAGACATTACCATGTGTGTGTGTGCATGCATGCACGCGTGTGCACATGGGGGCTACCCATGTGCCTGTGCACATGCATCTTTTTGCCTGAGTATTTTAAGAATTATTTTGGAAAGGCAGAACATAAAATAACTAATTAAAATCATGACTACAAAATAAATGATGAATAAATAAATTGTATATATATCTTACAGATAAATTCTGAGTGTGGAGAGAGAAATTGAAATAGTCAAACTCTTAGAAGCAGTGAGCGAAATGGTGATTGCCAAGAGCTGGGAAGGGAAGAAACAAGAAAGTACTAGTCAAAGGGTACAAAGTTTTAGTTATGCAAGATAAATAGGTCCTAGAGATCTACTCCTGTACAGCATAGTGCTTGTAGTTAATAATACTGCATTATGCACTTAAAATTTTGCTAAGAAAGTAGCTCTTATAAGTCCCTCTGTCACACACACACACACAAATAATACTAATGACAAGTAATTAGGGTAGGAGGAAACTTTTGGAAGTGATGAATATGTTTACGGAATAGACTGTGATGATGGTTTTACCAATGTATACTTATTATCTAAGCTCACCATGGTGTATATATTAAATATATAAAGCTTTTTGTACATCAATTATAATTTTTAAAAGTGATTTAAAGAATAAATTGAGAGGTTTTTCAGAGAATTTTTTTCTAACAAATTTGAGTTATGAATAATTACTTAGGAGTAAAGAAGGTAAGATACATTGCTCCCATTAAAAAACATTATGATTAAATATACATAACAAAAAAACTCACCATTTTAAAAACTTTTTTTTGCATGTACATATACAGTTTTCCCAGCACCATTTGTTGAAAAGGCTATTCCTTGTCCTTTGAATGGTCTTCATACCCTTGCTGAAAATCATTTGACCATTTGGAATGGCTTATTTCTGGATTCTTTGTCCTATGCTATTGTTCTATATGTCTGGCTTAATGCCAGTACAACCCTGGATCATGATGCCTTTGTATTAAGTTTTGAAATCAGGAAGTATGAGACATTCAACTTTGTTCTTCCTTTTAAAGATTATTTTGGTTATTCAGCATCCCTTAGATTCCGTGTAAACCTTAGAATGGAGTTTTCTATTTCTGAAAAAAACATTGTTGGTATAATGATAGGTATTGTGTTGAATTTGTTGATCACTTTGGGTAGTATTGCCATCTTATCAATATTAAGCCTTCCAGTTCATGAACATGGATGTTTTTCCATTTACTTGTATCTTGTTAATTTCTTTCAGCAAAGTTTTGTTACTTTCTGCATACAAGTCTTCTGCCTCTTTGGTTAATTTATTCCTAAGTATTGTATTCTTTTTGTCACTATTTTAGTCCTTCGATAGCTTTCTTTTACTCTTAAGACAAAGATGAAAACACTTAACATGATTTCCACTTTGAGATCCTCTTCTTGCCTCATAGCCACATTTGATTTCTTTTTCTCCAATGTAGCATGTTCCTTCCCTCTCACAGACTCTTTGCAAAAGTTATTCCTCTGTAAAATAACTTTCCACACTTCTTTTTTCCCTTAGTTAACATATTGTTTTCAAATGTCCATTTAGTTATGACATCTTCATTGAAACTTTCCCTGACACTCCTTCTAACTGAGATGATGATGTTAGTGATGATGATGATGATGATGATTACTACTGTTATTATTAGATCCCTGATCAACAATAAAGCTGTTCTCAAACATTCCAGTTCTCCCTTCTTTCTGGGCTCATAGTTGGATTGCACTTTCCTGCCCTTTTTAGTTAGATGTGACAATGTTTTCTGTGGTTTTACTTAATGAAATGGTAACAGGAATGACATTTTTCACTTCTAGAGAGAAGCTGGTAGGAATTGTTTACAATTAGCTGCACTCATTTCCCCTTTCTATGAGAATTATGGAAGCATCACTGACACATAGCATCTATATCAGCCTTGGTTCCTTAGGATGAGCAGAGCCCCTTTGCTAATGTTGGTCATACAGAGTGAGGGAAATGAACAATTATTGTTTTAGCCACAGTGATTTGGGATTGTATGTCAATGCAACATAACCTACATTAATCTGACTGATACAGAATTTCGTACCTAGAATCGGTGTGCTGCCCAAACCTAAATGTGTGATCTAAAATATGAGACATTGGCAAAGAGGCCAGTTGATGACCAGAGAAGAAGCTGTAATCATAGACTGGAAAAAACAGTTACCATTTTAGAGTGACACAATATTTGGTGATACTGGAGCTTGTGGTCACTTGAGCAAAGGAACTCCAAGCTCCAGAAGTAGAGGTCAAAAAACAGTGATGATTCTGTTTGTTGAATGCATTTGGGTGTCTTTGTAAAAGGAAAAATATGGGCTCTGAAAATAAATGACCAGTTTGTAAACAGAAAGAAAAAAGAAAAAGAAAATGGTCACATTTAAGGACATGTAGGGTAGAAAGGGAACAAGCTACAAAGTCTTTGTGTTGTTTATTACAATATTAACTACAAAATTTAGAGAAATTAGGGAAAGATAAATTAGTGGAAATACTGCTCTGTAACCAAATAATATATTTTATGTTTAATAAGCCACTAATATTTTAATGTTATTGTACATAAAGAACACTGCAATTTTCTGTTTAAAGGGTGAAAGAGAGGTTATAAAGGTATCCCATTATTTGAGGAGTTTAAAATCTTAGGGATAAATTTAAACTTAAAATGTACTTTCTTTATGTACCCATGTTTGTTATAGAGGGATTCAGTAAGCAGCTAAAGCAAGTAACTAGAACAATCATAGGTAGTTCAGTTAATAGGTTTGAAGATTCTTAGTAAAGCATATCATTTCCTCACTGAGTTACTTTTTAAACTTTGAAGTCATTACAATTTGTTTCATCAATATTTTTGTTGACCTTTTGTACTTATTTAATTCCTTAACTATTTTTTTTTCTGCAATTTTATAATGCCAAATATCAGCACCATAGATATAGTATGAAATGTGAATTTAAAATTAATTTGACATTTTAAATAGTAATAGAAAATCAGAAGTCTTTAAAATAGATTGAAAACTGAAGTTTTGATTTTGAATTTCCATTAAACATTTAGATCAAAGTAATGCTGTTGTGTACAAAACAATGAATAAAATTAATAGTAAGAAGCAAAAGCAGTCAGATTATAAGGTTACAAATGAAAATACTCTATAATTGTAAACGTTTCTTGAAAATGAAACACAAAGAAAAATAAAGGGCTTTGAAAGTCCTAAATATCATCAGATAGAGTTTCCATGTTGCATTTTCATTTTTAAGAAAAGTATATATTTATTTTTCAATGCTTCTGATAAAAAAACACATTGTGCTTTTACATACAGTGAATTTAGATAAAATGTTGATTATATATTCACAGCATTGTTTGAAAAAATGTTATGGGAAAATGCCTGCTTATTTTACTATCACCTCCTTGTTTTTCCTTCTACTTTTACAAGTTCTAGAATGACTCTCCTTGAACTTAAGAGATTTCATTCAGACACAGAGTAACGTCTACTAAAAATGTATATGGAATTATTTAATAACATATTTGAGTCAACATGGACATTCTCAAGTGAAGTGATCAATGTGTGTGTTTGACAAAAACTGTTTTCCTAACTACAACTGATTTTTGTACTTTTGTGGAATTTAATAATCTTCCAAGAAGCCATAAAGCCAGAAGCAGGGAATAATTTCTCCTAATGCAGACAGAACGCTGTGACTGGGAGGATAACATGTCTCATATATAATAATAGACTGTTTGATGTTAAGAATAGATAGGGAGTGGATCTATCTAAACTCTTTGACCAAGTACATAAAATTAGAAAAACAAAAGCAAAAACAAATCTATGATTGCTATATCCAGATACGTAGACAAAAGTTGGTGCAGATAATATAAATTAAGACTCTACATTTTACAGTCTCAATTAAGCTTATGCTTCTGCACATGGGTCTAAAAAATAAAAACAGATTGCCTCAGAATAATTTTCTATCATTAAGAAGCTTGACATGCAAATTATTTTAATAAATACATTCACTCATTCAAAAGCAGTAAAATATTCTAAGTAAATGTTAATTGAGCATATACTACATAGGTTACTTTAAAAAATAAGAAAAAAATCTTATATCTGAACCATGCCATTAGAAGTCCTATTTACAATCTAACATATTTAAGTGAAAAATCTCCATGATTTTCAGCAACCTAAAGGACAGAGACCTCAATGAATCAGACTAGCCTCTGGCTCAACTAGCAAAGATATTGGCTGTAGCACCCAGGACAAGCCAACTGGTGAGTACCAGTCAGACTGAAGCTCTGCATATGTGTTGAATATGCACATTTAACAAAAAAATAAGACTAAAATCTTAGAACCAGATATCTGAGAAATAAACATTCAAATAAATACAATGACTATATCTATATATTTAAAATGAGAGAAAGCAAGCAGGCTAATTAGGTTGCTACGTATGAAATCCAATCCTTAGTTCTGTGGGTCCAGAAATGGTTTACACTTTTAATTTTTGTCCAGATAAGGCTCTGGTAGTAGAAGCACAAAATCAAATATACAAAAGTTCGGAATATATACAAGAATGTTGATTTAATCTTTTGCAATTGGAGATAACTTTCTTGACATGACTATTAATATCTGTAATTCAAGATACCTCTGTCCCAGATATTAAGAATGCTAAAAGATCAAAAATCAAAATAGTAAATAAATAAATAATAATTTAATGAGATGAAAAAATCAGGATATAGAAATGGATTGTATTTGAGTAACATATTATAAAAACTATGGAAATGAGAGTATAAGTAGCCAAAATATGAAAAGAGTATACCTTTCTAGGAGCTAAAGTAAAATCTGTTAAATTCAATGTGATTCAGAACTGAAACAAACAAAATCAATAATGGCAAATGCTAATTTTTTGTTTTTGTTTTTTTTCTCCTGAATGCTATGTAAAACATACCAACAGAAGAGTACTTTAGGGATATGCAAATAGCAAAATGTAGTTTAGAGTTGATTTGCCATATCACCTTCCGGTGAAGTCTTGTTGAGAATGGACTCTACGTATTTTTTTTTTTTTTTGAGATACTTGGGAAGTATGTTTGCTTCTAAACATCAATTTCTTTGCAAATAACATTGCAGATATCCAATATCATCTGTTATTTTTATTCACATTCTCTAAAGGTTACTATTTCTGAAAGTCTTTTTACTTGTGCAGTTTGGTTTATTTTACCCAGTTATATACTAACTATATTTACAGATACATCAAATCAGTAATATTAATAAATTAGACCAGGTTTTGGGAGAAGACCTTATTACATTGTGCGCCAGAAATCACTTTCTGATGGTAATAGAAATGAAAGTGTGCACCTGCAAGCATACTGATTTCTTAGACACCTACTGCAAAATTCTCATTTACAGATGCAGGAACTGAACCTTAAAATTGCCGAAGGATACAGTTCAGATTTAACATTTTCAGGAAGCCAGCCCATCCATATCCTCAGACATTTAGTTCAGCCTCTTATGCCATTATTTGGTGTAAAATTATGGAAGTAGTTTCTACACTTGGTGTTGCTACACCAAGTGCATCATCTGAAAAGCCAATCAGGCCCTGGAGTCTCTTTAAGATATACATGGCTGCCCAAAAGATCTCCATGTTCTCCCCATGTTACCAAACCAAACTTGGGTCTGCTCGCCCACGCTCAGTAAAGCCAATCTACTGACACGGGTTGTGGTGAAGGAAGTGCAGCATTTATTGTAAGGCACTGTACAAGGAGTCTGGGACAGCTAGAAATCAAAAAGCCCAAACTCCTCGATGGGTTTCAAGGTGAGAGGGAGGAGTGTCACAAGGTATGTGATTAGCTCATGCACAGTTCTCTGGTTGGTTGATGGTAAGGTAACAGGGCAGTGTCACAGGAGTTAACATTTCCGTTCCTTAGGCTCCAGGAGGCCTGGGGGCTATGTGATTATGGTCATCAAGTAGTTAACATCTTCCATTTGGTAGGGGTTTCACATCTATAAAACAACTCAGGAAATGTGCAGGTCCTTCAGAGAGGAGCTAAACCAGAGGATATGGGTGAGGGGTCTGTCCTGGGAAGGCCCCTAGGGTCCTGCCCCTTTACAAGCAGAGCATTGCATGACCTATATAGCCTATTCTTACACAACACTTTGCTTAATTTGTTGAGGTTCTATTGTGCCCTTTTCCTTAATTTTTCTTGCCTTTTCTAAGGTCTTTAGGTTCCCATCTTCTTTCCTGTTACAACTTCCCCTCAGCCTCTCACTAGACCTTTTTTCTTCTTTCTACTATCCACATATATTTTTTTAAAGTTCATTTTCTGGAATTTTATTCCAAGGGATTTATATAAATTTGATTTGTAGGTCACTAACAATACAAGACTAAAAGTTCTACTGTATATTTCTCTGAAGCTTTTTTGCAAGAAAGAAAACTATTTCATGATCTTTTTTATACATGATCTGAAATTTAACACATTGAAAATTATCTTTTACTCTTATAATAGAGCTGATATTCTTCTTCCCTTGACAAAACAGTGTAGTCACTGAAAGTCTCAGAAATTATGTATTGATTTTATTGAGTACCTTGAAAGGTGGTGAAATAGGTAAAATTAAGTAGTTAGATTATTTAGGTATTCCCCCACCCCCCAATATTGTCTCAATTTGTCATCATCACAGGTAAATGACCAAAGTATGATTCTCAAATTTAGGGATTCCAATATCTTCACATTTATTTAGAAAGTTCAAATCTTTACATGGGAAGCCTAATTAATGTTTTTGATGGCTGAATAAACAAAACTCATTTTCACTTATCCACATATTTATTGCTATAAAAATCATGTTAAAACTTGTTGTTTCTCTAGTAAACCAGGTTTTCCTTCTCAGGTGAACTTTCCTGGTGAATTGCTATTTTCTTTATCATTTCGTTAATACACATTTGTGTGTTGATCACTTAATTCCCACTCTTTGATTCCTTGATCCCAAAATGATCCTTTGCTCCCTTAGTGATTTAGTTTGTGCCATAATTGTTTCAATAGCTCAAAAGAACTCTTCTTTTTATGGGGCTCTTATTTCTCTCCTTTGTTGTTGTTTGCTAGCCAGGCACTGATTGACTAGAAAAAAATTTTTTCTAGGGAAGTTTGCATATTTTAACGGCAGTTGAACAGCTGTCTTAGGAAGTAATGTTTCTATATTTCACAGCTTGCTGCCTCACTGTTAATACTATTTTACTTCTCTAATGGAGGTAATTCTTAAACACCACAAATCCTAATTATTTAAACAGGAGTAGACCTTAATTCATAACTGCTTCTTCTGAAAACAAAGGAATTTTATAGCTTGGAACAGAATGCTTGTGAGGTGCCTTCCCCTTTTATCTGATGATGCACCTCATTTCCAGAACTACTGCTCCCTCAGAGGTGATAATTATCCCTGGGAGCAGCCTGGGAGCATCCTGCCACCACATGGTGGTGCAGTTAGCAAACTCAGACTGTCTAGAGTCTCTCTCCTACCCCCATGCTCAAACATTCCCAAATGATCTAATCATCGCTTTATTTTGGGAGGGGAGATTGAAGAGTGTATAAATCATGCTTATCCTTTTAAACTTTCTGTTTTAAATGGAAATATCCCACTGGCATGTGCACTTTCATTTCTCCCCCAACTATTGTAGTTCTGAAATAGAAGTAATCCTATTGATCTAATATTCAAATGGTTATACTGTCCATGAGTTCTAAAAAGTCTGTAAATAGGAAAAAATGCTATTAAAATGTGATGTTAACTAGTATATATATTTTTTCTCTATGCATCTCATTTCAAACATTTTAGTGTTCTAGTACTTGGTGTAAGGTCGGATCTTAACAAACGGCACCGCGAAACAAAGGAAAGCTTCAAGTGAGCTTTATTAGGGAGCGCTCCCAGGCGAGGTTCACTGGTCCGAGAGAAAGGGGCCAGAGAAGTCGCGTCCAGTACTGGATGAGGAGAATTTTTATTGGGGTAAAAGCAGAAGGCGGCTTGCAAGGGGAGGGGGTGGTTTGCTATACAGGGTAATTCCTTATTTGGTGAGGATACAGCAGAGCCAGGTGTTGGTTGGTCTGCTGTGGGGCGTAAGCCCATTTTCCCTTCCCGTCAGCCCCATTGTTTTCTGGGCAGGAAGTTAGAGTCTCTTGTTGATTCCCCGAACAGGTGAGGTCGTTATGTCCCAATGCCTCTCCTACCTCATACTGGTCGATGTTTTCTCTTACCCCCCGGGCCTCCTTTCACCCGGGCCAATGGACCTTACACTTGGTATATATCTCTACTTAGCACTTATTTTACTGTATCTCTGTGTGTGTGTGTGTGTGTGTGTGTGTGTGTGTGTGTGTCTGGTAAATTGCATCAGTAAATTGTGAGGGTCTTAAAGGAAAAAACATTTTATTATAAATTGTAAGTGGTATACATAATATTAAAAATTGTAGAATTATCACTAGATCCTACCCTATCAGAATATAGGAACATACTATACATTTATATTGAATGAATAAATGAAACAAAAAAATACACAAATAGAGTATTACCAACCATGGGAATGCTAACACTATCTGTCTATCAATCTATCGATCTATCTATCATCTACCTGTTCATGCTTAAATATATGTATGTGTATCTATATATATAATATATAAACATTTGCCTATATTCCAGGGATTTGATAAATTAGAAAACTATAACAAAATATGTATTTCTCTGACCATATATTTACTACATTTTCTGAAGTAAATTAAAAAAGATAAGGGAGAACTGAGAGGTACACAGTGATATTCAAATATTAAGTACTAAATAAACAAATAGTGAATAAACGCATATTGGGTTGGAGGATCAATATGTGAAGGGCCATGAAAGATAACAGTATGTAGTACAAAACCCCTGATCTCAGATTCAGAAGGTGGTCTGTCTGTTTTGGAGTCTGCCACAATTAACTGTGACAAGGAGATGTCCGTTTGTCTTTCTTTTCCCTATTTTATAGTGAAGGAAATGTTCTAAATTACTAACAGTAGTCTAAGTGGTCTAAGAATTCTATAAATCCGCCCAGTGTAAGCAGTAAGGTAAATATTCCCAGAAGCGATCCTGGGCTGACTGTCCCTTCCTTGTTCAGTGCCAGAACTGATAAAAGTTATATTTCTGGATCCTTGAGAAGTCCTTGCATTCTTTGTTCCCCTAACACCAGTAGCATCACAGCTGCAACACAGCTGCTAATAATTAGCTCTTTGATTCATTACAGGCATGGTTTAATAAAAGGATTTATAGATGGGGAAAAGAAAGTGTTCCCCAAGGAGTTAATGATTTGTTGAAGCTCACACTGTGCCCATTATAGCTAATAACATGTCCCTTTAAGAGAGGTGTGAACACAACCCTCCAGTCAGTAAGTATTGGCGAGAAAAGTGCAATTGGACTGACTTTTCAAATTCTTTATGAAAGTTACATCCTCTAATCACATTTTCATATTTATCTTCCTTGAGACCTGGCATGCATTTGACTGTCTTTACATAATTTCTCCATCCTCCAGACCTCAAAGAACATCTAGTGCAGGTTTCTGGGATATGCAAAGAGTGAATTTATTAACACTCTTTCCTAGCTTGCTTTAACCACTGTCAGTATATGTTATCATCTGACAATTTCAACATGTATTCCTTAAATATGTCCTTGATAATATGTTTCTAGAATATACCCTCTACCATATGCTTTTTAGATAATCTCTTTTCATTATTAAGTGTGTTTCATTTAATGGTTTTGCTATTATAATGTATGATGGTAATTATTCAATCAAAAATACGACATTTCACTATGATAGTTTAAAGATACATTCACAAATCTTCTATGCGCCTTCTAGCCTAATTCCTCTCTCCTTGAGTGTTGACTATACTTAGTGACTCACTTCTAACAAATAGAATGTGGTAGAAATAAAAGGATATCACTTGTAAGATTTAAAAAGGAATCATGGCTTCCTCCTTGTACTCTCTTTTAGATCACTCACTATGAGGAGTGACATTAGACACTATATTATAAAGACACCAAGCAAAACTATGGATAGGTCCACATAGTGAGGAACCGAGTCCTCCAGCCAACAATTATGTGAGTGAGTCTTTATAGAAATGGATTATTAAGACTAGGTAATCCTTCATATGACTGCTGCTTGTCAACAACCACATGACACTCTGATCTAAAACCATCCAACTCAGTTACTCCTGATTCCTGACCCACAGAAACTGTGAGATAATAAGTATTGAGGATTTTTGTTTTGTTGGTTTGTTTTAAATTTATTTAATTGAGGTTATATAGAGATAAAATAAAATTTACCATTTAAGCCATTTAAAAAAAATGTGACATTTCAAAATTAACAGAGATTCTTCAGTGAAGGGTAAGGGCAAGTACATATATATATTTTATATATATATGATATGGCCAATTATATACATGTATATATATCCTAAGTCTTCTAATTAAAAGATAATAAAATAATATTAAAAACAAAGATAAGAATATTTAAAAGATAAATATATCTCCAGAGAGATGCTACCAGTCAAATACAAGATACATTTGGGCTTGACCAAAGTAACATCTCTTCTAAGTTTAAACTTTCAAACTAAAATGAATGAAATGTTTTATTTCATAATATAGTTATTCCCTCACTTCATACACACACACACACACACACACACACACACACACACACACACACACAATCCAAATTTGCCATTATCCCTTTCAAAATCAAAATAACTAAACCCTAGTTGGAGAATAGCTCAGGTACAATTATATCTGAAGCGTAATACCATTTTTCTTTCTGGAAAATTAAATGAAGATTCTTTATTTGGTTCAAAGTGTCTCTTGGATGGTTTCATTTCACCAAACAGGAAAGAGAGGGAGGAAAGAAATCAATTGAATTCAAATTTACCAGGATAAGAGTATTTAATATTTTTATTTTCAAGCAATAAACTTCTAGTCAGGGAACAAGTTATCCTGTATTCAAACAATGTTACCTGAAATCTTCATGGAATTTGTGGTGTTTACTCTCCTGAAAAGAAAAACAAAATCCAAGTCCTCAAGTTGTAATACAATCATAAATACAGTTAGTCTTTCTCTTATTTAATCTGTTCCACCCTGTTGGCAATGACAATCTTATAAATGGAAAACTAAATGATTTATGTTTCCATAAAAACTTATTTCTAAAAGTAGATCTTTGAGCCCTATTTGATGGTGTACTTTAAATAAAATATTCCAATAAAATAATTCTAGGTATTTTATCTTTGGATTTGGCTATAATAGGAACTGACTCATGATTTTGTTTATTTGTCCAATATCCTTTTTTCATTGCCATGTAAATATGTAAAGGTCAATTGAAGCTTCAAACGTTCTAGCAGACTCTCTGAGTGACTACACAGTGTTCTATTTCAAATTCAATAGGGAATGACAAAAACATGATTTGCTGATTAAGTAACTATTAACACTCAGTAGTTAAATAAAAAATATATAGAAAGCATAGAAAAGGTTGAACATGTAACTCATAGGCTTTTGTGCATACAATTTTGTAATTCTTTGGTATTAGTGACATAATCAAAACTGGAACTACCTTAGGGAAATGGAAACTCACTTATTTACAGAAAACAAAGATGATTTCAAATTGCAAGAAAGGCAGACTTTACATGGGTCTCAGAAAGAACTGGAATAAGGGCTTGAGCACCACTAGAGTTTTCTCATTTCTCACATCAGGAATTCTCTTCACAATGTTCTCCATCTACCTCATTAAAGTCAGATTTTCTCAACAAGAAGAGAGCCTGGCTACAAATAGTTCTGTATTGCTTTTGGCTCTGAAAAATGACTTACTAACTATTCAAATTTCTTAAAAATAAAAATATGGGGAGGACACTGATTGTCCCCAAAGTGTACCTCTGGACAACAGCAGGGAAAGGGCAAGAAAGTAAGATTTTCCTTGCTTGAATTAAAAGTCTAACCACTGATGAAAGAATTGTAGCCGATGACTGTTTTCATAATATGACTGGAGCAGGAGAAAGACCTTCAGATTGAATAACAGATGGTTGCTTTTAAGGTACTTAAGATGATTAGATATGTCTCCAAGTGCAAGAAATTAAAAGCAAAAAGAAGAAAAGTGCATTTTAGAAGCAGACAAAAGTTCAAATAGCAATTCTGTATGTAGTAGCTAGATGACTGAATAATCTTAGGCAAATCATACATATTCTCTAACCTTTGTTTCTTTGTCTGTAAACCTATCAGTAGAAATAGTGAAGGTGCATTAAAACACACACCTCAATGATTCAAACTTACAAAGCTTAGTCACCAAACATTATAGGGCAACCAGGAATTGTTATGAAGTGTGCTCTGCTTAATTTAGTTACTTATAGGCTCAAAATGATAGAATAATGTCAAATGCTGGTCACCGTGCCAGAAGGAAAGAGATCTGAAAAGTCTTGATCTAGTAATTAAATGATGTCTTCTGGAGTTGACATCTGACATTTTTCTGCTCACAACTTATTGGACAGAACATGTCAGTTAGCTTCATTCAACTACAAATTGGCTTAGAAGTATAATACCACCTATTCCCAGATTCAGGACTACCACATGAGCAGAATAATAATTTTGATACTTCACCTTCTACTCACCAAATATTTAGTGTTTCTTTCACTCTACACATTGAATTGCCATCTGTTCCTGGCATCAAGCTTAACGTCCAAGATTTATTGTATTACTTGTTGATATCTCTGTCAGGATTTTTTTCTTTTTTTTTTTTGTAGCAGTCCCTTTATCAAAAAGCCCTATGTGGTTTTTTTTTTTTTTGATCCAGAAATTTACAAACTAAATAGACAAATTCTGCAGTATATACAGGGAACCAGATAGTTTCAGCAAACACCTTCATTCAGAAGGAATAAAATTTATGGGTTTGTGTGTGAATTTTGAAATCTACCTGGCAAATTATGGTGAGGGATCTTCACTCCATTGTTCTCTGTGCTTCTTGGTTCCGTTCTCTGAGTAATCTCTCCTTTTTTCTACTAAGCTTTAGATAAAAGGAGCAGTGAAAACTAGCGGCTTTTTTTTTCACCCTGCTCCTGCCCTTAGAGGATTGGGGATCTTGAAAAGTCACAGTTCTGGTGACTGGTATATTCTAGTCTTGATCAGCCACAGATATTTTTTGGTCTAAGCCACGATTTCGTTAATGGTACAAGTCTCTTCAAAACATTGTAGGCTTTTCATCGATTCAGTATAGTCAGCAAATGTGGCAAGAGCTTCCCTCACATTTATTTTTGTTATGTACTTGTTAGATTTGTGACAAATCTTCACTTTTCTGACTCTGCTTGCTCTCCTTTCTTAATAACTCATGTCTTAAATATATCAGGTTTCTTTGGAGAAGCATGTTTTTACTCTACATTTTTTGAGTCATTATGTCCCATAGAAATAATTCATTGGGAGTCAAACCTGAACTGACTCCTTGATCTAAGACATCTACATTGAGTCAGAGATTTTAAGAATGAATGTGACAGCTGTTCCCTGACTTGATTCTTGAGGCAAGAATGAGTCTAACTGGCCTTTATTGCTCAAAAGTCTTCTCAATTTGATTTTTTTTTCCCTGACTGCAGGAGAAAAGCAGTTACTTCTTCCAAACTTGCAGGTCTCCATATTTCTGTTTTTATTGTTTCATTCCTCATTGTTATAAGACAGTTCTTGTAGTAAATTGACAAATGCAGTCAACCGTAACTAATACAATCACCTCACCTTCTTCCTCGACCTATAAGCTCACTTGGTATAATCTCAATATACCCCTCTCACTATTTAGATCAGCAGCAGGCACCACGTTGTTCCACTTCTCTTCTGGCTGCCACTAGCTCATATCTACTGCTCACAATGGCAATGGGTAGAGATTTATGTTGGCAATATCTAATCAAAAATGTTGTCAGTGCTCATACATACACAAAAAATAATGTCTAATAGAGGCTATAAGTAGGCATAATAAAAGCCTGTGTTTTCCATAAGCTACCCTCTCTCTTCATCTACTTTATCTATCCTTCTATCTTCTCTAAAGGGAGGGAGAGAAGGACATACATATCCTCCTTTATACATATTTCAGGGTGCGGGAGAATAGTATGAAAATCTAAGAGCTGTGCTTTACACCTACTTAATATTTAATTTAAAAGCAATGACAATGTAAATAAAGATTTAAATACATAAGAGAAAGTGAAGGCTACAGCTTTATTTCAAAATATTACTTAGTTCTGCCCTAAGAATAAGAACAGACTAGAATATTTTGATAACTAAAATTTTCTTTGGCTACTGGTCCAGGAAATTTCTCTTTATAGGATTTCTTCTTTGATGAACATTTCTACTGGCATTCAGTTTTAGTCTGAAGGTCAATTATGCTTCTTGTATTATTCTCATCCACATGAGCTGCTGGTGGAAATATAATCATGTTTTATACTCTGTCAAAGTCTGTGGATATTTTAAAGTAACTGCTTAATATCACAAAAAATGAAGGGAAAGTTTGACTATCTTGAAATTTATCCAAGTTATTTCTTTTCCCCCTCTATGACATTGCCAAAGAATACACTATCATAATAGAAACATTAAAGAATAATTAAGAAAAACTCAATACAAATTTGAATCACCCTAAATTCAATGATAGAACCACTAATACAATTTTCGTATATCTTTCCAGCATGATCTCTATCAGTATTATTATTGTAGAAATGGGATCAACTTTGGCATTATTTTTTCACTTTTTATTCATTTAGTGGTGTACCATAAACACATTCCTCCATACTGCTTCCCAGTTAATATCTGATCCTCTACCTGCAGTGGCAATCTCTGTTCTGACTTCTACCACCATAGAGAAATATTCTTCAACAGCAGCCAATAAAAAAATCTTAGACTTCAAAATATACAGTCTATTCTTATTTTGGGGGCAAGGTAGAGTTTTCATTTCCACTTGTGTAATTAAAAATTTACTGAGGGGCTTCCCTGGTGGCTCAGTGGTTGAGAGTCCGCCTGCCGATGCAGGGGACATGTGTTCGTGCCCCGGTCCGGGAAGATCCCACATGCCGCGGAGTGGCTGGGCCCGTGAGCCATGGCCGCTGAGCCTGCGCGTCCGGAGCCTGTGCTCCACAACGGGAGAGGCCACAACAGTGAGAGGCCCGCGTACCGCAAAAAAAAAAAAAAAAATTTACTGAAACTTGAGTTAGGTACTTGGTGGGCATTCCTTGTGGATAGGTACACCTAACAGTAAGTGAATCGGTATGAATGCTTCTTTGTTGATATTTCTGAATCTGTCTACAATGTTACATGCAACAAATATTACAATCACAAATATTAGACCAAACAGTTACAAATATTTTTAACCAACGCTGTAACCAAACTTGTTCTAAACAAAAATGTCATCCATGTAGAATGTCACTGGCCATAGTTCTTTTATAAATAGAATATTAAATATTTTACAATAATTCAATTAATTAATAAAAATCATACTTTCTTTCAAATTTCTATCAAATCATGTTTACTAGAATCCTAGTACATACTTAACCTATCAAAAGCAGTGTTTTTTATATACATTGACAGGAAAGAACAGTTAATGGTTAGGAATTCTCTTGTCTAGCCATATTCCACAAGTAAAATTTAATTTTTCTTTTCCTAGAATTAGGTATTAAAGAGCAATGCATTAGATCTCAGGAGATGTATCATTTCCCTATTGTAAAGAACTTCATGACTTTAGGTCAGTAATTCCATTTCCTCTGAATATCATGCACTATATATCTAACAAGAGACTGACCAGACTTTTCTAATGTCTTTTCAAAATTTACAAGCATTATGTATGTCTGTGATCTACCAGTTCCACAGCAATTTAATTTTCAAGAAATTCTTTAAGGACAAGCTACAGCTTTCAATTTGTCAAAAGATTTTACCAGGATAGTTAGATATAGATATATATATAGATAGATAGATAGATGATAGATAGATCTTAATGCATGTTTGTGTGCTTATTTGATGAGGACTGGTTATTGATCTAATGATCTATTCATTGGTCTAATGGTCTAATAAAATGTTAATTTGATTATTAATTTATTTCCTATACTTTGAGGAAACATTTCAGTGTGATAAATCATCATCAGATTAATCTAGGTATTATGTATTACTCATAGACATTTAGAAGGATATTAGTACAAATTAATGTCCATTTTTAGATGATAATTTAAATTCAATTAATCACTTTCATATGTAACCCAGTGTCACTATTTTAAAATAGTTTTAAAACTATTGTAAGAAGTTTTCCTATTATTTACACTAATCACTGCTTTATATTTTAGTAAATACAGAGAATATACAAAATAATATTTATCTTTTCAAATAGTATTTCTTTTGTAACATTACATAAAATTAATCAGCTTTATGAAAAGGCAAAGTTCTATCTTATGCTTCTTGAAATGACCGTATAGTCTTGTTTCCTTTAGCAGAATACTGGTGTGTTGGGATAAAGATACTTACACCCTTGTGTTTTAGAACATAGTCTATGTACTGTATTAGATCTGAGAGAAGACATCAGGGAGAGAATGAAACCAAAATCAGTGCGTTTAAATGATTTGTCTGAGTCAAAAAACAATCCATGTAAGAGTCAGCCAAAAGCTACTGATGACTAATGCTCCTAAATATCAAGAACTACAGACAGTTAGAAAAAGGACCCTAGAAAAATCCTCTGAGTCAGGAGCACTGGATTTTATTATGCTTGTTTAGTGACATCTCACATGTTCAAAAATGAGGAATTTAAAAGCAGTAAGCTGGGCTCTTGACTTATCAACTGATTTTTGGTGTTTACTATTTACTATTAATTTTCCTCTGGTGATTTAATTGTCCTCTCATGATTAAATCTACAATGAAATTAGCTAGCATCAGTTTCTCTAATTTATATTACTTGAGCCTTCCTAGTGGTTGTGCAAACACCCAATTCTGAGAATTAAATAATTTCTAGCTTGAATACATAGAATGGCTTCTTTCTGACTGAAATAAACATCAAATAGTAGATGGTGGAGGCAGAACTGAGAACCCAAATCTAACCTCAGTATCCACCCTTATTACACCAAAAGGGGCAAATTCAGGAACAAAGACATAGCCTCCTTGACTTTCAGTTCAATGATCTTTTTACTGGACCACATTACCATATAAAAAATTGATAGACTTTTTATACACAATTTCTTATGGAAATGCTCATATCTATGCAAATTTAGTTGTTGAAGGTTTTTCATAGTTATTATTTGGGGGGAGGGTATTATGACATATAGTTCAAGGATTTAAAATACAGCTACCTATTTCTTTGAAGTAAACATTGAGCTACTTGACTATCTTTTAATATAATACTAATTTTTAATAAATTACTTTAGTATTTTCTCTGCATTTAAGTATTTTTTTCAAATGTTCACAGATGTCATTTATCACTTATAACTATGTTTGTCAATCAGAGTTTTCTTAGGAGAGCAGTGGAACAGATGAAAGTGAGAGATAGCAGCTTCGAGCATGGATGCCTTTCATTAATCTAGACTGTCCCCTCTGGCCACAGTGCAGTATCTTCTCTGCCCTCTCTATTGCCATCAATCATTTGCTCTCTGGAAGTCTCACCTGATCGTCACACTTCCTGCTCCTCTCTCTTATTATATCTTATGTCTTCTTTTTCCCAACTCAAAAATGCCAGAGCACAGATCAATTGAGAATGGAATAATTTTTAATATGGCCAAAAGAGGTTTTTAGTAGATAAAAAAATTGATAAATATTCAAAATTCTAGACATCTTGAGATTTATTCTGTCAATACTCATACAATTTCCACATTTTATATCATTCATATATGGGTGAGGATCTGAGCTGTTCGTGGAATATTGTGTGAACCAAAACAAAGAATATCGGCTATTTCCCCCAAAGCACACTCATTGCGTATACGACTCCTTTGCTAATATGTTGATTTTTCTTTAGGCTTATTAAATGTTAATAGGCAATATATATTCATTGTAAAATTTTTAAAGAGTCAAGAGAAAATGAAGTCAAAACTTCATCTCTCTCCACTTTTTTCACTATCTAATCATCTTTCTCAGAGGCAATCATTGTTACTTATTATTTGTGTGGTCTTTCTATCTGTGCATATCATCTTCATGCATATTTATTTTACATGAATAATAGTATACTGTATACACTGGTCTAATATTTTTTCTTTTCTTTAACCTCGTTAGTGTTTGCATTGCTTTCTGGAGTATTTTAGGAAATAGTATTTAGTATTTTTGTTCCAGTGGTTACCTTCACAACTATTGGGTGGGCCAAAAAGTTAGTTAGTTTTTTTCCGTAAGATCGCTCTAGTAGCACTTAGTTGTCTTTAATTTCATTTGAAACAATTTTGTTAGATTGTATGTGACAGCTGTCATATCAGTATGCATTTAAAAAAAGACTTATCAAAATTGGTGAATTTTTGTGTAGCCATTTTAATATTGAAGACAGAAGAAAAAAGCAACATTTTTGGCATATTATGCTTTATTATTTCAAGAAAGTTAAAAACGCGCAGAAACACAAAAAAAGATTTGTGCAGCATATGAAGAAGGTGCTGTGATTGATCGAACATGTCAAAAGTGATTTGCAAAGTTTCGTGCTGGAGATTTCTCAATAGACGATGCTCCACGGTCCGGTGGACAAGTTGAAGTTGATAGTGATCAAATCGAGACATTAACTGAGAACAATCAATGTTATACTATGTGGGAGGTAGCCGACATACTCAAAATATCCAAATCAAGCGCTGAAAATCATTTGCACCAGCTGGGTTACGAGAATAGCTTTGATGTTTGGGTTCCACATAAGTTAAGCAAAAAAAACCTTCTTGACCATATTTGCTCAAGTGATTCTCTACTTAAACGTAATGAAACATTCCATTTTTAAAACAAATTGTGACAGGCAATGAATACTGTACAGTAACGTGGGTACTGTACAATAATGTGGAATGGAAGAGATTGTGGGGCAAGTGAAATGAACCACCAACAACCACACCAAAGGCCGGTCTTCATCCAAAGAAGGTGATGTTGTGTATATGGTGGGATTGGAAGGGAGTCCTCTATTATGAGCTCCTTCCAGAAAACCAAACGATTAATTCCAACAAGTACTGCTCCCAATTAGACCAACTGAAAGCAGCACTCCACAAAAAGCGTCCGGAATTAGTCAACAGAAAATGCATAATCTCCCTTCAGGATAACGCAAGACCACATGGTTCTTTGATGACCAGGCAAAAACTGTTACAGCTTGGCTGGGAAGTTCTGATTCATCCCCATATTCACCAGACATTGCACTTTCAGATTTCCATTTATTTAGGTCTTTACAAAAATCTCTTAATGGAAAAAATTTCAATTCCTTAGAAGACTGTAAAAGGCACCTGGAACAGTTCTTTGCTCAAAAAGATAAAAAGTCTTGGGAAGATGGAATTATGAAGTTGCCTGGAAAATGTCAGAAAGCAGTGGAGCAAAAGGGTGAATTTGCTGTACAATAAAGTTCTTGGTGAAAATGAAAAACGTGTCTTTTACTTCTACTTAAAAACTGAAGGCACTTTTTGGCCAACTCAATTTGTTCTTATACAATATTCTTTTTTTTTTTAACATCTTTATTAGAGTATAATTCCTTTACAATGTTGTGTTAGTTTCTGCTGTATAACAAAGTGAATCAGCTATACGTACACATATGTCCCCATATCCCCTCCCTCTTGTGTCTCCCTCCTACCGTCCCAATCCCACCTCTCTAGGTAGTCACAAAGCACCGAGCTGTTCTCCCTGTGCTATGTGGCTGCTTCCCACTAGCTATCTATTTTACATTTGGTAGTGTAGATATGTCAATGCTACTCTCTCACTTCATCCCAGCTTACCCTTACCCCTCCCCGTGTCCTCAAGTCCATTCTCTACATCTGCATCTTTATTCCTGCTTTTGTACAATATTCTTAATCATTTATTTCTTCCATGTGTACTGACTTCCTATTGTGAACAATGAGGAAATTGCTTTTCTCCTTTCCCTACTTTCCCTCCCCACATTTTCAATGGTTCTATTATTTGTTACTAATGAGCTTTATAACTTTAAGCCACTTATACTTCTCTTAATTTATTGTCTTTAAATATTTTTGACTCTGTTCATAAAAGAGAAATTGGCCATCACTTCCACCTTTTCCCCATCTCTGCAAATTTCTATATAATGTTTTTTCTACTCGGTCATATTTCATAATTTTATATTCTTGTTCATATTTTTAATGTCACTTTTAGTTTATGCCATACAAATAAATGGATTTGTTGCTCAATAGGTAGTTATTTTACCAAGTTTCTTCATTAATTTCTTAGGTAACAAAAACTTAGCTCTGATAGTTTCTGCAAGAACAGGTAATATATACCATATAACTTGAATAGACTTTTTTTATTGAAAATGGCTTCCATGTTCAAAACTGACTTGAAGGGGTCAGCCTGAATGGACATAGAATTTTGTAGTCATCCTTGATTTTCATGAAAAAGTTATGCTGTGAAGAAGATGTAGGAAGACAGACTGATTTTTTTTCCTTTGAAAATGACTTAACATTTTCATCAAGATAACTGATGGGGATTCTTTCTTTGCCTTTAAGATTTATTATCTTTACTAAGATATATACTTGACATATATTTTATCATTTTGTGTCAACTTTTCATGGAACATTCTGTGCTCTTTAAATGTGTAGATTCAAGTTTCTTTTGTTCCTGTCGATTTTTCTTAAATTTTATCTTCCTTTTTTTTCTGTTATTTTACAGTGCTTCTCTTCTTCAAGGAAATCAGTTATATATGTTTTGTTTCTCCTTTGTCTGTCTTTCATAGGTATTATTTTTCCTTAATACTTATTTTTCAGTAAACTTTATATTTGGTATAATTTCAAGGTTTACAAAAAGGTTGCATGACCACCAGTATGGACAGAGATAGTTTTAATCCCATTTCAAATATGTGGATTAGATATTCCACATTAAGTATGGTGCAGTCACTAAAAGAAGGTAGAACTAATACAGGACAAGAAAAAAAGGCATAGACTATCTTGGTAGAAATAACAGCCTGTTTTAAACAGGGTTGGAAAGAGAGAGTATGACCAGTTCATCATTTCATCTTGATGAACTTGCTTACATCTGAGCACAATTGTGTGCAATAGTTCTAAGAATTGTCTTTGTCTTTGCTGAAGCTGATATAATTACAATTTTACCACTGTCATCTCAATCTGCTGCCTTGTGTCACTGCTCAACAAACAACACTTTGCTGTTTTGGGGATTTCCTAGTCAAATACACATTGTGGAAAATTATGAAATAAATAATGAAGTGAATCTAACAGTGCACATTTAAAAGATAAATGGGTTTTCTTTAAGGCCAACAGCAAAGGAGTAAGCAAAGGAATTACAGAAGTATCCACAGTATGTAGTAGGCTGATAATGGCCGTCAACATATCACACACTTCAATCCCTGGAACATGTAAATATTACCTTATGTTACCTTATTTGGAAAAAGGGTCTTTGCAGATGTGATTAGTTTCAGAATCTTAAAATGAGGAGATTATCTGGGTTAGTTAGATGGGCTCCTAATGCCATCATATGAATCCTTATAAGTAGGGGGCAGAGATTTGAAACATGAACTTACCCCCCCACACACATAAACACGAACACACACATGCACATGCCCTGACACACACAAGCACAAGTGAGAAAGTGATGTGAAGCCAGAGGCAGAGATTAGACTGATGTAGCCAAAATCAAGGAATGGCATTAGTTACCAGAGCCTGGAATAAACAAGGAATAGGTTTCCCTCTTGAGCCCCCAGAGGTAACAGGCCTCACCAACATCTTGATTTTGGCCAGTGTTATGGATTAAACTTCTGGCCTGCAGAATTATAAGAGAATAAATTTCTGTTGTTTTAAGACCCTGGGTTTATGTTATTCTGTTACAGCAGTCACAGAAAAGTAATAAAACTGCCCGTTTATTTTAAAATATCTTGGCAGTTTTCATGCATATGCTAGAATTGAAAGGTTCAGGTAAAATACAAGTTTCTCTCTTCTATCTAATGTGATTAGCAAATGTATTACGTATATTTTGAATCACGGGACATGCCTAAATTCTCCACTCATTTTGAAGATGTATAAACTGCCTGCATACAATCTCAACTAAATATGTATGTATGCATGTGTGTTTATTAATATACATATAATTTTTATGTAAAATTTGTGTTCCTATGGAAAAATAAATCAGTGTTTTCATTAAGATTGTTCTTGTTGGCAGGAAAGTAATGTGGTCAGAGTTGAAAGGCAACTACTTGAGTGAATTTAGAAAATTGCCCTTTCTGAGGAGTCTGTCTCTGCAGGAGCAATATAAGGATAGCACCATCCAACTCGTGGGTTATTGTGGGAGGTTACTAGATAGTAAACTTAAAATGCGTAACACAGTATGGCACAGGATTTGAAACATAGTACGTACTCAATAAATACTATGGAGTTATATTTCCTTTTCCCACAAACAAACGTAATGTATTTCTAAGAGAATTACTCTGGCAGCAGACTGGAATTGTGAAGATTGCTGTTTTGAGAAGTAAAATTGCTTCAGTATCCATTTTCCTTATAAATGGTTAGGTTTGGAAATTTTGGAGGTTGAATCTAATTTATCATTACTGTGAGGATGTCAGTAATACTGTATAGAAAACTGGCTTTTGTGAGTACAAGGATGTTTTAGTTTCCAATAAAATTACAAAATATTTACTGCATCCAGGCCAGAGACTGTCTGGCAGGTAAATAAAAACCTGTCCTCACAGCCTTAAATCACTATCATCTCTACACAGACATGTTATTCATTTCCAGACTAAAAGTCCCAACACCACCCAGTTCTATTGAAAATGAATTTTCTTCTTACTGAATTTTACAATCTGAAGCAAATAACGGTGGCTCAAAAGGAACAGTCATGGAATTATTAAAACTCAAGTAAAATTAATTTTAATAATGTATTTTAAAAGCTCTGAAGTCAAAGTATTAATCAATTTTCTAAAATTCAATTAATCATACCATAAATGTTTTTAAAGAAACCTTTCCCTAAGGGTTGAAATCGAATTAATCATAGAAAAGTTTTGCTGACAAATGTTTGTTAAATGCATAATGTGAAGACATGATGAGGGTTCTATTTTCTTTTCTAAATGATGTGATTGCCAACTTTAAGATTGTAGAAAGAAGTAGTGCTTCCAGTGAGCTCAGAGCTAAATCTGTGAGTTTTGTATTCAACCCCTGATCTAAGGCCCTCACTTTTTGTTATAGAGGAGCATTTGTGGACCAACTGTATGAATTATTAAAAATGAGAATTCCATTTATATATGGCATATAGACCATGTCAAAGTAAAACCCTGTAACTTAATGGCTTAGAACAATAACCTAATAACTATTTCATAAATATAATCATATAGAGAAAAACAAATATCATATATTAATTCATATATGTAGAATGTAGAAAAATCGTACAGATGAACCGGTTTGCAAGGCAGAAATAGAGACCCAGATGTAGAGAACAAACATATGGACACCAAGGAGGGAAAGCTGTGTGTGTGTCTGTGTCGGGGGGTGGTGGGTGGTGGGATGAATTGGGAGATTGCGATTGACGTGTATACACTAATATGTGTAAAATAGATAACTAATAAGAATCTGCTGTATAAAAAAATTAAATTAAATTAAATGTTTTTAAAAAAATGCCATCTTCGGGAATTTTCTGGCAGTCTAGTGGTTAAGATTCTGCGCTTCCACTACAGGGGGCACGGGTTTGATCCGTGGTCAGGGAACTAAGTTGCCTCTAGCCATGCGGCTCGGCTGAAAAAAAAAAATAAAGGTGCCATCTTCATCAACTTCTTTGCATCCTCATGTTTGCACTCCCCTTCCCCAACTAATCCTTAAACTACTATTATCTGATTTATGCCCTCAACTTCTCCAATGAAACTTCAATGGCGATGTTCACTGATGAAGTCCTAAATGATAAACCCAATAAACATTTTCATCTTTATAATTTCTAATGTTTTTATTAAATGTGTCAATCAGTTTGTCCTTCAAAAATTCTCTCTTCTTTTGGAGTCTGTAGTTACTGCCCTCTGATGCATAGGTTCTTAATCTGGAGGCTGTGGATCACATAGATATGGACAGAGGAAATTTGCATCTTTATTTGTATTAACTCAAACTGAAATTTAACATTTTATTCAATTATGATTATTGTCAACACTAGGGTGTATTAGCAATATCTACTGATTTGTCACTAGTAGAAGTATGGATGTTGTCATCTTACAATACAATTGATACAAATATCTTGTCATATCATTTACACTCATCTTAACTGCTAAATTATGGCCATTATTAGACCTCTTGTTAGATCTTGGTTTTTAATATATTAATAAAGAAGGGCATATATTACTCTAAAAAATTTTTTTAAAAATAAATGTAGTCATATAATTCTGCTCCCAGAATCATGATGTGCCATGATCAATGTCACCTTTTAATAGTTCCCATAATTCTATCATTTATACTACATACTAGGATACTCCAAATGGATCAAATATTTAAATGCAAAAAAGTGACGCCAGAAAAGTACTTGAGGAAAGCTTGACCGAATTCCTTTGCACTTTAGAATGGGAAGGACTATTCTAACTATAACTCAACATTCAGAAGTTATAAATCAGAAGATTTACCAGAAGATAAATCAGAAGATTGACAAAATTACCTACATAAGTAAACAGATAAAATAAAACCCTATTTGAACAGTAGTGGCAATATATATATTATGCTCCTACTCAGTTTTCTTTCATATGCTGCCCATTTTTTTTTAGCACAAAATAAAAAAAGAAATGATATCATTTAAAAACCTCTAAACTGAAACTTGGTCATTTCTCAACACATTCTGACTGGACTTTAGTTCCTGTCAAGGATTTCTAATCATTGTTCCCCTGAGAAGAGCTTGGCCATCATTCTGCTTTGTGTGTGTGTTTGTGTGTATGTATGTGTGTCTGTTTTTACTTCAATCCATTTTTTTAATATGACATTATTTTGTGGACATGATTGGACAATATATTTACTCATGCTATCTCAACCCCAAATTCACTCTTCTATATGCTCCTTTGTGATCCTGGACCTGAGAGACTAGACCCTGAATATCCCAAAGTTTTTTTTTTTTTTAAATAAATTTATTTATTTGTTTATTTTTGGCTGCATTGGGTCTTCATTGCTGTGCGTGGGCTTTCTTTAGTTGCTGCGAGCGGGAGCTACTCTTTGTTGTGGTGTGCGGGCTTCTTATTATGGTGGCTTCTCTTGTTGTGGAGTATGGGCTCTAGGCTCATGACTTCAGTAGTTGTGGCACGCAGGCTCAGTAGTCGTGGTTCATGGGCTCTAGAGCGCAGGCTCCGTAGTTGTGGCACATGGGCTTAGTTGCTCTGTGGCATGTGGGATCTTCCTGGACCAGGGCTTGAGCCCATGTCCCCTTCATTGGCAGGTGGATTCTTAACCACTGAGCCACTAGGGAAGCCCTGCGCCACCAGGGAAGCCCCCAAAGTATCTTGACAGATAGTTTTCTCTTAATTTATATCAGTGGGAGGCATTCATGGAAGACTGCAAAGAGGGAGGGTGGAAGAAAGGATTCTTTTCAGGTGTCCAGAGTCTTCCTAAATCAGTTCTGGTCCAGTCTCCGTGTCTTCCATCACTCCTAGCACCAGTCATCTGCATTGTATAGGAGATATCAGCATGGGCTGCATTGTGCCCCCCCCCCCCCCCCACACACACTAGAAGTCCAAGCACTTACTCTGAATCAGGAGCCTCAGAGACCCTTTTCCTGACTTCAGAGATTACATGACAACTGTTTAGCCACTCCCCCACCCCATGCTCCTAGTTTTTGTGACAATGTCTCTTTATGTAGGTTCCCAAGTCCAAGGAGTGGTAGCTTTTCAAAAGCTATGTGACCAATTTTCTATATTTAACTTTCTCTGGTGCAATACCAACCATAATTTCTTTCCTGTAATGACCCTAACTGATGCTATAAGTGGTGCCAGGAGTGGTCACATGAATCGTATCCTTAAATATAAAATCCTGGAATTAGTTTTGATGATGAAAACAGTTATTGGAAACTGACAATCTATAGCATGTAGTGGTATCGAAATTACTTAAATTAAGATTTGTCATTCCTAAAATTGTCTATTTTAGGCCAGGCTTCAGGATATCTGTATTAATTGACCATTATCAGATTAACGCTGAGAGTAAGAACTAAGGGTGGGAGGCTGGCTTCTGATTTTCCTAAAGAAAGGAAAGAAAATGACATGCTCTGGGCCACAACTCTTTGACCAATCACAGTCAGATGATCAGAGAAGTACTACTGTGGTCCTAAAATAATCACTCATATCTTATAACAGCTGAACAGGTAACAATGAAAATTATATCCTAAATTTAATTATGCTGGATATAAATTGATGATTTGAATTAAATTTCCACTTTCCTTATCATCTATGTGTAAATAAGGGAGTAGAATGAGGAGTGGGATTCTGTTAATGGAATATGGTAATTTGTGTGTACTGGATAGAAGTTGAAATCTTTGGTTATGCAACACTCTGAGATTTCTTACCAGTGTAAGCAGTACCTTCACCTGCGGGTGAGAAGATGGACTTTTCCTTGTTTGATAAATTTACTTAATTAAGTAGGCTTGCAAGGGATGCCATTTCTCCTCAAGACGTAACCCCACCAAATCTTATTGCTCAAGAGTTAATTGTAATCATATTTTAGCATCCTTTAGAGAGATAAGAGCAAAATCTGACCCAGAATAATAGTTTTTACTTGGAAATATTGGTAAGATTAAGATTTGTTAATTTATAAAAGCATACAACTTTTAAAATATGTTTGGGAATAAATCCAAGGAAGTTAAATCTAGGAAGCCAAATATATCAACAGAGAGCCAGATAATATATGGATATGGAGACAGGTTTTAACTGAATGTGTCAGCTCAGGCAACTGTGAGTGGGTCTACTCTTTATTTGGTTGGTTGACTGAAACCTAGCCTTGACAATGTCAAGCATTCAGTGAGGTTGAGATGTGTTGCAGGGTGGGTTTTCTGGAAACAGAAACTGAGATGGAGTTTGAGGTGCAATATATTTCTTAAGAATCAATCCCTGTGAAAAGAAGGAGAAAATGGATTGTGCAGAGGGAAGAGCTAAAATACAGCACTGTCCCGTCACATCCTCAGTCAAGTCAGTGGTGGGGATCTTGGAAGGATTCCATTCTGAATTTTCCTGCATTGGACCAAAATAGCTGGACTCTATAAACCCTCCCCACTATGTTGCAGAATGTGGGTTGCCTCAGGAAGGATATGACCTTGAGTGAAGCTGGTCTCTGCAACCAAAGTAAACCTTGAAGGAGCTGACAGCAAGAGGCTGTCTACCGACCTCTTTTTAAATGGACAGCAATTCATTCTTTGAAGGGGAATCAGTGGCACAGGAGGGGAATCAGGGTGTCATGGGCTGTCTACCCAAGATGTTAGAATGTCCCTGGCTTTATCTACAGGAAGTCAATGTCCTAGGGAATTAGGAAGTTTGAAATGGCTTCTTTATGTATGATATGAACATCACCCCATATTCTCTGAGAGCTTAAAGAACTCTGGTCCCATCAACTCTTTAAACCATGGTACATTTAGAGCTTCCCCGTAGTATTCTATTCAGAAAATGTTTCCTTTTGTCATTATCACCTTTTAAAAATGCCACCTTCATATGAAGACCCTTCCTTATTATCTTCTTGAATATAACCAGACATACTCATCTGCACCTAAACATACCAGTCTTTTATACTGCCATGCCTTTGTTCATGATGTTGCTTTACTAAAATGCTATTCCCTCCCTTTTATTTAGAAAACTGAATTTGTACTCACTCTCTAAGTTGTGCTTCAAATATTATCTTTCTTTAAATCTTCTTGCACTCCTGAAGACAGGACTGGTTGGTATATCGCATCTTCTATAAATACCAAGACATGATATTACTATATTTCCTTTATACATTACTCTTCTACCACCTGATTTTAATACCCTTGAGAACCCAGGCTGAATATTAATTATGTTTTTATATCCAGTTCCTGCACTACACTATATCCCTTTGTTAATGGTTGCCAGGGAAAAAGTAGTTTTTCTAACAAATGGTGAAGTAATAGTGCAATTAATTGAGATTAAGAAGCTGTGAAGATGAGAAGGCTTGTGAATAACATAGGAAAATGAAAAGATGCTGAATTTAAGACAATTTGAGCTTTGAAGTATCTGAGAGAGAGCCTAACATAGATATAGGTAAATTTGTGTTTATGAGATAATGAATGAAAGAATAAATGAATGAATGGATGTGAAATACTTCAATGGAAAATTTCCTTAGCCAGTCAAGGCTAGAGATCAAATAAAGAGATGGCTTAGCAAGGTAAACACATTTTTGTGTGTGTATGGCTGCCTTATCACTGCACTACAGAGAATAGGATACTGCAGCTTCTCTAAAAGTCTCAGAATCACCCCGTGAGCAAAGAGCCTCATAATTATTTTTTAGACAGGCTCATTAAGGTATACTCGATATGCAATGAACTACACATACACAACACATATTAAAAGTGTACAATTTGACAGAGGCATACACAATTGCAATAATCACTACAATCAGAGAGAATACATCCATCACTTCCAGAAGTTTCCTCACACCTCTGGTAATCCTTCCCTCATACTTCACCCTACCCCATAACTCCAACAAATCACTGATTCATTTTTTGTCACTATATATTAGTATTTATTTTCTTGACATTTATATCAAATTAATTAATATAGTATATGCTCTTTTTATCTGGCTTATTTCACACAGAATAATTATTTTGAGATTTATCCATCTTACTGCATGTGTCAATAGTTCTTTTATTGATTAGTGGTATACATTTTATAGATATTCCCCACTTGTTTATCCATTGATAAGCACCTGGTTATCATTTGGCTAATTTGCATATCATGGTTATCATTTAGATAACCATAACTTTCATAGCCATTGGATAACCAATGGATAAACTGGTTATCAATTATTTTGACATGCACATTTGGGCTGTTTCCAATTTTTGGCTATTACCAATAAAGCTACCAATAAATGAACATTTGCATACAAGTCTTTACATGGACATATATTTCCTTTTTCTTTTTGGTAAAAACCTAGGAGTGGAATGGCTAGGCCCTATGATAGGTCTTTGTTTAATTTTTTAAGAAACTGATAAATATTTCCCAAGAGGTTATACCATTTTACATTCATACCAGCAGTTTATGAGAGTCCCAGGGTGTTATTTTTCTAAAATTCTTAGAATCTCCACATGAAGAAAGAGCCACCTAGATATTGTTTATCAAGTATTACAGATTTTTTTTCTCCCATGTGATCTTTTTCACATTCTTATCCAAAGCCATCCATGCTTTACTTCCCTTTAAACTCTTGAGCATCTTATAATTCTTGGTTTACTTTTCTTAGTATTTCCTTCTTTCTATTTAGGAGCTATTCTGTTTCCTATGCTGGTGTATAGAATGGTTCTTCTTAAGTCTTCTCCCTTTCTGAGGCATAAAAAGCAGCATGTATGAGCTTCACAGAGAGCTGGCAATTAATTCTGTCAGTCAATCAGGGAATAGCTTCTGAACAAAATCTTCAATTTCCAAACCTTTTTATTAACAAATGGATTTTTTTCCTTTGTGATTCCTTAGAGTAGCTACCTTGGATATCTGCCTGTTTCTATTCAGGCTTCTTATGCAACTTTCTTCATATGATCTCATAATTTTTCTCCATTATTTAGATCTACAAAATGTCCTTAGTGACAATCACAAATAATTACCAATAAATTTTAATTAATAATAGCTGGTAATAGTTACCAACTGAGAAGTAGTCAGAACTTCACTTATTTCCCTCCTCCCAATTCTTTCTTGCCAAAATCCTGAATATTATTTTACCCTTTTTGCCAATAATCAACATTACCATCAACACTCATTTTTTCTCTCAACTTAGCTCAATGAAGTCATTAATGAGAAAACATCCCACCATACTGTTCCCTCCCCCAGTAAGCTAGCTGTGATTGTATCTCCCCTTTAACTCCTTGTGTGGACAGTACACTTTTCTACTATAGCACCTATCATATTATTGGACTTATATCTTTATAAGTCTGTTTTCCATTACTATAGTGAGCTTCAAACTGGCAGATCAAGTCTTACTAGACTTTTTTATTTTCATACTAGATATTCAGTTCACATATAATCTTTTCAGGTGTCAGATGTGTGATTTCCACTTTCCCGATTTCAGAACTTGTAAGACCAAGGCATCAAATAGGCAATATTTAAAAATTTACAGGCTGATGGATCAATAAGGAGATTTTTCAGAACCATTAAGCAATATATTCATTGATTCTGAACTAACATGCACTCATGCTGAAATGACTTCTTTAAATGATTTCTTGAAAGAGAACTTGCACATGACCATCTTTTCTCTGTTCATTAGCCGAAAATGCTGTGATCTCCAGTAGTTTATGACCATATGACTGTTACACTTTTGTGTTATTTATGTACTTCATGGCTACATTCAACCTTGGGGACAAATAATAGTTCAAAAATCAATATTATATTTCACTTTGTAATTATTGAGACATTTCACATACCGTATCCTGTTTGATCCACACCGGCCTTGTGATGCAGATAAGGTAAGTTGGAAGAGCTACCTACAGTTACAACCATTCAAGCTATGATTTACTCAAAAGTTGCTATAGAGAGACACATATCCATTAACCACAAAAATCAACAGAGAGGCTATAAAAGTAAGGACATGTCTGTAACAGTAAAAATACTAAATAATGCCATGGTAGTTAGGTCCTTTTGACTGCCCTTACAGTATCAACAACTACTTGTGAAAGCCAAAGCCATCTCAGCAGGACAGACCTGATCTTTTAAATAGTCAGAGTGGGTGTAATACCTGAGTATTCAGAAGGAAAGAGATGGATTTAAAGGGCAGTGCTGATTCTGTTCTTAATCATGGTATATCTCCTTTAAAAAGAGGCAATACATTGGCTAGGAACATAGGAAAGGTATTCGTCTCTAATATATCTTCCTCCTCCTCTAACCTACTTGTGATAGATGTATTTGCTCCAAAAGTTCTTCTTTTATGTTGCTTGTATTCCCTAGAGGCTTAATTCTCACTGTCATCTTCTCCTAGGAGTGACTTAATCCGATAATGGAAGTCCAGTTAGCTTAACTAACCTTAGGGAAAATAAACAGAGTGGAGCGGAGTTTATGATAAGTGTAATGAGTGCCCAAGGTCCAAAGAAAGAGAGAGCTGCCTGGATGTGGGAGCACAAAATTCACAGTTTATTTACTTTGTTAAGAGATTGACCAAAGACTAACCCTAATCTATCCAGCTCTGTATGTGCCCAACTCTGTAACTGTAGGCTAACCTAGGCTCTAAACCAAGTCTAATCCTAAGGACTCCATCATTTGAACCCCTTACCTTTTGACTTCTGGTCAGGTTAAATCACTGAAAGACAACAGTAGGAGGCTCAAGGACAGAAGAAAACTTCCCCTGATTCCTCCCTCTCAGCTTCTGTGACTATAGAAAAAGCTGCATTCCACCAGAAATACAGTTTCTACTCAGAAGACCCTTTTTAATAACTCCAGATCTCACTGGGCCCTAGTAACACCATGTCTTCCCTTTGCATCATCCGTGAGGGTGGCAATTGTTCTGCTGTTGGTAGTCCTTGAGTACCCCGACAACCTTTACTGTTTTTTTTTTGTTTTTTGGTTTCCTTAATCCTGTTCACACATCAGTAAAGGAATCTTGGTTCTTCCATCTGCCTACAACACCTCAGACTGTCCTATCATTTGTTGCCAATTTGACTTCTGCTAAATGTCTCTTCTCAGGAAGGGAGGTAGTGTATGTAGAGTTGATGGAACATAATGATGTGTTTGAGAAGAATGTGAAGCAACTATCCCAGGTTCCCTATTTTCTAGAAAACTGTGGGGCCTTCTGACCACAATTTTCCTTACTCACTACTCCTTCAACCATCTCCACCCACTTCCTTTCTCATTTTCATTTTCTCCTCCCTTAATCTTGTATTCTTTATTATCATTTGTCATAGATTGTTTATTTCTTCATAACTTCATTGCCATCATGCTGTCTGATGAATATACTATTCTCTGTTTAACGACAGCCTGATGTGGTGGAAGTAGCATTTAGAAGACACACCTTCAAAAGATGACTTGGCTGTTTATTGGCTTTGTGACTCAATAAGTTGATTAATTTTCTAAAGCTGCTCTCTTTCCTTTATCATGATAGTACTGAAAACGATACTGCTTGCTCACAGAGTTGCTTTGAGGACCAAGTGAGATAGTAAAAGTGAAGGTTCTTTGAAACTTCAAGGCAATATCTTAGCATAATGTATTATTATTTTATTTGATCATTTGGGGGTCTAAAATGAACCACTTTATCATCATTTGTATTATAGTTGATGTATTATACTTACAAATATTGGAAAATGATGCTTGGATAGTTGTAATAACATTTTGTGCGTAATAGTTTGAAATTTAAATAGAGAAACATTTTCCACTAGAAAGAAGGAACAAAGAGAGGTTGCAGAAATTATGAACAATCCCTTACATACTCCGATCCCATCAAGATATAGTGAATGGAAAATAATTTTAACAGAAAAAAATAAAATCTAATGTGAATAGTAACAGTTAACCTCGGATCTCCACCTAAATTATATTACATTTCATATTTAGTGAGCTTCTGACCGATGCCTATAATTTTTTATATCTTTATTGCTGTAATATTTTGGCCAATCAGTGTTGGAGCAGAGTAGTTCTCAGTAACTTATATAAAGAGAAAAAATGCTAAAGATGTTTGCCAAGATTTTCTAAGTTTTAATTGTAGTAAAACATGTACTTTACCTTCATTTCTTTAGAAGAGGTCAGGTGAGTCCACAATACATTTTTTTTTCCAACTTCAATTTCAGTATGTGGATTTTAAGATAATAAGAAAAGGATATACTCATTGCTTTTTGCCAAATGCACAAGTCTGCCATGTGAAAATGTATTCCCTTTATATATCTTTGAATAAAACATGACAAGGACTCTCTATATATGTCATGACAGACCTACACAAAACACTGTTGATGGAAAGAAATGTCCTCTGAATTTTCATTCAGTATACTTCCATTGATAATGAAATTGCACATCAAAGTGACATTGTAATTCCCATTTACTAAGCCATCTTTATTTTAAACAGGAAATGGTTCTGTCCCCTTTCTTTTCTAAGAAGATATTAAATAGTTTCCCCCATCACATCCCAGCCACTCTATTTCCCTGTTTCAACATTTAGTGATACATAATTAAGTTGAACACATCTTTCCTGCAATGTCTTTAAGAAAGAAGAAAGGTAACCTTCAGTAAGGATCCTTTAAAATTCTCCACCTCAATGTGACACAAAAAGGTCAATTTGAAAGTTGTCTTTTCTAAATGAGAACAATTTCAAAATTCCACTAATGTTTTCTGTAATCATTAGTAGTATGGCCACAACAACATAGTCTCTAGGTAGTTAAAAACATTGAGCCAAATTTCAGGCAGGCATTAGCAAAGCATAAAGATGCCACTTCATTGTACTTTTAGCGGTATCTTTTTCATATCAACAGCATAGTTACCGGCCTCCTAATGGAGCAAGTATTCTACTTAGTATTCATCATCTGAAAGAAATAGTGATAATTAACTGTATCCACTGAGATAGCTGCTAATGATATATGCCAAGACCAGGCTGCTGATGTGGAAATACGTGGAACCAAAAACAGATATTTCTAAAACCCAATTGTGAGCTTTTTTCTTCCTTTGAAAAACGTTGATAAAACCTACAATATAATAGGAATTACTAATTACTTGATGGAGAATTGTATCTCAGTGATGATTCATTGTTTAAGAAGTAGCATTTTGTTCCTTAAAATTTTAACTCTATTTTTGAGAACTGCCAAGTTATCTCTGAGCTTTTAATCTGTAATGATGCAGGTAGAAAAGTTCAGAAACATATAATCATGATAGCATAATATTATTGTTCTAAATTTACTTAAACTATCATTTTGAACAAAGTTATTGAGGTATACAAGGTTATGTTCACTTTGTTAGTAAATTAAAAAAATAAAATTCAAGGGATATTTGAATTTTCCATGAGAAAGACTTGAGATAATGCTGCTCTCAGTGACTAGAAATAGTAATCCTTAAAGAAAAATAAAAAACACAGTGTGAAATAGAAACTTCAGGCATCCAGAAGTGTCCTCCTTCATCATCAAAAACTTATAAGTGGTTCGTTTTTCATTAAACTTTATTTTTAGGGCTGTTTTAGATTCATGCCGGTATTGACCAGAAGAAGGTACAGAGATTTCCAATATACCTCTTGCCACCACACATGCATAGTCTCCCCGATCATCAGCATCCTCCACCAGAGTGGTACATTTCTTAGAATTCATGAACCTACACTGATGCATCATTATTACTCAAAGTCCATAGTTTATATTAGAGCTCACTTTTGGTATTTCATAGTCTATGGGTTTAGATAGATTTATAATGACAAATATCCATCAGTATAGTATCATACAGTGTATTTTCACTGCCTGAAAAATCCTCTGTCTTCTGTCTATTCATTCTTCTCTCCCCACTAACCCTTGGCAGCCACTAATCTTTTTATTGTCTCCATAGTTTTGTCTTTTCCAGAGTAACATTTAATGAGAATCATACACCATGAAGACCTTTCAGATTGTTTTCTTTCTTAGTCATATACATTTATGTTTTCTCCATGTCTTTTCATGGCTCAATCACTGCTTTCTTTTTAGCACTGAGTAATATTTCATTGTCTGGATGTACCACAGCTTCTCTATCCATTTACCTACTGAAAGACATCTTGGTTGCTTCCATTTTTTGACATTTATTAATAAAGCTGCTATAAACATCTGTGTGCAGGTTTTTGTGTGGACGTAAGTTAAATATCAACAAGTGTATTTGCTGAATTGTATGGTGAGAGTATGTTTAATGTTGTAAAATGCCTCCAAACTGTTTTCCAAAGTGGCTGTACCATTTTGCATTCCCATCAGCAAACCACTAGTTTGTTCTCTATATCTGTGAGTCTGTTTCTTTCCTGTTATATTCACTAGTTTGTTTTATTTTTTTAGATGCTACATATAAGTGATATCATACAGAATTTGTCTTTCTCCATCTGACTTATTTCACTTAGCAAAATACCCTACAAGCCCATCCTTGTTGTTGTAAAGGGCAAAGTTTCTTTCTTTTTTATGTCTGAGTAGTATTCCTTTGTGTGTGTGTGTGTGTATATACATACATATATATATATATATATAAACACATACACGCATATATATATATATATATATATCACATCTTTATGCATTCATCTGTTGATAAACACTTAGGTTCCTTCCATATTTTGGCAATTGTAAATAATGCTTCTATGAACATTGGGGTGCATGTATATTTTTCGAATTAGTGTTTTGGGTTTTTTTTGGATATATACCGAGGAGTGAAATTGCTGGGTCATATGGTAGTTCTATTTTTAGTTTTTTGAGAAATCTCCATATATAGGTGAGTGATTTCTAAATGCTGAGAGAAACAGTACTACAATCTCTTAACATGTCATGCATAGGTAGCACAGTACTGCATTTAGAATCTGGGGTACTTGGTACCTATTGGATTAATTTTTGCACCCATGACCTCTGCTGAAACTCTGAGATAATATGAGAGGATCATGTTAAATATCCTGGTACGTAAGGATTCTAAGGTGTTGTTTTCCTTGCCTCTTCCCTCTCTAACTCACAATCAGAATTTAAAAACTAAGATTTTTTAGTTTGAATCTCTCATAGAAGCTGCAAATTTTTATGTACGTGTAGCATAACTTTAACTAAAACCTATTATAAAAATACAGAGCCTCTATTCTTTTATATTCACCTCTGTCATATGGGTGGTCACAAAGTTGAGTAGTCATGTGTGTAGGTGAGGGTGTTATTTTTTGTTTAGGATGATTAAAATAGATCACTACTTTGTGTAATAGTCTAGTTACAAAGATTTTGTAAGCTTTGTGAGATTATAAACTGCACAGCATTTTATTGTGCTCTTCAAACATATATAAAATCAAATTATATATGATCTTGGGTATTCCTTTTGATTATATGTTACGGGTAGTGAATGCCTTGAATCCCAAGCGTCTCATCCACTATCTAGAATGCAGAAGTGAACTGTAATTGATTACTCAATGTCAAGAACCTAGAGAGAGAGTGGAATTCTTCTCCTCTTGCCAGAATTAGAAGGGTCTGTGAGGCTTCTAATGGAATCAGGGACTTATTACATTAGTTAAAGTTCTTAGCTGATGAGAAATGAACAAACCTAAGGAGGCTCTATTCTGGAGCTGGCAGGGTGTATGGAGAGGCAGTTCCAACTGGAATACCACATAAAATAGCATTTATGTTTAAAAACTTGATTGAAATTAAGATTTTCATAATAAACCATGTAGTCAAGATTCTGACTCCCCTGTGTGAGTATACATCACATGCTATTGACTATACATCAAGCTCAAAAACAGCAGAGTTTTGTCTGATGTGTCACTTTCCCGTCCCTCACTAAATATATATCCTCTCTCTGCAACAAAACTTGTGATAACAAAAAAACAAATATAATCTAAGTATAATAAAAACAATAATTTAATAATTATATTAATATTTAATGTAATTAAATAAATATATATTAAATAAATGTGTTGATAGTAATAAAATTATAAATATACATTGTCTTGGCCAAAACGTTTTTTCAGGTTTTCCTGTAAGAAAAAATTTTTTGGCCAACCTTATATTATATGTATTATGCATATATATATTTCATATTTGTATAAATATATATATGAAGATGGTTACATGCTTTGTACTTTGGTTATTGTGACAATCATACCAGTAATAATACTTATAATTAAAGCTTAATAAATCATTTTTTCTGGTCTGGACTGTTTTGAGAACATTATATAGAGAAATTAATTTAACATCCACAGAAAATAAGAGAGTGAGACATATAATTAGTATTTTCATATTACCAAGGAGGGAACTGAGGTGCATAAAGGATACATTTCTTGCCCAAGGTGAAGCAGTTTGTAAGTGATAGGGCCAGGATTTGAATTTTACAAATTTGACTTCAGAGTTGATGCTCTTACACACCATACTGTACTGCCTCTCTGAAAACATCAGATTAAAATTTACAAAGCAAAAATTAAATTCTGTAAATCTAAAGCCATAAAGTGACAATAAACATTTCCATATACAAGATAAATTTCTTAGTTTGTGTATTTCTATATGGACTATTTAAGATCACTGAACTTTTCTTATATGAAGACAAGAAATTTATCCTAGTATAATATAGATATATTTCTCTGTAAGAAATGTTACTGCTTTTAAAATAGCAGATGAGAAAAAAAAAACAGAAGAACTTTGGCATTAAAAGACATTCTTAAAAATATATGGTCATTTTAAAGCAGATTGCATATAGAGTTATGTTTATTAAGAAAATTGTCTTACTTTCAATAAATCTACAAGGAAATACGATAGTAGATATTTCTTTTAAATTCAAAATAGTTCCTAAGTTATGTAGATGCCCTGAAGAAAAATAGAATTAATTATATCATATAATTAGCTTGCTCTGTTTTCCTGACATAGCTAAGAAAAATTCCTTTAGCCTGTATATAAATGCAATTAGAGTTTTAGAAAAGGCCAGAACTGCAGGCACTTTATATTTCCTTTTTGGGAGGAGGCATCTCATTTGAGTGGGAATAACCACAAAAATGGATTTTGGAAACATGGATTCTCATGTTTATCATGCTTCTGACAAACAATTTCAGTAAATTTTTTAGACCAGTTTCGTCATTTGGACAACAAAAGCAATGAACAATTTCACCTCTATGTCCCCTTACAATTTACATATTTTAAAATCAACTAAATGTTTGAGGTAATGGAAAAGACATATAAGAGCACATTTTTCAAAGTTTATAAGAATTCTGGCTATATCTAGTTGGGCATGGATGACATTTTATCTCCTCAGCTTTTCATAGTTTGACAACATAGGAAGACCTAGAAATATTAATCATGCTAATGAAATGTTAAGAAACTTGTTCTTATTTATCATTTCTTTGTTACAGCAGATTTTAAGAGAAAGGGATGATACTTAAAAACATGTTCTAACATTAAATAGAAATGACAGGTAACTTTATAAAAGGCAAATTGGGGTTAATTAGTTTATTGGTTTACCTAAAACGTATTGTTTACTTAAAAGTGTTTAGTATCCTGTCGGGATGAATAAATCGTTGCTCTAGTTCACAATTTTATTTTAATTTTAACACTTGGATAAAGTGTGAAGTTGTTTGCAGATGCCTGGGAACTTAATGAATTGAAGACATAAATTCTCCAGATTACAGCAATAGAAAATGTGTTCTAAATTTTATATAGTCATACTTTCTGTGTGTCCATAGCCAAGAACATTTCATCTCTTCTAAACACATGCTATAAGTTTTGATTTCTATGTCACAATGGAAAAACTGAGAGAAGAGATAATTTAAACCATGTATCCAGACAATTTTATAAATCCCAGCTACAGCATATACTTTTAGTCTCTGTGAATGGCATTCCCTGGAATTGTACGGTGCCCAAACTGCAATCACACCCAGTATCATTGAACATATAAGAGGTTTGAAAATAAAGATGTTCTTAGAAAATAAATGATAAGTGTACTAACTCTGTCTATTTTCTAGACATATTGGCTGATAGGCAGGCTAAAATTTGAGTCCTTAAAGGAAAAGTAAGATTTGTGGGGAAGTAATTACTGAGATGGCTTCTCAACAACAAAAACGACAGACTGGTGAGTGGGGACAAAGGATTAATCAAGATTAATCCTTTTTTTTTGGTTCCTTTACCATTTTAAATCTTTCAAATTAATTTGGAAAGATATATGCATCCCCAATGCTTATTGCAGCATCATTTACAATTGCCAAGATATGGAAGCAACCTAAGTGTCCTTTAACAGATGAATGGATAAAGAAGATATATATACACACACACACACATACAGTGGCACACTACTAAGCCATAAAAAAAGTGAAATACTGCCGTTTGCAACAAAATGGCTGGATCTAGAGGGTATTATGCTAAGTGAAATAAGTCAGACAGTAAAAGACAAATACTGAGACAAATGATCTCACTTACATATGTGGAATCTAAAAAACAAAACAAACAAAACAAAACAAAAGGGAGACTCATAGATACAGAGAACACACGAGTGGTTGCCAGAGGGGTTGGGGGTGGGGATATGGACAAAAGAGGTGAAGAGGATTAGAGGTACAAACTTCCAGTTATAAAATAAATATGCCACGGGATTAACACACAGCATAAGGAATGTGTTCAGTAGAATTATAATAACCTTGTATGGGGACAGATTGCTACTACATTAATTGTGATAATCATTTCATAATTTATGCAAATGTCAAATCACTATGTAGTACACCTGAAACTAACATAATATTGTACATCAACTATATTTAAGAAAAAATTTTTGATACATGTATACGTCCATTATTAATAAAAAAAGAACTGAAACATAGAAGTTAAGTATCTTGGCCAAGGTCATAGGTATGACTAATGAAGTAGAGATGATTGTGCTGAAGCAGAGGAACTGAGATTCAAATCTTTTCTTCTAATTTCAAACTCCAGTAATTTCACCCTTCTTTGCCTCCTGTACAGAGTTTCTAATCATTTTAGGATTGCTTAGAATATCTTACTTTATTCCTGACTCAGTTTCCTCATTGAAAGATAAAAATAATAGTAACATCTATATCAGAAGGCTGTTGAGATGATTACATGCCCTAATTTGTATAAAGCCTCTGGAATAGTGCTTGGCATATAGTAACTGATACATATGTTTGCCAATTTGGTTACAAATATTATTATTGAATGACTGCCCATTTGATATATATTATCTTTGACTAAAGATTATTTTTTAATTGGCCAAAAGTTCAATGTTATATACTAAATTTCAAACTTCTTAATGAACATTAAAATATTTTTTCCTTTTTTTTTTTAACATCTTTATTGGAGTACAACTGCTTTACAATAGTGCATTAGTTTCTGCTTTACAACAAAGTGAATCAGTTATACATATACATATGTTCCCATCTCTCTTCCCTCTTGCATCTCCCTCCCTCCCACCCTCCCTATCCCACCCCTCTAGGTGGTCACAAACCACCTAGCTGATCTCCCTGCACCATGCGGCTGCTTCCCACTAGCTATCCATCCTACGTTTGGTAGTGTATATATGTCCATGCCACTCTCTCACTTCGTCACGGCTTACTCTTCCCCCTCCTCATATCCTCAAGTCCATTCTCTAGTAGGTCTGTGTCTTTATTCCCATCCTACCCCTAGGCTCTTCATGACATTTTTTTTTTCTTAGATTCCATATATATGTGTTAGCATACGGTGTTTGTTTTTCTCCTTCGGACTTACATCACTCTGTAAGAAAGACTCCATGTCCATCCACCTCACAACAAATAGCTTAATTTCGTTTCGTTTCTTTATTTTTTGCGGTACGCAGGCCTCTCACTGTTGTGGCCTCTCCCATTGTGGAGCACAGGCTCCAGTTGCGCAGGCTTGGTGGCCATGGCTCACGGGCCTAGCTGCTCTGCGGCATGTGAGATCTTCCCAGACCGGAGCATGAACCCGCGTCCCCTGCATAGGCAGGCAGACTCTCAACCAGTGTGCCACCAGGGAAGCCCCCAATTTCGTTTCTTTTTATGGCTGAGTAATATTCTCTTGAATATATGTGCCACATCTTCTTTATCCATTCATCTGTTGATGGACACTTAGGTTGCTTCCATGTCCTGGCTATTGTAAGTAGAGCTGCAATGAACATTTTGGTACATGACTCTTTTTGAATTATGGTTTTCTCAGGGTATATGCCCAGTACTGGGATTCCTGGGTCGTATGGTAGTTCTATTTGTAGATTTTTAAGGAACCTCCATACTGTTCTCCATAGTGGCTGTATCAATTTACATTCCCACCAACAGTGCAAGAGGGTTCCCTTTTCTCCACACCCTCTCCAGCATTTATCGTTTCTAGATTTTTTTTTTATCCCTTATATTTTATCTTTTTACTTTTATGGATCAAATTTTCTCCAAGTCATTGCAGAGTTAATATTGCAACACCTATAAACAGCTTCACAACAATAAAAAAATTAATTACCAATTGCCACAGAATAGTCTCTTGTTTTAAAGGAAATGGGTTAAGTAATTTTAAATGGCATAAAAAAATTGCCATGTATCATAAATCTTTCCAAAACCTCTGTTCACTTGGCTTCAAACTTTTCCAGAGAATATTTAGACATGGAGATAATGAATAAAACTGATGCCATACAAGAAAAATGTAGTTAAAATCATTATTGAACATTGGAGGAGGGAAGTGCCTGAAAATCTTCAGATAATCATGTTTAAATGTAGCTAACAATCTGTGCATTCACTGTGAAGGTGGCATCCATTCGATCTGTAACAGGGACAGTGCTATACTGTTAGTAGTAAATACCTTGATCTAGTTTCTTAAACATTTCAACTTAAAACAGAAGCATATGTTACATGCAATTCATATACCAGCATCTTTTTTTCCTTTTTTCTTAATTTAAATATAGTTGATTTACAGTATTGTATCTGTTTCAGTGTGCAGCATAGGTAATTTTTACAGATTATATTCCATTATAGATTATTATAAGACCCTGAGTATAGTTCCCTGTGCTATACAATAAATCCTTGTTGCTTATCTATTTTATGTATAGTAGTTTGTATCTGCTATTCCCATACCTGTAATTTTTCCCTCCCCCTGCCCTCTCCCCTTTGGTAACCATGTTTGTTTTCTATATCTGTGAGTCTGTTTTTATTTTGTATATACATTCATTTGTATTATTTTTTGATTCCACTTATGAGTGATATCACAGTATTTGTCTCTGACTTATTTCACTAAGCATAATCTTCTCTAGGTCCATCCACATTGCTGCAAATGGCAATATTTCATTCTCTTTTATGACTAAGTAGTATTCCATTGTACACATATATATCACATCTTCTTATGCCAGTCATCTGTTGATGAGAACTTAGGTTGCTTCCGTGTCTTACTTGTTTTGTAAGTAGTGCTGCTATGAATGTTGAGGTGCATGTATCTATTTGAAATAGCATTTTTGATTTTTTGGGGATCTATACCCAGGATTGAAATTGCTGTATAAATGGTAGTTCTATTTTTAGTTTTTTAAGGAACCTCCATATTGTTTTCCATAGTGGCTACACCAATTTACATTCCTACCAACAGTATAGAATTGTTCACTTTTCTTCACATCCTCTCCAGGATTTGTTATTTGTAGACTTTTTGATGATTGCCATTCTGACAGGTATGAAGAGATATATCATTGTGATTTTGATTTGCATTTCTCTAATTAGCAATGTTGAACATCTTTTCATGTGTCTGTTAGCCATCTGTATGTCTTCTTTGGAAAAATATCTATTCAAATCTTCTGCCCATTTTTTGATTGGATTGTTTGTTATTTTGATATTGAGTTGTATAAGCTATTTGTAAATTTTGGATATTAACCCTTTGTTGGTCCCATTATTTGCAAATATTTTCTCCTATTCCTAAGTTTATCTTTTCCTTTTTTTTGTTTTTAAACATCTTTATTGGGGTATAATTGATTTACAATGGTGTGTTAGTTTCTGCTTTATAACAAAGTGAATCAGTTATACATATGTTCCCATATCTCTTCCCTCTTGCGTCTCCCTCCCTCCCACCCTCCCAATCCAACCCCTCCAGGCAGTCACAAAACACCGAGCTGATATCCCTGTGCTATATGTCTGCTCCCCACTAGCTATCTACTTTAAGTTTGTTAGTGTATATATGTCCATGCCTCTCTCTCGCTTTGTCACAGCTCACCCGTCCCCCTCCCCATATCCTCAAGTCCGTTCTCCAGTAGGTCTGTGTCTTTATTCCTGTCTTACCCCTAGGTCCTTCATGACATTTTTTTTTCCCTTAAATTCCATATATATGTTTTAGCATACGGTATTTGTCTTTCTCTTTCTGACTTACTTCACTCTGTATGACAGACTCTAGGTCTATCCACCTCATTACAAATACCTCAATTTCGTTTCCTTTTATGGCTGAGTAATATTCCATTGTATATATGTGCCACATCTTCTTTATCCATTCATCCGATGATGGACACTTAGGTTGTTTCCATCTCCGGGCTATTGTAAATAGAGCTGCAATGAACATCTTGGTACATGACTCTTTTTGAATTTTGGTTTTCTCAGGGTATATGCCCAGTAGTGGGACTGCTGGGTCATATGGTAGTTCTATTTGTAGTTTTTTAAGGAACCTCCATACTATTCTCCATAGTGGCTGAACCAGTTCACATTCCCACCAGCAGTGCAAGAGTGTTCCCTTTTCTCCACACCCTCTCCAGCATTTATTGTTTCTAGATTTTTTGATGATGGCCATTCTGACCGGTGTGAGATGATATCTCATTGTAGTTTTGATTTGCATTCCTCTAATGATTAATGATGTTGAGCATTCTTTCATGTGTGTTTGTTGGCAGTCTGTATATTTTCTTTGGAGAAATGTCTGTTTAGGTCTTCTGCCCATTTTTGGATTGGGTTGTTTGTTTTTTTGTTATTGAGCTGCATGAGCTGCTTGTAAATTTTGGAGATTAATCCTTTGTCAGCTGCTTCATTTGCAAATATTTTCTCCCATTCTGAGGGTTGTCTTTTGGTCTTGTTTATGGTTTCCTTTGCTGTGCAAAAGCTTTGAAGATTCATTAGGCCCTATTTGTTTATTTTTGTTTTTATTTCCATTTCTCTAGGAGGTGGGTCAAAAAGGATCTTACTGTGATTTATGTCATAGAGTGTTCTGCCTATGTTTTCCTCTAAGAGTTTGATAGTTTCTGGCCTTACATTTAGGTCTTTAAACCATTTTGAGTTTATTTTTGTGTACGGTGTTAGGGAGTGTTCTAATTTCATACTTTTACATTCACCTGTCCAGTTTGCCCAGCACCACTTATTGAAGAGGCTATCGTTTCTCCACTGTATATTCTTGCCTCCTTTATCAAAGATAAGGTGACCATATGTGCGTGGGTTTATCTCTGGGCTTTCTATCCTGTTCCATTGATCTATATTTCTGTTTTTGTGCCAGTACCATATTGTCTTACTTTTTTTTTTTTTTTTGTGGTATATGGGCCTCTCGCTGTTGTGGCCTCTCCCGTTGTCGAGCTCCGGACGCACAGGCTCAGCGGCCATGGCTTATGGGCCCAGCCGCTCCGCAGCATGTGGGATCTTCCTGAACCAGGGCTGAACCCGTGTCCCCTGCATCGGCTGGCGGACTCTCAACCACTGTGCCACCAGGGAAGCCCCCATATTGTCTTGATTACTGTAGCTTTGTAATATAGTCTGAAATCAGGGAGCCTGATTCCTCCAGCTCCATTTTTCGTCTTCAAGATTGCTTTTGCTATTCGGGATCTTTTGTGTTTCCGTACAAATTGTGAAATTTTTTGTTCTAGTTCTGTGAAAAATGCCAGTGGTAGTTTGATAGGGATTGCATTGAATCTGTAGATTGCTTTGGTAGTAGAGTCATTTTCACAATGTTGATTCTTCCAATCCAAGAACATGGTATATATCTCCATCTATTTGTATCATCTTTAATTTCTTTCATCAGTATCTTATAATTTTCTGCATACAGATCTTTTGTCTCCTTAGGTAGGTTTATTCCTAGATATTTTATTCTTTTTGTTGCAGTGGTAAATGGGAGTGTTTTCTTAATTTCACTTTCAGATTTTCATCATTAGTGTATAAGAATGCCAGAGATTTCTGTGCATTAATTTTGTACCATGCTACTTTACCAAATTCATTGATTAGCTCTAGTAGTTTTCTGGTAGCATCTTTAGGATTCTCTATGTATAGTCTCATGTCATTTGCAAACAGTGACAACTTTACTTCTTCTTTTCTGATTTGGATTCCTTTTATTTCTTTTTCTTCTCTGATTGCTGTGCCTAGAATTCCAAAGCTATGTTGAATAAGAGTGGTGACAGTGGGCAACCTTGTCTTTTTCCTGATTTTAGTGGACATGGTTTCAGTTTTTCACCATTGAGGACGATGTTGGCTGTGGGTTTGTCATATATGGCCTTTATTATGTTGAGGAAAGTTCCCTCTATGCCTACTTTCTGCAGGGTTTTTATCATAAATGGGTGTTGAATTTTCTCGAAAGCTTTCTCTGCATCTATTGAGATGATCATATGGTTTTTCTCCTTCAATTTGTTAATATGGTGTATCATGTTGATTGATTTGCGTATATTGAAGAATCTTTGCATTCCTGGAATAAACCATGGTGTATGACCCTTTTAATGTGCTGTTGGATTCTGTTTGCTAGTATTTTGTTGAGGATTTTGGCATCTATGTTCATCAGTGATATTGGCCTGTAGTTTACTTTCTTTGTGACATCTTTGTCTGGTTTTGGTATCAGGGTGATGGTGGCCTCATAGAATGAATTTGGGAGTGCTCCTCCCTCTGCTTATTTTGGAAGAGTTTGAGAAGGATAGGTGTTAGCTCTTCTCTAAATGTTTGATAGCATTCACCTGTGAAGCCATCTGGTCCTGGGCTTTTGTGTGTTGGAAGATTTTTAATCACAGTTTCAATTTCAGTGCTTGTGATTGGTCTGTTCATATTTTCTATTTCTTCCTGGTTCAGTCTCGGCAGGTTGTGCATTTCTAAGAATGTGTCAGTTTCTTCCAGGTTGTCCATTTCATTGGCATAGGGTTGCTTGTAGTAATCTCTCATGATCTTTTGTATTTCTGCAGTGTCAGTTGTTACTTCTCCTTTTTCATTTCTAATCCTATTGATTTGAGTCTTCTCCCTTTTATCTTGATGAGTCTGGCTAATGGTTTATCAATTTTGTTTATCTTCTCAAAGAACCATCTTTTAGTTTTATTGATCTTTGCAATCATTTCCTTCATTTCTTTTTCATTTATTTCTGATCTGATCTTTATGATTTATTTCCTTCCGCTAAATTTGTTTTTTTTTCTGTTTTTCTTTCTCTAATTGTTTTAGGTGCAAGGTTAGGTTGTTTATTGAAATGTTTCCTGTTTCTTAAGGAAGGATTGTATTGCTATAAACTTCCCTCTTAGAACTGCTTTTGCTGCATCCCATAGGTTGAACACTTCATCATTGAACACTTCATTATTAACTAGTGTATTGTTTAGCCTCCATGTGTTTGTATTTTTTACAGGTCTTTTCCTGTAATTGATATCTAGTCTCATAGTGTTGTGGTTGGAAAAGATAACGATATGATTTCAATGTTCTTAAATTTACCAAGGCTAGATTTGTGACCCAAGATATGATCTATCCTGGAGAATGTTCTATGAACACTTGAGAAAAATGTGTATTCTGTTGTTTTTGGATGGAATGTCCTATAAATATCAATTAAGTCCATCTTGTTTAATGTATCATTTAAAGCTTGTGTTTCCTTATTTATTTTCATTTTGGATGATCTGTCCATGGGTGAAAGTGGGGTGTTAAAGTCCCCTACTATGATTGTGTTACTGTTGATGTCCCCTTTTATGGCTTTTAGTATTTGCCTTATATATTGAGGTGCTCCTATGTTGGGTCCATAAATATTTACAATTGTTATATCTTCTTGGATTGATCCCTTGATCATTATGTAGTGTCCTTCTTTGTCTCTTGTAATAGTCTTTATTTTAAAGTCTATTTTGTCTGATATGAGAATCGCTACTCCAGCTTTCTTCTGATTTCCATTTGCATGGAATATATTTTTCCATCCCCTCAGTTTCAGCCTGTATGTGTCTCCAGGTCTGAAGTGGGTCTCTTGTAGACAGCATATATACGGGTCTTCTTTTTGTATGCATTCAGCCAGTCTGTGTCTTTTGGTGGGAGCATTTAATCCATTTATATTTAAGGTAATTATCGATATGTATGTTCCTATTCCCATTTACTTAATTGTTTTGGGTTTGTTATTGTAGGTCTTTTCCTTCTCTTGTATTTCTTGCCTAGAGAAGTTCCTTTAGCATTTGTTGTAAAGCTGGTTCGGTGGTCCTGAACTCTCTCAGCTTTTGCTTGTCTGTAATGGTTTTAATTTCTCCATCAAATCTGAATGAGATCCTTGCTGGTAGAGTAATCCTGGTTGTAGGTTTTTCTCCTTCATCACTTTAAATATGTCCTGACAGTCCCTTCTCGCTTGCAGAGTTTCTGCTGAAAGATCAGCTGTTAACCTTATGGGGATTCCCTTGTGTGTTATTTGTTGTTTTGCCCTTGCTGCTTTTAATATGTTTTCTTTTTATTTAATTTTTGATATTTTGATTAATGTGTGTCTTGGCGTGTTTCTCTTTGGATTTATCCTGTATGGAACTCTCTGTGCTTCCTGGACTTGATTACCTATTTCCTTTCCCATATTAGGGAAGTTTTCAATTTTAATCTCTTCAAATATTTTCTCAGTCCCTTTATTTTTCTCATCTTATTCTGGAACCCCTATAATTTGAATGTTGGTGCGTTTAATGTTGTCCCAGAGGTCTCTGAGACTGTCCTCAGTTCTTTTCATTCTTTTTTCTTTATTCTGCCCTGCAGTAGTTATTTCCACTATTTTATCTTGCAGATCAGTTATCCGTTCTTCTGCCTTAGTTATTCTTCTATTGATCACATCTAGAGTATTTTTCATTTCATTTATTGTGTTGTTCATCTCTGTTTGTTTGCTCTTTAGTTCTTCTAGGTCCTTGTTAAACGTTTCTTGTATTTTCTCCATTCTGTTTCCAAGATTTTGGATCATCTTTACTATCATTATTCTGAATTCTTTTTCAGGTAGACTGCCTATTTCCTCTTCATTTGTTAGGTCTGGTGCGTTTTTATCTTGCTCCTTTATCTGCTGTGTGTTTTTCGGTCTTCTCATTTTGCTTATTTTACTGTATTTGGGGTCTCCTTTTTGCAGGCTGCAGGTTCATAGTTCCCGTTGTTTTTGGTGTCTGTCCCCAGTGGCTAAGGTTGGTTCAGTGAGTTGTGTAGGCTTCCTGGTGGAGGGGACTAGTGCCTGTGTTCAGGTCGATGAGGCTGGATGTTGTCTTTCTGGTGGGCAGGTGCACATCTGGTGGTGTGTTTTGGGGTGTCTGTAGCCTTATTATGATTTTAGGCAGCCTCTCTGCTAATGGATGGGGCTGTGTTCCTGTCTTGCTAGTTGTTTGGTATAGGGTGTCCAGCAGTGTAGCTTGCTGGTCGTTGAGTGAAGCTGGGTGCTGGTGTTGAGATGGAGATCTCTGGGAGATTTTCGCCGTTTGATATTATGTGGAGCTAGGAGGTCTCTTGTGGACCAGTGTCCTGAAGTTGACTCTCCCACCTCAGAGGCACAGCACTGACTCCTGGCTGGAGCACCAAGAGCCTTTCATCCACACGGCTCAAAATAAAAGGGAGAAAAAGTAGAAAGAAAGAAAGAGAGAGTTAGAGAGAGAGAGAGAGAGGTAAAGAAAGAAAGAAAGAAAGAGGATAAAGTAGGATAAAATAAAATAAAGTTATTTAAATAAAAATAATTATTAAGAAAAAAGAACTTTTTAAGTAAAAAAAAATAAAAACTGGAACGTCAGAACCCTAGGACAAATGATGAAAGCAAAGCTATACAGACAAAATCTCACACAGAAGCATACACATACACACTCACAAAAAGAGGAAAAGGGGAAAAAATAATATATCTTGCTCCCAAAGTCCACCTCCTCAATTTGGGATGATCCATTGTCTATTCAGGTATTCCACAGATGCAGGGTACATCAAGTTGATTGTGGAGCTTTAATCAGCTGGTCCTGAGGCTCCTGGGAGACATTTCCCTTTCTCTTCTTTGTTTGCACAAGTCCCGGGGTTCAGCTTTGGATTTGGGCACGCCTCTGTGTGTAGGTCGCTTGAGGGCGTCTGTCGTTCGCTCAGACAGGACGGGGTTAAAGGAGCAGCTGATTCAGGGGATCTGGCTCACTCAGGCCGGGGGGAAGGGAGGAGTACGGATGCGGCGCGAGACTGTGGTGGCAGAGGCCGGCGTGACGTTGCACCAGCCTGAGGTACGCTGTGCGTTCTCCTGGGGAAGTTGTCCCTGGATCACGGGACCCTGGCAGTGGCGGGCTGTACAGGATCCTGGGAGGGGACGTATAGTGACCTGTGCTCGCACACAGGCTTCTTGGTGTCTGCAGCAGCAGGCTTAGCATCTCATGCCCGTCTCTGGGGTCCACTCTGATAGCCATGGCTCACGCCCGCCCGTCTCTGGATCTCCTTTAAGCAGCGCTCTTAATCCTCTGTCCTTGAGCACCATGAAACAAAGGGGGAAGAAAAAGTCTCTTGTCTCTTCGGCAGCTCCAGACTTATCCCCGACTCCCTCCCGGCTACCGTGGTGCACTAACCCCCTGCAGGCTGTGTTCACGCCGCCACCCCCAGTCCTCTCCCTGCGTTCCACCCAAGCCTCAGTTCCAAGCCCCCGCCCGCCGCGGCGGGTGAGCAGACAAGCCTCTCAGGCTGGTGAGTGCTGGTCGGCACCGATCCTCTGTGCGGGAATCTCTCCGCTTGCCCTCCGCACCCCTGTTGCTGCACTATGCTCGGTGGCTCTGAAGCTTCCCCCCTCCCCACCTGCAGTCTCCACCCGCGAAGGGTCTTCTACTGTGTGGAAACCTTTCCTCCTTCACAGCTCCCTCCCACTGGTGCAGGTCCCGTCCCTATTCTTTTGTCTCTCTTTATTCTTTTTTCTTTTGCCCTACCCAGGTACGTGGGGAGTCTCTTGCCTTTTAGGAGGTCTGAGGTCTTCTGTCCGTGATCAGTGGGTGTTCTATAGGAGCAGTTCCAAGTGTAGATGTATTTCTGATGTATCTGTGGGGAGGAAGGTGATCTCCGCATCTTACTCTTCTGCCATCTTCTCCAGAATCCCCACATTAAAATGTTTTCTTCTCAAATAATTTTCTGTAGAAGTTGGCCAAAACTTTTTTTTTCCCTGTGGATTTGGAAACAGAACACTTGGCATAAAAACACAATTAGTTTTCCTAGAGTAGACAGAACTTAAAAAATAAAATTATTTCTAATTCCATAACAAAAATAATCAATAGTTTTGATTTTATTTTTCAGTAATATAGAATTTTAATTAAATGAAACTATAAATAAAATATGCTTTAATAAAAAATATGTCTTATTTCAAAAACGGTACAAGGAAGTCAAACTAAACACTGACACATGAGTGAAGACAATTTTGAGAGTCAATTAAGGGACAATATAAAAAAAGAAAACCATAATTCGAAAAGATACACACACCCCAATGTTCATTGCAGCACTATTTATTGGGTTGGCCAAAAAGTGCCTTCGGTCTTTAACTAAAAATAAAAGACACATTTTTCATTTTCACCAAGAACTTTGTTGAGCAGCATATTCATCCTTTTGTTCCACTGCCTTCAGACATTTTTCAGGCAACTTCATAATTCCATCTTCCCAAGACGTTTTATCTTTTTGAGCAAAGAACTGTTCCAGGTGCCTTTTACAGTCTTCCAGGGAATTGAATTTTTTTCCATTAAGAGAATTTTGTAAAGACCTAAATAGATGAATACGGGGATGAATCAGAACTTCCCAGCCAAGCTGTAACAGTTTTTGCCTGGTCATCAAAGAAACATGTGGTCTTGCGTTATCCTGAAGGGAGATTATGCATTTTCTGTTGACTAATTTCGGACGCTTTTTGTGGAGTGCTGCTTTCAGTTGGTCTAATTGGGAGCAGTACTTGTTGGAATTAATCGTTTGGTTTTCCGGAAGGAGCTCATAATAGAGGACTCCCTTCCAATCCCACCATATACACAACGTCACCTTCTTTGGATGAAGACTGGCCTTTGGTGTGGTTGTTGGTGTTTCATTTCACTTGCCCCACAATCTCTTCCATTCCACATTATTGTACAGTATCCACGTTATTGTACAGTATTCATTGCCTGTCACAATTTGTTTTAATAATGGAATGTTTCATTACACTTAAGTAGAGAATCACTTGAGCAAATATGGTCAAGAAGGTTTTTTTTGCTTAATTTATGTGGAACCCAAACATCAAAACTATTCACATAACCTAGCTGGTGCAAATGATTTTCAGCGCTTGATTTGGATATTTTGAGTATGTCGACTACCTCCCACATAGTATAACATTGATTGTTCTCAATTAATGTCTCCATTTGATCACTATCAGCTTCAACTTGTCTACCCGACAATGGAGCATCATTTAACGAGAAATCTCCAGCACAAAACTTTGCAAACCACTTTTGACATGCTCGATCAGTCACAACACCTTCCCCATACACTACACAAATCTTGTTTTTGCATTTCAGTTGCATTTTTACCTTTCTTGAAATAATAAAGCATAATAGGCCGAAAATATTGCTTGTTTTTCTTCCATCTTCAATAGTAAAATGGCTATACAAAAATTCACCAATTTTGATTGTGATTGTCACACTGAGTGAAGTAAGTCAGACACAGAAAGACAAATATATGATATCACTTGTATATGGAATGTTTAAAAAAGGGTACAAATGAATTTATTTACAAAACAGAAGTAGAGTCACGAATGTAGAAAATGAACTTATGGTCACCGGGGAAAAGGCGGAGGAGGGATAAATTGGGAGATTGACATATACACACTACTATATATAAAATAGATAACTAATAAGAACCTGCTATATAGCACAGGGAACTTTACTCAATACTCTGTAATGGTCTATATGGGAAAAGAATCTAAAAAAAAAAAAAAAGAAGAGTGGTTATATGTATATGTATAACCAATTCATTTTGCTGTACACCTGAAACTAACACAACATTGTAAATCAACTATTCAAATAAAAATTTTAAAAAAAAGAAAAACTCCTACTTCATCAGTAAACAATTCTTTGTATAACAACAAAAAAGATAAAAAAGAGAGAATCTTGTTGACTAAAATTTTATGGAAAAATTTACATTTATTTTCAATTCCCTAAAAGGCTTTGGAAAGATTTATTCATCTGCACTCATAGTAGAATGAGAAAAAAGTTTTATAATATTATGAGATGATATCCTGATCCCTTGGCACATATATTATAGAAAAGCAGTGTCCAAAAATACTGTCTACAGTTATGGGGATGGTCTATGTATATTTTGTCCAGTACAGTAACCACTAATAACTTGTGGCTATTGAACACTGAAATTGAGCTGGTATTACTACGGAAATAGTATTTAATATTATTTATCTTAATTAATTTGAATTTAAACTTAATGAACCTTGTGTGGCTAGTAGCTGCCATATTGGACAGTGCAGTTTAGAAATAAGCAGTCATTGCATATTTTATCCTAAGCACCAGGATGCATAGCAGTGGCAAATAATGCTGGCTGTTCCAGTAGGAACACAGTGGCAAGCATATTTAGTCAAGTGCTGCTGTTAAGGGGGTGAAAAAATGTATGGCTAGACTCATAAGTTGAGTGAGGGCTGGTATAATGTCGCTCTTTCTTAGCAATATTTTTGCAATTGCTTACATAGTGCCTAATATAGGACTAGAACACAAAAATGTTTCTAAATAAAAAAAGGGAAAATATTAATTAAATAAGAGATAAAATAATTTTACTTAAGTGAAAAAAATGTCTGGCAACAGAAGAAAAAATCACTTTAATACATACTTTTTTCTATAGGAAGAGAACCTTCTTATCAGAGTCAGAATAGTATAAAACAGACTAAAGAAAAGATAAATATAAAATGGGAAAAATGAAATTAAAATCATAATGAGGCTTATGGTCTTAAGCAGGAACAGACCTGCTTAACCTGCTGGAGTTAATAAGAAAAAGTTATGGTATAAGGTGAGTATTTATGACACTTTGCATCCTGAAATTTACCAAAGTGAGTCCAAATACTGAATGCATGTGAGTCATTTACCTATACTGTTGTTTTTTAATGCCTATATGTTTGGTCTGTTGCTTTTTACTAGATTCATGAGAGACTGTGTCTTCCTACACATACACAGACACACAAACCTTACCTATAAAAGCAGAGGGAGATTCAGATAAAGAGGAAGAAAGAGGGGAGAAATATATATATTTTTATATATGTACATACATTTCATATTTATATATGAAAATACATATATGTTAGATAGAAAGTTTGTGACAGAATAAATCATAAGTGTCAGCACTGAGCCTGACCACTGGGGCAGTAAATATATTTTTTCATAAAATGTCCAATGTCTTTCATTAATTTTGGTCTAAATTCCACTGTACTGACGTTTATTGTAGTTTGGGGTTGTTGCTGTCTTCCAGTTTCATGTTAGAATATATATATATACATGTATGTATACAAGTATATTTTCTAACATATTTTCCCATATAGTCTATCTTCCTTCTATTTTCATGAGGAATACATGTATATACATGTACATATATATATACATACATATATATGTATATACATGTATTGTATATATATAGGTCATGTATATGTATGTATTGTATTATATATATATATATAGGTCATGTATATGTATGTATTGTATAATATATATATATATATATAATATATATAGGTCAAGTATATGTATGTATTGTATAATATATATAGGTCATGAAACTAGAAAGCGGATAGAATATATATATATATATATATATATATATATATATTCTAGCATGAATAGAATGAAACTTGAAGACAGCTGATTCATTATCTGAAACTAAGTGAGAGAGACCCTGTAGTAGAGGACCTTTCTGCTTTACTCCCATGATGCATTTATGTCACATTCTTTGAATTAAACGGGGAACCTACTTTACCCCATAATTAAAGCAATGTCCATTTACTTTCACGTGAAGAACATGAAGATAAAAGGATAAAACTAATTGCAATCTATTTAAAATCTGTTGCCAAATAATTAGTGCATTCTATAATTCTAAACATGGGCTATGGAGATTAAAATCTACTCTTTTATTTAGATCCACAGAGATGTTAGCTGTTATGTAATTGCCCTTTTCAGAACATGGGAAAATGTTGGAATAATATTCTGACACAAATGAAAATTCATTGCGTTGCGCTCTACTGTCTACTATGTATTCATGAGTTTATTATCTTCAGGGTAAATTTCATACCCATGTAACATTCCCAGCAATACTTTCTGCATTAATTTGGAAATAAAATATAGGTGTATCTGAGGGCACGCATCATCTCCTTGTTAAACACAAATTTTGTAGAATTTAATAAAAGCAATTTATTCTATTCAGGACAACACTGGATCATTAGAAATTGTCAGTTATTTCATATGTGCCTGACATGTTTTATTTATTTAAAAGTTCACGTCTCTTAGATATATACCTGTACTTTCTTTACCACTCATCAACATATTTGAAAGGCATAGATCATGATATCTATAACTTCATTTTTTGTTCCTTGCACAAAATACATTTTGAATCCTTCTTGTTTGTTGCCCTTGTTCTAGCTCTGTGCCATGGCATTTGTGATGTACTTTTCTCTAACCTTATTACCCCTCTTTCCTCAGCCTAATCTTACTAGAATCACTTAGCTGTCTCCAGCAGAACATACCTTTTCAGTCTTCTTCCACAATTTGTTAACCTCTGCCCGGAATGTTCATTCTACCCTGGTCTAACCAACTTAGACACATTCTGCTGTGTGAATTTTCCCTATTATTCACCCACCACCAGCTTTGATGATTTCTTTTTTTTAACACTGTGTTGTACACACATATATACAATTATCTCCTTCAGTATCTATAAGATCCTTGAGAGTCTCATTGTATCCAAAGCCTGATGTAAAGACTTGCACGTAATATAAATCTAATAAATACTGTGAAATAATGAAGGATATGGGTATGTTTCTACCATAAAACTGTTTGGAAGATTTTCCTAAATGCTGCTAAACTAGCATCGATCTCTGCCTGACCCCAGAAAAGAGTTTTAAAAGCTCATCAACTCCTGTGTACTTGGAAAAAGCTTCTTGCTCCTGTGGGATGGGATGACTTTTAAGAGAGAAATCATCCACCATGTCACAGAATCTATACAGTAGGCAAATGAATAGAGTCATGTTATAACAGAAAGAGATGAATATGCATTCAGCATCGAAGCTAACTTGCCTGAACTTATAACTTGCATTTACATGGACATCTTTAAAGTTACAGTGTGTCAGAGCAGATGGCATGCTTTTTACATATGCAGAATTATATCGAACCCACTCAGAAAACTTTTTAAAGATTAAACAATAGTGGCAAGATTAATGTGGGAAAACCTTAAAAACAAAAGGAAATGATAAATTTATTTCATACATTCTGCAATCATATCTAAATAAATTTTAAGTTTGTGATTTCTACTCTTGACAAGCAGTCTAGTTTGTCCTTGCTGAGCCAAGATAATGATTATTAATATTTAAAAATGTTTTATCCTCTCCAACATAGGAGGAATTTCAGAATATTCTGTATCTTTTCTTTAAAGTAGGTGGAAATTAAAAATTTTTTTTTCCACATCCTCCTACACAGTCACACAATGGAAATCACTTGCGCTTCCTCTGTCCTACACTTAACTTTACCAGGAATAGAAAATATAACAATCTTGAACTACTCTTTTTTTTAATTAATTAATTAATTTATTTATTTATTGGCTGAGTTGGGTTTTCGTTGCTGGGCATGGGCTTTCTCTAGTTGCAGCGAGCAGGGGCTACTCTTCGTTGTGGTGCACGGGCTTCTCATTGTGGTGGCTTCTCTTGCTGCAGAGCGCGGGCTCTAGGTGCACGGGCTTCAGTAGTGGTGGCACGCACGCTCAGTAAGTTGTGGTGCATGGGCTTAGTTACTCCGTGGTATGTGGGATCTTCCCAGGCCAGGGCTTGAACCCATGTCCCCTGCATTGGCAGATGGACTCTTAACCACTGCGTCGCCAGGGAAGTCCTTCAACTACTCTTAAAGCATCTGTTCTTTTGTGAGTTTTTTACTACCTTCCAAGTAAGTAAGCATTTTAGAAAATGCTGTTGCCGTTCATAACTTTGCCTTCTCTTCAAGGGAACAGACTGGATCCAAAGAGAAAATGAACCACAAAGTTGTTTTTATGCTGTAAAGGATCTACAGAAAAGTGACTCCATACAATTGAAACAAAAGCTTAATCTTCAACTTAAAAAAATACAATATTATTGCAGATGAAAAGAAATCAGAATGCTTAGATATTAAAGGGAGAGCATATGTATACAACTTTTATGGAGGACAATTTGAATAAAGGAATGTTGTTTGCATTATCTCAGATCTGGAAATTTATCTTGTACTATTACATGCTCAGTATATACTAAAAGATGTGTAAACATATTTTGTTACTGGAATGCTCAGCATGGTGTTATTTTATTACTGCAGATATTTAGAACCACCAAGATAAATACAAATAGGTAACTGGTTAAGTCACATGCTAGACGTGACATGAAAGGGTGTTGGTTAATAAGAGGGCATATTCTGGAGTCATACTACTCGAGTGGAATCCTAGTTTTGATACTTTCTAAATAGGAGACCTCTGACAAGTTATGTATTCTCTCTGTGTCTCACTTTCCTAAAATGAGCAGCAACAATAATAGTATTTACCTCTATAGTTTGTTGTTAGCATTAATGGGTTAATATATGTTAACTTTTGGGGAAAATGCCTAGCATGTAATAAGCACTGCATTACTGTTAACTTTGGTTATGTAGCCAAATACATTAATTTTGTAAAAAACATAATAACATGGAAAGATATTCTGAGGAAAGGGAATATATATTATTTACTGATATCTTAAACCAGGCAATCACCTTTACAGATCTAGCTCCCTTCATTTCAAAACCAAAAACATTGTTGATGAAAAATGTTGTATGAAAAAAAGCATTCAACCTATTGCTTTCAATAATATGTGATTTATAATTGGAGAGGATAGATGAATATCTATCTCCAGATCCATATATATATATATATATATATATATATATATATAGTTGGCCAAAAAGTTCCTTTGGGTTTTCCCATAACATGACAAACCTGAACGAATATTTTGGCCAGCCCAATATATATATATATATATATATA